>NC_092416.1:158560731-158872531 GCF_040894005.1 Engystomops pustulosus | reverse complement strand
CAGTAGCCATTTTTCAAGCCATGTGGGATCCCTCAATGTTACATGTTTTTTATGAAGTTCTTTTTTGTACATGTTGAGTTCTGCTACATGTAAAAAATTGTTTGGCAAACTGGTGTGCGCGGTGTTATGTAAGAGATCGGAGACCTCATTTTTATGAAAGATGCGGAGTGGAGTCTTCCTGAATTGCTTCCATAAACTCTCCGTGGGGTTTGCTTGGGGGTTTAAGTAAAACGGTAATAGGTTACTGGGTAATAGGGTGGGGGGGTTTCGGATGGCTGCCAGGTGTTCACTCACCCATTTTATTACTTTGATGGTCCCTTTAGTTAGGGGATTTGCACAACTGCCTGGAGTATCAATGTTCCATAATTTAGCTAGCGATTGATTGTTAATTGTTGCTACCTCCAATTCCGTGCCTAGAGTTGCATATGCAGGATTAAATAACTGCACCCACCTTCTTATTTGTATTGCTCTGTAATACGATACCGGGTCTGGGAGTCCAAATCCACCTAAACTCCTTTTTTTAGTGAGTCTGTCGTATTTTATTCGCGATTTTTTATTTTGCCACAGGAATTTGAGAAAGAGTGATTTTATCGTGTTAAAGAATGACCTAGGGAGGTCTATGGGCACCATCTGCATAACATATAATAGGGTAGGCATTATGAATGATTTTAAGAGGTTCTTGCGTCCCATCCATGATACGTATGGTATGTCTAACGATCTGAGTTGCGTTGTGATTTGTCTTATCAATTTAGTGTAATTGGCCTGAAATAAATCTTTCTCAGAATTTGTAATCTGGATGCCTAAATATGTAAGCTTATTGTTTTGCCACTGAAATTGTGTTGTTTCTTTTAACGTTTTTATTACCGAAGGGGCGGCCGAAATATTCATCGCTTCGGACTTAGTATAGTTTATTTTGAAGTTGGAAACTTCGCCAAAGGCTTCAAAGACTTCTATTACATGTTTAACAGACGTAAGTGGGTCTGTAAGCATCAATAATAAATCATCCGCGAAAGCGGCGTTCAAATGAGAAGTTCCTTCTATGTCAAGTCCTTTTATATTTGGGTGCTGTCTAAGTGCCTGTAGCAGGGTCTCCATTACCAAAATAAATAAAGTTGGGGATAGAGGGCATCCCTGACTAGTGCCATTTTTTATTAGGAATCTGCCAGATAGGGTTCCATTAATTCTAAGACGTGCACTTGGGTTTCCGTACAATGACATTATCGCTTGCACGAATTGGCAAGGAAAGCCAAATTTGCGAAGGGTTGTTGTCATGTAGCTCCAGCTTATCCTATCAAAGGCCTTCTCAGCATCTGTGCCGAGAAGGACCATAGGAATCTTGGATTTTTGTGCGTAGTGGATGGCATTAATCACTCTCACTGAATTGTGATTCCCCTCTCTCCCTGGCACAAACCCGGTTTGCTCTTTTTGAATGAGGCCTGGTAGGAGTTTCCCTACTCTGTTGGCGAGTATTTTGGCCCAGATTTTCAGGTCAACATTTAGTAACGATATTGGCCTGTAACTTCCACATAGCTCTGGATTTTTACCTGGCTTGGGTATGACTGTTATTATAGCTTCCAGTGCTTGTGAGGGAAGCTGTTGGCCACCCATGAGGGCGTTACACCAATTTGTTATCTGGGGTAGGAGAACATCTTTCATCTTTTTATAATAGCTAATGGGTAGCCCATCAGGTCCCGGGCTTTTTCCTAGAGGCATGGAGGTTATGATGTCTCCTACTTCTTTTTGAGTGATCGGTGAGATTAAGGAGCTTTGTTGGTCGGTGGATAATACTGGGAGGTTAAGGGGGTCTAGGAAGGCAGTAGTTTGGTTGGGTCTATCTGGCACTATTAAAGCGTCTTTATTAGGAAGGTTATAGAGATGGTGGTAAAACTTTCTCATTTCTTCGGCTATCTTCCCTGTTTCTGAGACTTTCACTCCCTCTTGTGTGCTGATTGCTTGTATGTATTGTTTTTCTCTTTCTTTGTGTACTAGATGGGCCATTAGTTTATTAGCCTTATCCCCAAGGGCATAGTACTTATATTTAGGAGGTCAATGACCTTTTTCCTAAGCAGTTCAAGCTTATCACGATCCTCATTGGTGTTTGTATGTTTGTTATCATTTTCTAATTTAGCAATTTTATCTAACAATTTATTCAGTTCTTTCATTCTTTCTTTTTTGGTCCAAGCCCCTAATGACATGAGTTCCCCGCGTATGAATACTTTGTGAGCTTCCCAAAGGGTTGTTTGGGGTGAGCCTTTTAAGTTTGGATCTTCAAAGTAGTTCTTTAATTTGTTTTTTATGTTAGTTATGTTGCTTTCCTTATCTAAAAGTGTCTCATTAAGTCTCCAGACATTTGTTCTAACCGGTAGATTTTGGAAATTTAGAGTGGTCGTGACTGGTGAGTGGTCCGAAATTGAGATGGGGCCTATATGTGAGCTTTTAAGCATAGATGTCATTTGTTTACCTATTAGAATGTGATCTAGTCTCTGGTAAGATTTATGAGTTTTGGAAAAATATGTGAAATCTTTGTTAGATGCATTACATATGCGCCATGTGTCTATCCAGCCTACTTGGGCCAGGTGTTTGCGGAAGGCTTTCAAGACTTTCTTAGAGTGCACAGATTTCCCAGTGGATCCATCTAGCTGCGGATCTAGAATTATATTGAGGTCACCTCCTATAATTTTTAAACCATTTGCAATAGAGTCCACTTTGGCTAGTGCTTCTTTTAGCCAACTTATCTGGCTGTTGTTGGGAGCGTAGAGTGCGACTAGGGACACTGCTACTGAACCTATTTTGCCATTTACTAACAAAAACCTGCCCTCTGGGTCAGTATATGTCAGGGTGTGAGAAAAGGGAACCTGTTTAGCTATTAGGATGCTCACACCTCTAGCTGCCTTCATGTAGGTGCTGTGGTATATATGAGGAAAGTGTGTAGTAGGGAATTTTGGAATTTTGCCCGATTTCAAGTGGGTTTCTTGTATCATACATATGTCTGATTTTTCTCTCTTGAGAAGGGCAAAGATCTGTGATCTTTTTTGGGGCGTGTTCATGCCCCTCACGTTAAAAGTTGTTACTCTAATATCTGTCATGTTTGTTTAATTGTGAGTGAAATGCATGTCTTCCCAGACTGTTTATGTAGTGACTTATCACACCGGTGGGTAACTTTTAGAACCGAATACAACTGTGCCACAGGGACTGTCTGCAGCTCTAACCAAACTTTGATTACAAATGTAATTGAGACCTTGGTCTCTGTAGGTTGGGATGAGAACCAGGGTGCTGATCCCGCAGGCACAAGCGCGTCCGCGGGAGCAGGGGCCCTGGGGGGGGTCCAGCACATTTTGGAATGTGCCTGATCGGGGTCTACAACTCTAAACACTTTAAACAAGTAACATAGCTTATTAAAGTTTGGAGGCCTCAACCTCTAACAACATAAAGCAAACATGTTATTAATTTCCACAGCTAATGAAATTAAGCACTACAAGAAAATCGTGACAGATCTTCTTACGTGCGCCCAATGGGGGACAGGGAGCTTCAATGAAGTTTTTCAGGTTGCTTGAATGTCACCAGCTTGTTTCTTCTTTTGTCTGGGCGACTTTCCTTTACCAGCTGGGGTCCATTTTTCAAGTCGAGGTAAAGCAGGCATATCCATGTGCTTCTCTGCGACTGGTAGCCAGGACTGGATATCAAGAGGTTGTATATCAAGTATGTCCCATGCTTTGTGGAGATCTTTGGGGCTCTTGATGGTGCATCTGCGTCCTGCAGATTGGAATGTTAAGCCAAAAGGAAAAAGCCACTTGAACAATATTTTCTTGCTTTTTAGGTGGTCAGTGAGGGGTTTGAGGAGCCTGCGCTTATATAGTGTTGAGGGAGCTATATCTTGGAATATAATAATTTGTTGGCCCTCAGCAATCACCTCTTTTTTCTCTCTTGCAGCCCGCAAAATATCAGCGGTATCTCGGTAACTGAGGAGACCGCAGACCACGTCTCTGGGAGGCTCAGTGTCTTTAGGCGCTGGTCTTAGTGAACGATGTATGCGTTCAATTGTGACAGAATTTGCCCTGTCTGTGTTTAACAGCCCTCCAAAGATCTTTTTAGCAGCTGCTGGAAGTTGTTCGTGCGAGATTGTCTCAGGCAGACCACGTATTCTCACATTTTTACGTCTGCTGCGATTCTCCTGATCCTCAATTAAGAGGAAGGCGTTGTTGAGTGCCTCCGCCTGTTGGGATAGATTGCGGGTGACCGCCTCACTGTGATCTATAATGGCGGCCTGTGTATCTTCTAATAGCTCCACCCTCTGCCCAATGGCGCGTACCTCTTTGTGGATTGCGCTGAGTTCATCCATTATCGGTGAGAGCGCTTGAGCTAGCAGTTTTTTCAGAGCCGGACCAGTCAGTGGCGCCGTCTCCAGGATAGATGTTTCTCCCTGTGTGCTCTCATCTTCTGATTCATCCGGCTGGTCTGTCTCCTCAGCAAGTGCGGCAGCCATCTTGCGAAGTTTCGCGGGCGGCGTGGTGAGTTTTTTGCGGAGGAATTTCTCCATTTCTCCTTGCCCTCTTCTCCCTTTTGGCGTCTCGGGTCTGTCCAGTGACTTTTCCCGTTGCGGTTTGCCCATGCTGCAGTAGGTCGGGGTCGCTAATTTAAGTGTTTCAGAGCTGTGCTGCGGGAGCTCACAAACTCACGTCCGCCATGCAGCTCAGTCAGGCTCCGCCCCCCGATTGTTATTCTTTATTCTGTAAGATGCCTTAAAGAGAACCCGTCATGCAAAATAACCCCCCTAATCTAAATAGATTTTCATAAACTGCTATTAGAAAGCATTGCCTCTGTCCCTTCATTGTCCCTCTACATGCCTGTAACCTTAAAGGGGTATTCCAGGAATATGCATAATTCATATACAAATGGGTAGTCAAAATATAAGCTAATATGTAATTAGTTGTTTTTTAAAATTTTGCTCCCCTTAGCAGAAAATGCTGATGACATAGACTATAATGAATAAATGAATGAATGAAAATGCTACTGGCCCTTTAATCAGTCCGTTAATTTCCTCCGCGCGGTCCGTTGCAGAGCAGACACAGGACACAAGATGGCCACTGGTCACATGTCCACATCACATGTCCTGCACCTGCCTGGGCAGGTCATGTGATCAGCACTATGTTTGGCTGTAGTGGGTTGGTTGCACTGCATCCAGTATGGCTAGTGTTGTGGTGATGGCAGTTACACATTACTATGGTAACAAGAAAACCTGTTATATCATCACTGGGAGCAGAGCATAAGAGGTAGGAGGAGCTACTGAGAACTAAAGGATGATGGGACTTGTAGTTTCCAGTGGCGGCCATCTTAGTGATAACGCCACCTACCTAAATCATAAAATCAAACTATGTAAGCTCAGTTTTGTGACAAATGACATTGAGTATTGTTGTATTCATTTATTTATAGCATCATGAGTTTTTGTGTCAGACGATCATATTCCCGGAATACCCCTTTAAGCCAGTGATGACAAACCTTTTAGAAATTGAGTGCCCAAACTGCAAGCCTACACCCACTTATCTATCGCAAAGTGCCAGCATGGTAACTTAGAACAATATTACCCACAACAACACTATTTAAAGGCCAAATAATACTGCCACATGATGAGCATCACTATTACAACAACATAAATGGAATCATGCTTAATATTACCGCCATACAGTATTTGCTTATAATGACAGTGATGAACATTGGCGCCATATAGTGATAATTACCACCGCCATACAGTGAAGATATGGCAACATGTAAAAGGACACCATGTGCTGCCTGGATCAGCCGGCCTGAATCCTGCAAACTGGAAGTGAATTCAGCATTTCAGTTCAGTTCTGGTTTGCAGCATTCGGCCCGGGCAATCCAGCGCATGCAAGCTCAGCGCATCACACTCGCAAGTGTGAAAGTGAGTCATTAGCATATTCAAGCTGTCCGGCTTATTCATGATTGGGAGGCACAGCTACACCCCCCAGTGCATGACTGACAGCCTGTGTAATGGTGTGAGGCTGTATAATGATGTGCTTCCTGGTGCTGGCGCCTCCTGCAGCCTGTGTGTATGAGATACTCCTATACATATGACTGACAGCCTGTATAATGGTGTGAGGCTGTATAATGATGTACTTCCTGGTGCTGGCGCCCCCAGCCTGTGTGTATAGGAGGGATACAACAGCTCCCGGCAGCCATGTTATAGCAGAACATGTCAGGTACTTGTGTAGCTCATGTCTTTGTCTCTGTGTATTAGGAGGATGCAGCATGTCAGCAGATAAAGCACACACACCAGCAATGCTTTACTATACATTACACACAGACATGAGCAGGGGGAGGAGTAACAGAAATGACATCACTGCCTCTGACCAGGTGACAGACTCATTTACATAATAAAGAAAAGATGATTTTATAATGATTACTGTATGAAATAACTAGATAAGCGCTGGGATGGATCCTTGTGAGCTGCTCCAACAGGTAGTAGTGACAGGACTAGTGACATAGACCTGATGACAGGTGTCCTTTAAGGCTATGAACGTTGCTTAAGGCTGCATTTACACAAACGGCGCTGGAGAAGAGGAAAGATGAGCGCTTATCAGCCCATAAGCCTTCTCTATAAACCCGCAGTCGACATGGCACGTACTATTAAGGGGTTAACAAATGGCTATAAAGATGTTGATCTTCTTTAAGCCATTCTCTTCATATTTGATAATAAGTTGGATACGTTTCATTGAGGAATCTGATATTTTATTCCATTCTTCAGAAAAAAAAACATCATCAGAGAGTGTGGTAGGAAATTTACAGATCCGAATTCCCCTTGGTAACATGACTTTCTCTACATAACTAAGTAGTGTGGTACTGTCCCACCACACCCTTAACTGATCCAACATATGTTTTTCTAATTCCTGCATGCAGTTTATTAAGTCCAAGTTCACACTGTGATTACTGCTTGTGCTGTTGGAAAAAAAAAAAAAAGTGTTGCTGCTTTATCTCGTCTCGGGGTTGTCTATTGCCATAAAGATGTCAGCACTGACAGATCATTACAGTCAGCATGGTTTGCATCCATTATTAAAAGCAGAAAAAAATACTGTTTTAAAAGAAAAATCAAGTATTATCTTGCTGCCTGTATCCTTTAGGAAAAAAAGTGTGGGAGCAAAGAGGAGGCTGCAGGGAGCGATTTAGGTCACATTTAAAGGAAATTGCAAAAGTTTTATAATTTGCTATGTTTGTGGAGTCAGTCCATTTTATCAGGACTCTCAGAGTGGACCAACACTCATTGCTTGACAGGCTGCATATGGCCTATTGCCGTGGATTGTGGACGTCTCATACCCCTTTTAAGCTGAGATGAATGTGGCTGCACTTTATGTACATGCTCAGTAGTACCTGTCTGCCTGGGGCACCATAATGGCTCGGCTCGCCCCACTGCTTAAGTCACTATAGAAAATGTCTTTACAGCTCACCCAACTGGCCACTTACTGTTTTGTCCTCAGCACGAATGTAAACCGCAAATTGCATCAATTTACTACCAATAGCTGTGAGTAAGGGTGTCTAGTACACCAGAAACGCATCTGTTTTTTACTTTATGTGTTCTCGGTATTTACAAATGGATCAATAAAGGAGCAAGCTGATTTTTTTGGAGCCCTCTGCCTAAACCTGACAGTCTCTCTGTAGTGCCAGTACTGGACGTCCATAGGATACCATACTCTCTTCTCACAGAATTGCAGCCCCTGCATCTACTTCCTGGAAGCTGAACACTGAATGAACCATTAAAGCGGAGGAGCTCAGGCATGTAAATAAAGAGGGGAGGCCGATCTACACACATTACATAAAGTCCAGTTGCAGGTTTTCCACTTACACAAACAATATCAAATATTTGCTGAAAGGAAATGTACAATTTTCCTATATACTTTCTGTATCAATTCCATATGGCTCTCTAGATCTCTGCTTGCTATCCTTCTATAGAAAGCTTCTGTTTACTTTCAGTGGACAGAACTCTGCCTCTGGTCATGTGATGGTCACATAGGTGCACGGCTCGTTATATCACACGGCTCTGATTATTCTCTGTGATACTACTGGCTCGTGCACCCGTGTAACAATGGTCAGATTTCTCTTCACAGGAAGTAAACAATGAAGCTTTCTTTAGTAAGACAGCAAGCAGAGATCTAGAAAACTGTGAGGAATTGATACACAAAGTATATTGGAAAGCTGTATAACTTTTCAATACACAAAGAACCTCTTTAATGACTTGAGGAATATTTTGAGAATATGTACAAGGAAGTAAAGGCACATGGGCAACTTACATTTAGAAATGGCCTAGTCCTCGAATAAATGCAAGTTACAAAGTTAGAATGGGTGTTCACAAATTCTTCTTGGCCGTCCAATCTTTCTTTAGGATTATGATAGGGGCTTACCCAGTAATACTAGCATGTGCAGTTTTATTACAGGCCAATAGGTGCTCGGTTTCTTATGTAATCTCACATTTACTGCTCTTTCAGAGTCATTCTATTCATAGACAGACATGACCACTTAGACCCATTTACTGTAAAGTAAGGAAAAAAAAATTTTTAAATGTGGAAAAAAACAAAAACACACAATCTGAAATAAAAAATATGACATCATTTTAATGTACGCAGCTGAATGGTTTGTAAGATTACAAACTGATAAATATTTCTATGGCGTCGCAGGCCTACAGTCAGGAAATAGCTGGCGAGGACTGAAGCTTGGCCAGATCCAGAAGTCTTCCCCTTAGGCTTTGTGAACTTGATGAAGTAATCTGCAACATGAATAATAATAATAAAAAAAAGTAGTACAGCTTCTCAAACTCTGGATCACAAGGGGATGACATGACAATAGGCAAATGTTTGAAAATTTTTTATAAATCCTGACCAAATCTTTGCAATGGACTGAGGTGGGTTTAAAGGGGTTAACCGAGATTAATAAATAAATAAGGGCTGGGCCCCTAAATGTGTACTCACCACCTCCGGCACTGCTGATGTCCCGCCAGATCTGTGCCCCTGTTTGTTTAGGGGGGGGGGGGGGGGACAGAAGCAGAGCACAGGGGCATGGATCAGATGGACCGCGGCCCGGGACATCAGCAGCGGAGGAGGCGAGTACACGTTTATTATCCTTAAAAAGCCCGCCCCAAATTCCTAATCACAGATAACCGCTTATAATTAGTCCCTTGTATCAGTCAAACTTATAGCCCCAAACATAAAACAACTGAACACCATGCAGAATGTCAAAAACTCAATTAAAAGTGCTTGTCCAATTTCTGCAAATAAATGCCATTATTTGTATAACGCTAAGGAATTTTTTTTTTTTTAATACTTCCTGTATAGTGGATTTTAAACGAAACCTACCAGTTAGAATGGTAGGGGTAAGCAGTAAGTATCGAGCACCAGCTCAGGGTGAGCTGATGCCGGTACTTACTTGCGTTAGTGTTATTAACCGCTGTATCGTGGTTTTAACACTTTTTAAACTTTAGAGCAGAGGAGGATTCGGCACTGCGCACGCAACGTCTCCGGCATTTCCTATGTAGGCGCGCGCACGATCGTGCGCACGCAGCGCCGAAGCCTCTCCTGCTCTAAAGTTTAAAAAGTGTTAAAAACCCTGAGCTGGTGCTCGGTACTTACTGCTTACCCCTGCCGTTCTAACTGGTAGGTTTCCCTTAAAAGAAGTAATAGTGTTGCTCAATTTAAAATAGTTTTATTTAATATACCGATTAAAATTGTATGCGCTGTGGAGCTTTAGGTAATAATGTATCCTGATAACCTTTCTTCACTAATGGGAGTCCTTCCCTTAAAAATTTTGGGACAGTGTCCATAGGGAGCCATGGAGCCAGGCCGTATGATAGAGCACGCTCAGTGGGGAAGATCCACCATATCATAACTTTTAAAGACAGCGTTAACATCGCGTTTACTATGCGTTTTGTAAATGCAAATGTTAACAGTAATGTTATCAGGCAAAACACCTCTCCTCAGTTGTTGTAACAGGTTTCAAAAGGCAATTAAAACGCTATCAAAACGCAACGTGTGACCGCAGCCTGATATGTCGTCATCTCCCTGGGGTGTGACTAGGGTGCTTAATGAGCCTTAAGCACCCTAGTCACACCCCAGGGAGATGACGACACAGCCTCAAATCCTAAATTAACAGTAGTGTCCGCTCCTGTATATAACACCATCACGTGGCTTGTGTCCATGTGGATTTGAGACATTTGCAACAAAATGTTTCAAAAAGAAGCCAAAATTTGCACCAGGATAGGAAAACCTGAACATGTATCACAAGTTAAAATACATGATCATTCATAAGGCGCAAAAACTAGAAGCCAAAAGTCTCTAAAATTCACCAAAGAAAGAAAAACTATACTACATGTCCTCCAGTATAAATAGCAGTATTTTGGACCAATACTGGGCATCGGACAAATTTGCACTGGAGGGCCAAGGAGCTGATTTTTAGTGAGAGCATTTTCAGCTGGGTCTATAAGTTATATTGTGGCTATAAACCACTAGAAATATTTTACCTTTACTAGTACATAGTCTCCTGGTCTGGCTCGGATGTCGTCTCCTAATGATGAATTGCTTGCAATGGGAACATCAGGGAAAATCACCTTAGTGTTTCCATCATTCCTTCCACACAGCTCCAAAGAGGAGCGCTTACTAACCTGAAAAAAAAAAAAAAAATGTAAATCTTAAAACTTCCACAATATTAAAATTTAGCAAATAATAAGAAAAAAATCTGATCTACAAAACATTTGGTGGCAACTAACTTTTAGTGAGGGAATTTTGCTGTTCTACCAATAATATTCTAATTGAATAAAGGGAACCTGTCACCAGGGACCTCATTTTCACTAAAGACAGGTTATAGAAGCCCATTGAAGCTGCAGTGCACATCTGCCTTCTATAAGCATTTGCATTACAATATAATTGTGTGTTTGAACTTGCCTTGCACCCTGACAGAATCCTCTGTGTAGTCCCAGGGGTTGGGCTTTGGTTTGGATGCATTTTAAAAAACAACATGTGACTTGTCTGTGCTGCAGACTGCTAAGCTTTCAGCCCCCACCTTTGTGCTCCTGTACAGCTACTCCTTCCTGCTCCTTCACAGAGCTCACAGCCTGTGAAGGGGGGAGGAGCTGTCACAGGTTTTTAGAAATGCATCCAAACCAAAGCCCAACCCCTGGGACTACACAGAGGATTCAGTCCGGGTGCAAGGTAAGTTATAACACACAATAATATTGTAATGCAAATGCGTAGAGAAAGCAGAAAAGCAATTTGCACTGCAAGTGTAATGGGATCCTGCAACCTGTCTTTAGTGAAAATTAGGTCCCTGGTGACAGGTTCCCTTTAAAAATGGGTTGTGAAGGTGTTTACACTGAGAGGCTCTGATAATATAAGTGTATGGTGCCGGATATTAAGCAATTTACCAACATATATTGATTACAAGTTGATATGTGAAGTGAAGCCTCCTGTCTTTTACCTCATCATCAAGATATTCCTGTCCATAAAATGGCCGCAAATGGGGGGTCATGTGATCTCTATCTGTCCATGAACGATCACCCTGCCAGAACTTAAATCTTATATTCATTAATACAATCATAAGGTTCTGGCAGGTTGATTGCTTATTGGCAATTAGAGATCACGTGACCCTCCATCTGCAGCCATTTTATTTTCAGGAATGTCTGGATGATGAAATAAAAGACAGAAGGTTCCACTTCACATATCAGGAATGTGCTGCAGAACTATTAAGATGTATATTAGTTCATTTCCTAATATCCTTCGCCCGCAATTACACACACAAATTACAAAAACAGGAGAAATCAATTTCTATGTAATCGGATCCTTAGCGTGCTTCTGTCTTCTTGGTAGCAAGAAGGAATTCTAAAAGAGGGAGACTAAGATAAGAGTCAAAGTATAAGAAGTCACACAGTTTCTTGCAGTGACTTGTTTCAGCTGATTTATACAAAGTTTGTTCAAACGCCCAATTCAGCCGTCCACAAAAATAAAAATAACACATTAGCAATGAACTTGTTCAAAGTGGTACTTCAATCATATAGGGGAACAAGAACGCCTCTCTTGTAACTAGTAGGGTCCCAGCATAACTTCCCAACCCATTCAATAGAATTAGGAGAGATCTGACTATAAGTAACATCGGACACTCACTCCTTCCACAAGGACAAGCTGGGTGCTTCCAACATCTCTCTGGTTGACTTTTTCTGCTTCCTCCCTAAAGACGGCGATCAGTTCTTCCAGTCGTCGTTTCTTTACTTCAGGGGGGACGTCGTCCTTCAGCCGATGAAAGGCTCTGGTTTTCTAACGTACAGATTTTAATATTTATTAATTATGTAACAAATATTAGTTCTTTATGCTAATAACCTATTCACTGAAGTCACCTTTCTCATGCTGTAGGCAAACAGGAAAGCCGCATTGTAAGACACGTCACGTAACAGCGACAACGTCTGCTGGTGGTCTTCCTCCGTTTCTTGGCAGAAGCCGGTTATAAAATCACTACTGAGGCTGACACCTACTCATAACAGGAGAAGAAAGCATTGGAATTGTATTCAAAATAGTCAAATTACTATTAATACAGATAATAAGGTGGCCACCTTAAAGGCACACCAATCACTCCTTATAGGGAAGGGGGCATTAACATCCTAGGCAATAAAGGGCACTGGTCAGCAGATTTTACCCCAACAAACTCCCAGACCCTTAGGTAGGGTATGACATGTACTGCCTAGAATTCCTTCTTATGTGGAATATCATCTATTTACCTAGAAATAATTTTAAAAAAACTCCTCATGTGAAAATGAGGAGAGAAGGCAAGTCGAGTTTAGATATTGCGATTGTCACTCCAGTTTTAGATGCTTGTGTTATATTAAAGACTAGAATCTCATCTTTTAGATGGCATCAGAAATGTGATCCTGTACAGAACTGGAGATACAAACAGTTAAAAAAAAAATAAATAAAAGGTGGGAATTGGATTTTTATCTGCTAGCTGACATTCCCAACTATCTGTCGCCCACAGAACCACAAGCCTGATGTGATCCGAATGATGATATTTTTATCTTTAATATGGTACCAGGTTTCTAGGTTTATAAACTGGATGCACCTCAGACAGGCGGCTTTTTCATAATAGCCGTGATCAGCTAATTATCACGGACCGACCAAGTCTAGTGTTTGGAAGCCCGAAAAACTCACTCTGCTCATTTGACAGGACTTTGGATTTATTTATAGATAAATGGGCAAAATTTCAGATAATTTCTAAAATTCCCTATTTTAATTTTGCATACATACTTTAGGGCAATTTAAAATGATGCCAAAAATGTCTACTGTGAAAGGAAAGGAGGTCGCACGTGCGCATTCTTGCCAAGCTACCATAGAAGAGAATGTAAAGAGCTGCACAGGGTTTCCTATTTTTTCATGTTATTTAACATATTTAAAGAGGTATTCCTATGAAGATAAGATTCTTAAATATAGTCAGGGTAACAAAATAAAACCACAAATTCTCATAACATTTCACAGATAAGATCACTCTATCAATCCTGGTCTATACAATTTTGGTTTCCTCGGGAACAGACTATGGTCGAACATGAATAGCTTCTCCTGTCGGCACACTGAAGTGGTTTCTGCATCACCTCTCCCCCCACCATTACAAGAGGACCTCACACACAGATACTTACTCTACATGCTACAGATAAGATAAGGCGTTTATCCAGGGGAGGGAGGCACTCTGTGTTATAGTTCAGATGTAGAAGAGCTGACAGTGTTTATTATAGCTCAGATTATAGCAGAGTTGAAGTGTGTCATTGTATGTTATATGCATCTCCGAGATCTGTGTAATCGTTGGTGGTATATGGATCTATTTCAAGGCAGACAAACATTACAGGAAGGTGTAACAAACCTGGGATATGCTCTCTGATATTTTGTACAAGATCTAAGTAAGCTCCTCTTGTGTAGCTGTGGAAAAAAAACATGAAAAGGGGATAAAAAATATTAGTTCAATGTGTTTAATTTACTGACATTAATGAATATATATTCTGTCTCCTGATCATGCCACTAGCTAAAAAAACACAGCAGTAGGATTCGGCCCCTAAACCATCGTCACGCCTTCATGTAACTTGGGTTTAGGGTCCCAAACCTTTTTGCCTGTTTTGGTGACCACATTCCCAAAATTCCTGGAGGTGAGGTGAAGTGAGGTGTACTCAACTCACTATGCACAGAAGGTCCAAAGCAGACTCATGTCACTGGACATCCACAGTGTTAACCACCGGGAATATTGGGAACAAGGTCACTGATGACATTGGGGACCCCCAAACCCCAGTTACATGAACTGACTGGTACACTTTAAAGGGGTGTTCCAGGCTATACACACAGATGAATAAATATATACACCACACACAGCCTGTGGAGAGGTGCGGTACAGTTTTGGACTTGCTCAGTTTGCCGCCCAAGTAGAATATATAAGTAACAGACTAAGCAAATGTGAACAGACTACAGTCTCTTCCACACCATGTGCAGACATGCCATATAACATCTAGCCCCTATCCATCTATTCCAAAAATATAATAGATGAAAACACAAACAGTTGGGGAGAGATATCACTTACCCGCGTCGCATGGCTTCTAGAACTCTGTCACTTCCGCTTTGCGCTGGGATGTGGATTTGCTTGCAGATGTTATGACGCTCTCGTATTAAATGAAGAACCTTTACAGGACAAACATGTAAAATCATACTCTTTGCAATTCTTTAGTACTCTTACATTAGTCTATGTCCCTGCACAATGATCAAATATTTTACATCAGTCTCTTGGTTGAGAGGCAAGACAATTTTGGAATTAGGCTGACCCTAAATTTCTTATCAAACTGCATCAACCGAAAGATGATTAACATACAAATATCTCATCTATAACCTGCACCAGTTTTCTAGTGCAGGATGTACTAAATCTGATCACTCCCTGGTTTGCAAAGCATGATAAACCAGTGCCAATACCTCCTGCTAGAACAAAGATCGGCTATGGAAATGGACCCGTGTGCTGGTCGGACCCTAGGGACCATACACAATGCAGTGGACAACCGTTACAGTGCTATTGTTGCAGTTCAGCCAGCGGACAGGGAGACCTTTCATTACATTTATATGAGACGCACACTAAAAGAAATCTACCACCAGGATAAAGGATTATAAACCAAGCACACTGACATACTGGTGTGTGCCGCTTGGCAGGATCTGCTCCTTTAAGCTTCTTATGTCCTTGTTTAAAAAGAAAAAATAGCTTTAAAATTATTCAATTAAGCCTGAGGGGCTCCCGGCTCTACTGAAATCTAAGGAGTGCAGATCCACTCAGACTCATTTGCATAATATTTAAAACTTTTTTTCATAAAATCAGGGTTCTAAAGAGCTAAAAGAAAAGCAGAACCTGCCAGAGGGGGCACACACCAGTAGGTCAGTGTGCTTGCTTTACAATCCTTCATCCTGGTGATAGATGTCCTTATGTCTTGACTACTATATAATATGTACAAATACCAACCTCATCAGGAAAATCTTTAGGGTGAGGAGATGTAAAGCGTATTCTCATTTCTGGGTCTACACTGGAAACCTGATCCAGGAGGTCCACAAACCGGAGCCCCCCTTCTCTTGGTTTGTAGATTGTGCTGAAGCCACGACTGAGATGTGAAGCATTAGTAGTGGGAAACTGAAGTGAAGATGTGTCTAGGTAACTATTGACATTCTGACCAAGTAAAGTCACTTCCTTAATGCCCTGTCATAGAAGGGAAGAAGAAGGGGGGGGGGGACGCTGATTAAAAATATGGCTTAAAATATTATACAAACATTCATCCTTATATATGAGCAATTTAAGAAATGAAGCCTAAGGTCAAATTCCCAGTACCAGTGATTGGTCACTTTCCTGGGACGGAACTCATTGAATTTCTGCTTTCCTGATATGCAGCAGATCATTACAGTTTCAGCCTGGAAGCAGAAGCTCAGTGTAACATTTATTAATATAATGCCTGGAGTTCCACCCCAGGGCAGTGCAATCAGTCTGTGATAAGGCTCATTTCACGTTCAGTTATCACGGAGTGATCACAGACAGTGGGAATCTGCCCTAAAACAAACACTTATTTCA
This sequence comes from Engystomops pustulosus, assembly GCF_040894005.1. NCBI lineage: Eukaryota > Metazoa > Chordata > Amphibia > Anura > Leptodactylidae > Engystomops > Engystomops pustulosus. The sequence goes on along the minus strand of NC_092416.1, from coordinate 158,856,421 downwards.
AAATCTGCATCTCATAAGAATAGGTCAGTTCCCATTCCCATGCCATAGTCTTGTGATGGACAGGCAGGTGCACGAGCCGTTATCACACAGCGCCTATTAGTATGATGACTTGTGATATTACGGCTCCTGCGCTATTTTTTCCCTACACAAATCATATCAACTATTCGCTGAAAGTGGACAACCCCCTTTAAGCATCAGTGACCTGAGAGATGGTGGCCCCTGTAAGCCACATAGATTTTATGTCAGACACGCCGCCGCCATTTTGTTGAAGTCCGGGTGTCGTTAACCTCACTGGGTCGCGGACAGAGCCAACATGCCGACAAGGGAAGGGTCGTATGCACCGATCGCTGTCCTGGACCGGAGGGGTAAGAGGAGGATCCCCGCGCCACACATGCTCCCCTCTCACTGTCCCTTTTGGATGGAAGGATCAGAGGAGAGATCTTCTCTACAACCTGCCCTGTGTAGGGACAGGAAGACACTGGAGTATGGATGCCGGGGGTGGGGTATTTAACTTATCTGCTTCCTGTCCCTACAGAGGTCAAGGGGTCATCCTCCAAGTGGGGCCGTTATGGGGGACGCAATGGAAAAAAACAAAGGATTTGCCATAAACATCTGAGAGATGCCAGTTGCACCTCTGCATCATCTCTATTCCCTTCTATGAGGGATCTGGGATAGTTGAGAACATAAGATTGTCTATTATCGGAGCTTAATTTTACTGAAACATTCATACCTGGCTGGAGAGCATTTTCACTTCTTCTAAGATGGAGTGCACAGGCCGGCTCCTCTCCCTCCCACGTGTGAAGGGGACAATGCAGTAAGTGCACATATTATTACAACCGCGCATGATGGAGCTGGATGGAGAAACACAATAAGTAGTAATGAAAGATTCTCATACACTGTTATACCGTAAATACTGTATACTGATGTTATCTCCACAGATCAACTAACAAAAGAGTCAAGGGATGCAACCTGGTCTAAGTGTCAGTCCCTGCACGTCCACCAGTCAATTATTCCCATTCAGCCCCTTGACAACCCGGCTCTTTTTTTTTGTTTTCACGTTTCCATTTTTCGCTCCACACATTACAAAAAAATCTATAACTTTTTTTTGTTTTTCATGTACAGAGCTGTATGAGGGCTTGCTTTCTGCATAACAAATTGTACTTTGTAGTGAAGGTATTACATTTTTTATGCCATATACTGGGAAGCGGGGAAAAAAAATCCAAATGCCGTGAAATTGGTGAAAGAACGCATCTGCACTCTTTACTTGAGGGATCCGTTTTTACAGTTTTCAGTGTGTGCTCTGAATGACATCTCCCTATTATGCTTTGGGTTGCTATGATCACAGGGATGTTACATTTATACATGTTGTCATGAGTTTTAATACAAAGTTAAAACCTTCTATACTCCAAAGATTTCTTCGGACACCAATAACTTTTTATTATACTTCGGCGTACAGAGCTGTGCAAGGCGGAATTTTTGCGAGATGAGCTGACGTTTTTATTGCTACCCTTTTGAGGACTGTACAACCTTATGACAACTTTTTATTAAATGTGTTGTCAAACAGGAAAAAAAATGCCACGTCTGACATTTGGGCTTTATTTTACGTTACCAATTTCAACACCAGGAATAACAGTTTTTATATTTTGATTGAATGGGACTTTTGAGATGCGGCAAAACCTGATATGTTTATGATTTTATTTGTAATTGTATTTGTTTGTACAATATTTTATATATACTAATATAATATATAGGCGCTAGAACTGATTGAGATATATATCTCAATCAGTTTTAGAGAAAGGTGGGTTTAAGTTTTTTGAAAAAAATGTTTTTTTTAAACAATTTTTTTTAGACTCCCTAGGGAGTTTTATTACCCCAACCATCTACTGCAATACTAGTGCAGTGAATTATGTGGAGAATTTGCTAACGATCTCTTTCGATCCTCCTACCAAGAAATCTTTAGTAAGCAGTTACGAGGAGCTGCACACAATCATCCGCAAAGTCAGGGTTCTGCGCGGCCGGCCATCCCGTGTGATCGCTGATAGCTGGAGGATGTCATTGTCATCACACATGCGCGGTGTACAGCGCTATCAGGCAGCCGAATCTGACTTAAACTGGCTTTGGGGCAGATGGGTGGGAGAAACTCCTAGTGAATGGAAGAATGGAGGTGTGCATATCTAGTAGATAAAGAAGTGCCAGACCATTTGCGTTATGTACACAGGAGCGCTGGGCGCTAATTAGCATATCATGAAAAGTAGTTTTTCTTCATTAAAGCTTAATGAAAACCTGTCCCGTTACAGACTACTAACGCTTGACCAGTAAGTATAAATGGTTTAATTCAACTCTACCCAAGTGGTAGTATGCCTTTAACAATCTTAATTCTCTTCCCTTAATGCATTAAATAAGGAGGCAAATGAAGAAGACGTGCACCACAATGCGAATAGCAACTCCTTACCTATAAAGCCACAATAATGCAACAATTTTACTAGATGGATATTAGAGAAAATGCAAAGGGCTGTTTGCATCTGGCCACCCCTCTACTGAGTTGTACTCAGAGAGGACACAGAAGTTGAAATTGCAAACATTTATGCCTTTTTGTTTTCAAATATGCCCCTATACATAAGTAAAAAGTGTACTTTGCAAAATTAAGGATGGGTCCATTTTGCATTTTTGTGGTATTTTTGAGAAGTGGTCAACTAACTACAAACTTACACAAAGGATGAAACGCTGTTGGATGATGTCTGAACAGGCATGACATCTGCGTAGGTTTCATCTAAAGAGAGAAGCACGTTGGCGGCTTGTTGACCAGTCTCTGCTACAGAAAGTAGCCTTGGCAGATCACGATATGCATCCGGGCCTGCCAATATGTCCACCATCTTCTCCCTCTGAAGGATTTCCTCTTTCAATCTCTCCGCCATACAACCTTTGGAAAAATAAAAGACATCACATGCCCTTTACTCCATTTGACTTCATACAACGGGGCTGATTTTTTTTGTGCACTGGCGTATAATAGAAGCCCTGCCCCTCTGGGTCTACTAGATACATCAAGAGGCTAAGGCCACCTGGTGTATCCAGAGGGTGCTGCGCTGAAGGCACAGCAAGCAAATGTTCAAGATGAAGGTTTGCACAGTCTTGTCTTGGAGGTGGCATGAAGGGGAAAATAATTGTAAATACTAGTGTTTTGCATGTAATAACAAATATTTCAGGGCTTCTATGCAAGTTTTCTTGTGTGAAAGCCCTGATAGATTTTCCCCAAGCACGTGTTATACAGGCAGTCCCACACTAAAGGGCAACTGACTTACAGATGGACCTCTCTGGCCACTGTGACCTCTGGTGAAGCTCTCTGAATGCTTTACTATACTCCCAGACTGCAATAATCAGCTGTAAGGTGTCTGTAATGAAGCTTTATTGATAATCCTTGGTCCCATTACATCAAGAAATTTTAAAACTCCAATTGTCACTGGGGCAAAAACATTTTTTGTCTGGAACCACAATTCTAAAATATACAGTTTCTTTCGACTTACATACAAGTTCAACTTAAAGGAAATCTACCAGTTGATTTGATGCATTATAAAGCAAACATACCATAAGAAAGCTGTAGCTACACTGATGCAGGATCATATCTTGGTTAATCGCAGAGCCGAGTGATTTTGCTGATAAAACAGTTATAAAATTATGATAATGAAGCTCTGCCCATCACTTCTCCTAGTACATTAGTTATTCACTGAACCAAAGGATGATGTAATCCCTGGGTTGTGCATGAAGGCAAAATAATCAACTGCTGCATGTGTTTATGTAGGCAGCCAGCCTGACCCAGCTTTTCCAAGGTCCTGAATTTTATAATTGTTTATTCAGCAAAACCACTCAACTCAGGGATTAACCAAGATATGATCCTGCATCAGTGTAGCTACAGCGTTCTCAAGGTATGTCTGCCTCATAATGCATCAAATCAAGCAGCAGGTTTCCTTTAAGAATAAACCTATAAAACGAAACTTTAATTTGCCATCATCAGTAAAATACATATTAATATATACAGGGGTTATCCAAAAAGCTTAATTCACAACAAGTAGTTTATATCTTACCCAATATACCAATCCTTAAAGGACCTTGAGATTTGCATCGCTTCCGTTTCATGTTTCCAAGTTGCTTTAAGCGGTTCCAAATAGTCTGTTCTGCCTTCTCCCTGCAAAGAAATACAATTAGTTAATTCAATATTTTTTTTCACCCAACAGTTTAAACTGGACAAATATCCTCACAATTCCTTTACTTAAGAAAGGTATCCCAGTAAGTTGGATAATACAGAAGTTCAAGAGACCCCAAGTAGATGGGACAACAAAGGAACAGTTAGGGGAGTCCTCTAAGGGGACTTTAACACTCACTAATTGTTACAGAAAAGAATCTCCAGACTATAGGTCCCTGTGGTTTTGGAGCAATTTAAGCTACAATTTCATATATGGATGAGCCTAAAAGATGAATGGGGTTTAGTGGGTATTCCTCTAGTAATTTCCTTATGTTGTAATAAGAACAATCCTTATAAGCAAGATTTTAATATTTTTCCATGACCAATCAAAAAAAACAAAACACTTATAATAAGATATATCGCTTTGATTCTAAAAATGTATCACATTTTGCATAACATATTTAAACAAAATAGCAATAATGCATACAAATACCTGATAGAACAAGTGACCAGAAGTATGACATCTGCCTAGAAGGAACAAAAATGCAACTTACAAACAAGCAACAGGAACCGTTACAGCAAGCAGCCGTTATGGCCAACAACATGGACTAGTGTTAGGTCCGACAACCCCTATGAGCTATGCCCATCACACTGTTTATGAGGTATAACTGATCCAATCCAGCATCACCTGGAGTCATCTACCATGCCAGCCTCTGCCGCCATTAGCTGTTTGAGGGCCTCCAACAGAATTAGCTATTAAGTTATGGAAATGGGGGCAGACAAATGTGTCCAAGGTACAGCGGCCACACATGATTACTACAGCTCAGCTGCCATTCTCTTTAAAGGGGTTGGCCACAAAGGGTTATTATTAGAAATCCTAATTATACTTACCCTATTAGTCACCCATATTATACTTAGCCTGTTAAAGTTTACTAGGAGCTGCAGGTCACTTCCGGTAGCGTCCCATGTTCTGCTGCGTTCTGGATAATGGAGACTCCCGGTAAACTTTAAGAGGGTTAGTTTAATGTGGATGACCCTAATACCTGATATCTTGTTAAAATGAACTAATTGGACAACCTCTTTTATCATCATTATACAGCCGAGTTACCTCTGTAGCGGAATCAATTCTGACGTATCCACCCTTCTGTAATATGGACCAGGCAATTTCTGTATCATTTACATTCATCTGACATCCATAGGTTTCGAAGTAGACTAGGAAATAAAAAAAAGAAAAAAGAGTAAATTATAATAATATTGTATGCAAGAAAAATAACACCCTAAGGCTTGGGATCACCAAGCAAACAGGAGGCCAACTAGGATATTGCTGGGATCTCTTCTTCCTTTCTCCTTTCTGAGGTCTTGTAGACATTATAAATCCACCTAATAGGCAGCAGGATTGATCAGACTTATATTCCCACCATAGAGTATAGTCTAAACACTAAGATATGCATTAAACCCAAACCTTTATTATATGCTGGGGATGGACTCTCTGTGATATAATGAGGAGCGTCATCATCTTCCTCTATAGATGTTGGCACAGAACTGGCTGGGACAGGGTTAACAAAGTCTTTTAGATTTGGCCCCGTGGCCAACCTGGAGCTGAGCTCTTCTTTCCTAGATGCGGCTCTCTGAGCATGCGGGAGGCTACAACATAGACTGCGGGAAGAAAGCCACAACCTGGCGGGACGGAGGAGGCGAGATAACTTCACAGGCTCCATGGAGGGTAAAAATTAAGACCTGTAATACAAAAAAGGAAAAAAATTTTCACCATGCTGGAAACTAGGGATCAAGGATTATTGTGTTGAACTGTGGTCCAAGTTACCAGCACATAAAAGAGGCTTCTAGAGAATTATCTTCTCCCGCTGTGGTTCATTAAGTCCCAGGATGTATTACAGGACATCTAAGGAGGATTTGTAGGCCCCTCTTCCTCAATCATGGAAGTACCAGGACCCTACCCATCAAAAGTGGCACCGTACACTGTATACACTCACCGATCTCCAGCTCCATAGAGATTAATGGAGCAGAATGGTCATGTGCAGCCGTCTGCTCCATTAGTGTGATGGAGGGGACGTGGGACCCCATCAGACCGCTCGTTTTTGTGATCTGTGGAAAACCCCTTTAACTGAGCTGCAACAAGGTCACGTGACAAATGTACAAATCACAAGACCGTGGACTCTCATCGAGCAGCTAAAAAAAGGACAAGCCTTCTGTATTTTCGTTTCCCCAAAAACCTTTATCCCTTTGCATTCGAAAATTCACAAAGAATAAATGAAAGCATACTGTGATTTTCAAAACCTATATTTTGACCTGAATACACAGTGGATCTTATCTACACAATGGAGAGATTTATCAGAAGAGGTAGAACTATTCTATTTAACCATGGAAACCAATCAGAGATCAGCTGTAATTTTATAAACTGCTGTGGGAAAATGAGAGCTGAGCTCTGATAGGTTGCCATGGACAACTAGAACAATTCTGCTCCGACACGTCTGATACATCTCCCCCTATAGTATGAGTATGTGCATATAATAGACGGATCCTGAGATGCATCACATGCACGTCGCAGAATTTCCTTATCTGATAAAAATAATGATAAAGCTTGTTGTCTAATCTTATGGCAAATAGCTAGGAAATATCCTGAGCCGCAAATAAAAAAAAACATTTCCAGAGTCAGTACAATGCCCTAATGGTGTCACCCATATTATACTTTTACTGGTAAACTTTCCCCTTCTGCTTGGAGGGGCTGCAGGTCTTGCTGATTTCTAGTTAAGGGGACTGCACACACATTACATGTTCCCTACATGAATAGTGGGGTTCACGGTAGGGGAGAGCATTTCATAATGAAGTCCCCCCCCCCCCCCCCCGACTCATAGATCCTGTGGACAGGAGGGAAAAGTTTATCGGGATGACCCTGTTAAGGAATTGTACTTACCCTAGTAAACGTTCTTATTTGTTGCCAACCCCTTTAACTATACAGAAAGCAGGGACTGAGCACAGGGACAAAGGGAGACGTTTACCAGGACTTCTATGCTAGATAACTGCTGTAGAATACCTGAAATAATAGTATTTGCAAGCGAGCCACCAGCAATTACCAAGCGTCCATGGAGGGGTGTGATGGGGGTACAGCTGGAGGGGTAGTAGGACAGTGAGGGGCGTTCCTACCCAGCACCCACTGCTGCAGAAGGCAAACTTTCACAAGTGAAGCTTGCACATATTTCTTTGCCATGTAGGACCTGGCATAGAGATATAAACGATGTGCGTCCCGACCCGGTGAGCGGTGAGTAGCGCCTCCCATATGCCCGTCCCCATGCTTTTGTGTAAATGTAGCCGTACTGTGATGAATAGAGATGAGCAGACCTGATGTCTAGGTTTGGGAACTCCTCCTGGCCAGTCCTAGCCATGGTTAGTGGTGCTTATTTACTGGATTCTGCAGCTTCAATGTTTAATAGTGAAGTATATCTTACTACATATTAAGAACATCAGGGAACGCGTTTTCAGCTCGTAAGAAAAGCCTTTGTCAACCATACTTAACAGCTGAAAGCCTGATGTTCCTGCGGTAAGATATACTTCACTATTAAACATTGAGGCTGCAGAAGTTAGCGAGTGCCGGGATCTTTGTTCATATTTGTACAAGGCTTTGACCGTACCCGGACCGCCGCACGTTCTCACAGTTCCGTCCACCTGTTTCCTTATTTGCTACATTGACTGTTCGGTGGAACCCAAACATCGAACCCGGACATCGGGACTGCTCATCACTAGTGATGAATTTTGGACCAGTTCAAATCACAATGTTAACACATCAACCATTGGGGTCCTGCTTATCCCATGTGAACAGAACAACGGACTGTGAAGGTGAATGACTGCTTCATAGTGAAGACAGATTACAGCAAAGGGAAAGAAGCTCAGGGGCGCCCCCTGACACCCTGCTGAAGAAGTGAAAGATTGCACAGATCACACAAGGGTAACCTACACTGTGGACAGATTTCTTACTCCAACCACTTTAAAGAAGGTGTGGGAAAAAAACCAAAAAAAAAAAATCAACACTTTTGTAAATAAATTTAAAAAATGCACAAACTGTGAAAAAAAGACTAGAATGCAACATCCAGAAATGTAGATACACTATGATGCAAGAAGATATGTATGTATACTATGATGCAGTAATAACACTAAAGTAACCTACAGATATATATACTATATGATGCAGTAACACTAGCATACAGCTATGTATGTATACTATATGATGCAGTAATAACAGTATAGAAATATCCATATACACTGTACTATGCAGTAATAACACTAGAGGGCGGCTCGGGGTGTAATTTCCCTGCACGTGGACTGTCCCTTTAAGCCCATAGAACAGCAGAGCATGGTGCAGGATACTATATACTATAGCCCGCTGCCTACATAGCCCGGCTCCTTACCGGAGATACTACAGTCACTGACAGAGGACACTGCCCGGAGCTCACAGCCGGAGCGGAGGAAGAGTGACGTCCAGTCACGTGACTGGAGGGGGAGGAGTCCCAGTGGAACGCACGTGTGTGCTGGGATGAGTGACGTGTCATTGCGTCCTCCGTACACGTGGTGGCGCTGGAGCGTTCAGTAACACCGCGACCTTCCGTAGCTTGAAGGTTGCGGCGGTTTTCCCGCTTTTTTCATGTGTGGAATATGTTACACACATAGTAATGTTATGGTTTTTCCTTTCTCCTCTCCTTGCTTTTCCTATGCTTCTGAATTTATTTTTTGTTTTGTATTTTTTTTTGCAGAGGTTGTGGTGCTGTGTGTGTTACTTTTGTCCATCATAGATTTATATAATTAACCCCTACGGGACACAGCATCTTTTGGCCTAAAGGACGCGGACCCATTTTTCAAATCTGACCTGTGTCACTATAAGTGGTTATAGCTTTGGAACGCTATGAGAAATCCAGGGGATTTTGAGATTGTTTTCTCGTGACACATTGTACTTCAAATTAGTTTAAAAATTTGGATGAAATCTTTTGCGTTTAGTTATGAAAAAAAACAAAATTTGGCAAAAAATTGGAAAAATTCTATATTTTCAACGTTCTAAATTCTCTACTTTTGATGCAGATAGTCATAGCACCCAAATAAATTCATAACTTACATTTCCCAAATGTCTGCTTTATGTTGGATGGTTTTTTTAAGATTCCACATATTTTACTAGAATGTTATGAGGCTCAGAATTTAGGTATCATTTTTCACATTTTTTGTAAAATCACCAAAACCCGTATTTAGATGGACCTGCTCAACTTCTAATTGACACTGAGAGGCCTAAATAATAGCTAGACTCATAAATTACCCCATTGTGGAAACTACACCCCTCAACGTATGAAAAACCACTTTTAAGAAGTTTGTTAACCCTTTAGGTGTTTTATAGGGGTTAAAACAAAACGGAGGTGCAGTCTGAAAATTGTAATATTTTTTCACAATACATTCATTTTGGGTGGAAAATTAAACATTTACAATGGATTAAATGAAAAAAGGCTCCACAAAGTTTGTTACCCAATTTCTCCCGAGTACACGGATACTCTATATGTGGTGGTAACCTGCTGTATGGGCGCACGCCTGGGCATAGGAGGGAAGGAGGCGCCATCCAGATCCGATTTGCTATGTCACATTGTACAGGCTATAATTTTTTTCTTTTTTTATTGAGGACCTATAGGGGCTTATTTCTTTTGCCACATGAGATGCACTTTTCTAATACTTAATTTTGGGGCATCTATAGCTAATTGGTGAGATTTAATTAAAGCTTTGTTGGTGGAGGAAATGAAAATCGTCAATTTTTAGGAACATTTTTATGTGTTTTTTTTTGGCCGTTAACCATACCATAAAAATAGTATATTATTTTTATTCTATGGGTCGCCACAATTACAAAAATACTTCATTTATATATATTTTTTATTTTTTCCCATTTTTACTGAATAAAAAGTAATTTGGCAAAATTGTTGTTAATTTTAGCATCACCGTCTTTCATATGCATAACTTTTTTATTTTTCACCTCACAAATCTGTTTAAGGGCTTATTTTTTGCGAGAAGGATTGTTCTTTTTAGTGGTCTTATTTTAGATTGCGTAACTTTTTTAAATCACTTTTTAGAGCATTTTTAAAGGGCATTAATAAAAAATCATCTTTTTTTCAGAGAGAGTTTTTTGAGGTTGTTTTTTACGGGGTTCACTTTGCGGATCTAATAATGATTCTGTTTTATTATGCAGATTGTTACGGACGCAGGGATACCAAATATGTGGGGGTTTTGTGTATTTTATTCAATTGTACTGAATAAAAACTAATTTGGAGAAAATCTTATTCATTTTAGCATCACCATCTATTCATATGCATAACTTTTTTATATTTTGGCTGACAAATCTGGTTAGGGGCTTATTTTTTGCGAGAACAGTTGTTCTTTTTAGTGGGCTTATTTTAGAGTGCATAAAATTTTTTAAATCACTTTTTAGAGCATTTTTTATAGGGTATTAATTAAAAATTATCTTTTTTTCGGAACTTTTTTGCGTTTTTTTCCTCCGGCGTTTACCGTGCGGGTCCAGTAATGATTCTGTTTTATTATGCAGATTGTTACGGACACGGCAATACCAAACATGCGGGGGTTTTTTGTGTTTTTATGTTTTTTATACTTTAATAAGTGTTTTTATGGGAAAGTGACATTTTAGGGGCTTATATTTTTATGTATTTATTTTTTATTTATTATAATGTGTAGTGTTAAGTGTTTTTGCATAATTTTACTTCTACATACTTGAACTTAAACCAGTGATACTCTGATCACTGGTTTAAGTTCAATACACTGCTCTACAATACTATTTTATTGTAGAGCAGTGTAAACTGTCTAAGCATGCTTGCGCATGCTCAGACAGTTTGCAGTCAGACCCGGAAGGGTTCTGGCTGCCATGGAAACCGGGCAGCTCCGGGGCACATGCCAGTCCTCGGAGCTGCCCAGGAGAGGATCGGATCCCCCGGTAAGCGGCACGGGGGATCCGATCCATAGGGGGAAGACCCTTACACGCCGCGGTCATGCTTGACCGCGGCGTGTAAGGGGTTAACACCCGCGATCGGAGTCGGCTCCGATCGCGGGTGTTAGCGCAGGCTGTCAGCTGTACTAGACAGCTGACAGCCGCTGCTTCTGGTACCGGCTCCGTTCGTGAGCCGGTGCCAGAAGCAGGACGTTATAGTGCGTCCTGGTGCGCTAAGTATCTAGCCACCGGGACGTACTATAACGTCCTGGTGCGCCTAGGGGTTAAAAGGATCAACTAAATTGCGAAGGTTGGAGTCATACTGGTGTCTCCATTGACAATAAATTCATGGCTCGTTATATCCCTGGTCATGTGATGTCACATGGGTGCATGGCTCGTTATATCCCTGGTCATGTGATGTCACACAGGTGCATGGCTTGTTATATCCCTGGTCATGTGATGTCACATGGGTGCATGGCTCGTTATATCCCTGGTCATGTGATGTCACACAGGTGCATGGCTTGTTATATCCCTGGTCATGTGGTGTCACACAGGTGCATGGCTCATTATATACCTGGTCATGTGATATCACACAGGTGCACGACTCATTATATCCCTGGTCATGTGATGTCACACAGGTGCACAACTCGGTATATCCCTGGTCATGTGATGTCACACAGGTGCACGACTCGGTATATCCCTGGTCATGTGATGTCACACAGGTGCGCGGCTTGTTATATCCCTGGCCATGTGATGTCACACAAGTGCACGGCTCGTTATATCCCTGGCCATGTGATGTCACACAGGTGCACGACTTGTTATATCCCTGGCCATGTGATGTCACACAAGTGCACGGCTCGTTATATCCCTGGCCATGTGATGTCACACAGGTACACGGCTCGTTATATCCCTGGCCATGTGATGTCACACAAGTGCACGGCTCGTTATATCCCTGGCCATGTGATGTCACACAGGTGCACGACTTGTTATATCCCTGGCCATGTGATGTCACACAGGTACACGGCTCGTTATATCCCTGGTCATGTGATGGCACATAGGTGCACAGCTCATTATATCCCTGGTCATGTGATGTCACACAGATATAACACACAGCTCTGATTGTGTTCTGTGATATAATGAGCTGTGCACCTGTGTGACATCACATGACCAGGGTGGTGGTTTCTGGGGAATTAGCGTATTATCTGACATCAGACCCCACATGGATCAGAGGAATGACTGCCAGAGGTATAGATATGGGAAAGAACTCATCACACATCAGTTATCACACAAATTTATTATGTCCAAACACATTCATAGGAAATACACAATGGGAATATCCAACAATAGTCACTAATAGATTCATCATAAGACCTAGTGCAATGTATTTCAAGCTTAGAAATATAAGGCCTCCCCTGAAAGTAAGACCTAGCAGCAGTCATTGCTACCCCCCCCCCCCCATACTACAAGAGGCTGTGACATGGGTGTAGAATTCATGGGGTAAAATCACTGACTGTTGTGTTGCAAATGCTACAAGCGGCTCCCGGGACAAGACGGAGTCAATGATGGAAAGTGCTGAACATGAGACATCGGGGACAATGATTCCAATAGAAATGAAGTAACAAGAAATTCAGAGTTCGGCGAATTATAAGGATATTAGAGAGGTTTTTGATATAATGGTCCTTAAATAAAAAAATCTTGCTTTTTGTGCAGAAATACCAGGATTGACTATAAGGCGCACAAAAAAATCCTTTGATTTTCTCAGAAATTATAGTCCAGTGCGCCTTATATATGAACCATACTTACAGACAACAGCTGCCTTGAACTGTGCACAAGTCTGCCACCTGCTGGTCATTCATTCTTATAATCCGGTGCACCTTATATATGAACCTAGTCGTTTTAGCAGGCATTTATTGATGGTGCTCCTTATAATCTGGTGCGCCTTATAGTCCGAAAAATAAGGTACACGGACAGAGAGTCACCAGAACTTTCTTGATGGAATTCAGAGTTATATGCTGATGTATGTGATGACTACAGGATATAAATATACAGGCGGTCCCCTACTTAAGAACACCAAATTTACAGACGACCCCTAGTTACAAATTGACCTCTGGTAATTGCTAATTTACTGAACTTTAGCCTTAGGCTACAATAAACAGCTATACCATCACCGGTGTCTGCAATTAAGCTTTTGTGTTAATCCTGATTCTTATGACAAGCCAACATTTTTAAAATCCAATTGTCACAGAGACCAAAACATTTTTTACTGCAACTACAATTACAAAATATAGTTCCGACTTACATACAAATTCAACTTAAGAAAAAACCTACAGAACCCATCCTGTACGTAACCCAGGGACTGACAGTATAGTGATTTTTTTGTTCAACAATAATTGTGAATTTTTGTTCATGGAAAAATAAGATATTCCCTAAAAATAAGACCTAGTGCTTCTTTACAAACAAAAGTTTTTTTTTAAGACACTGGGGTACATGTATCATAAGTCCGGCTTTTTCTGTTTTTTGGGACTTTTCTTGGCTTTCTTGCTGGTCTGATGTAGCTTAGTGTAGCTTTGATGTAGCTTTTATCTTTATTGGTACATGTGACGTTTGTGAATGTGACGTCTGTGAATTTGGAAATTTTTGAAAAAAAAAAGGCTCCAAAAGTCCAAAATTAGTTCCCTAGCTAATTTCAGCAGCCATAGACTTTTTTTTAAAGGATTAAGGTGATAACTCAGGGAACAGTGCAAGAAACTAGAAAATGGCCAACTTTGAAAAGAGTCAGTTTTAGACGCAGATGAGCACAAAAACCATGAAAAATCTTAAAAATTAAAGAAAAAGGCAAGCAAAAAGTGTCATACCTGTACCCCACTGTCTTATTTTGGAGGAAACAGTAGTAGCCTAGAGAGATAGATAAATGTGGCACACGAGGTGTTAAAGTCCCACTTTATAGATCTGTCCACCACATCTGGATTTGTATGATAAATCTGAAATAAGTTCTCTGAAGTGAAAAGTAGAATGGTTTGACTCACTGCCAGACGCAATCGGCCTCCACCATCTCTAAAATCTCAATTTCTCCATGAACCAACATCATTGATATTCAAGAAAACATATAAATTCTATGATCTCTTAAGCCATACATTATAAGTATAGGAGACGATAAAATCCAACTGTGACTCTCCAGCCATATTTATTTTCTCGGTTAAAAACACATATCGGAATTGCCTTGAGAAATTACTTGTTGGTAAATAAATGTAAAAACTTCTCTGTAATCAGCAGCCAATGTCGCAAATCCCTGAAATAAAGAAATAATAATCTTAGTTATATCCAATAACCAAAGATCCCTGCCACGGGTGCCCCTGCGACCCATGTCTCAGGTTACAGGCACATCCGTGTGCCCCTCCGTGCCTGCTGCCTTACTTACCCCTCCGGATTCCAGCAGTGTCTCCTGCAGCTTGGCCTATTAGGCTTGGATGTGCCCACGCCAGCTCCATAAAATTTAAAGGGCCAGTGCGCCGATAATTGGCGCCCGCCTGCTGCTGACCTTTTAAATTGCAATTTATAGTGATTTAGTTTATAGTGTTTTCCCGTTGTGACCTCACTTCCGTTCCTGACTTCGCTCCTGGACTGCCTGTCCTGACCTTCCACTATGTCCCGACTCTTATCCCGTGCTGCCTGTCCTGACCTCCTGCTTGCCCTGACTCTGTCTCTGCCTCACGACTCTGTACCTTGCCTTGGCTGCCACTGCGAGCAAGGTCGTGCCTGTGGAAGCCTGGTGGTACCACGCTGCAGCAAGTCCATCCTCCTTTGCGGTTTGCTCTGGTGAAAACTGGGTACCACTTAGACTCCGCTCCCAGGTGTTGGCTTACGTCATTTTCCGCGGTGGTACAGTGGGTCCATTACCCCTGAATCCTGCCACTCCCATCTAGTGCCAATTTATACACTGGAACCCTAATTGTAAACTCATACTGGATATCCTTTCACCATGCCTTACACCGTACACATAGCTGTCTGCCTTATATGCATGTATCATCTGTTGGGCCATGAAAGTAGATAGGTTCAAAAATCTAGCTGTTGGGAAAGGATTGGTGTAACATCTGTACCGACATCATCCCCAGTTCTACTCCAATGATTTAGTTTGCTATGGACTTAGATTGCGCTAAGCTCCTTGTATCTAGGTGTTGTTTTTTTTTCTCTTCAAAGTATTATGCTATACCAACCTTCTGTCTGTATCCAGACTACCCTTCTATCTTGTAATTATGTACTGCTCTGGCCCTCTTCTTTGTGAGCCGGCTTTGATGATTATTCTATGTTTGTATTGTTTTGTCTTTTTTTCTATGTTTTGCACTTAGGCCCAAGAGGGAAATGTCTTCTAGTTGTCTACCCACTGCTAGAGTGGGCCGGGCAATAAGCAGGGACAATTGGGAAGGGGTTTAGTGTCATAGCCCCTTTAGGTCCATTGCCAGACCTTACAATATATGTATTTTATAATTATAATGACTTCTAAATTATAGTGACCTCACAAGAATATCCGATGCTTGATACATTTTCCAGTAGTAGTAGATATTCCACTTACTCATGTCCATACAGTAAAACATGGTAATTACTAAAGGGATATGCAGTTAAAGGGAACCTGTCAGTAGGTTTGTTTCACCTAAACTGGCGTAATTCCTTCAGGGCTTCCTTTTAGGCTTAGGGCCCCACAACTTTTTACCTTTCTTGTTTCTGTGTCAGGGTTATGGAGACTTCAGGTAGTAAAGGTGGGACTGGTAAGGAAACTTGGGTCTGCCTCAGATTCCCGGCAAAGTGCATAGTGAAGTACGATTCTCTAAATGAGATGAATGCACAATTACCTTCATTTTCACTATGTGCAGGGTGAATGAGCCAGGAGCTCGGACAGAATCTGGTCACCATAACCCTGAAACCTACACCAACTCAAATCTACAAAATTCAACCACAGATACAGGTAGAGTACACAGGTTTGGGACCCTAAACGCCAGCTTTATATGAAGGCTACCAAACCTACTGAGAAGTTCGCTTTAATAGGATGGTGAAGTGCCAAGCCACTTTAGCAGTGACAAATTTAGGCCTTGATGATCAAGATATGGAAACCGGTGCTCGGCCAACTGTGCCACTACCATACCATTGATAATTACATATAGACCAATAGAAGAAATTCTCTCACCTCTTCAGGATAGACTGCAGCATTTTTCAGGAAACTGCTGGAAATAAATATGCCTCTTGATAAATCTTCTGCAAGGTAAAATATAAGAATACATGAAAGGACTTGCCAGAAAATAATGATAATAGTCTTATGAGAGTTGGGATTGCATGACTTACCATTAATAGATGGTATTATCAAGCCACGAAAGAGCTGCTGGACGGCCTTTTCTGTCACCACCACCTGGGATAAGGAGAATGTGGTCACTATTACAGAATTATAAGCACTTAAAGAGAACCTACCACCACGAATCTACCTATAAAGGTAGATCGGGTGGTAGGTGGATGTAAGGGACGTGAGGAGAGCTCTTTTTAGAGCTAATCCTCACGTCCCCGCTAACTTTTGGGAAACTTTATTAACCTAATATGTAAATTTAGTTATGCGGCTACTGGGGCGTGGAGTAGCCGGCACGAGGCTACACAGCGCGGCTACTCCACGCCCCAGTAGCCACATTACTCCTCCTACCATGTTGTGTCCGGCGCGCAGCTCCTCGTAGCTGCGCGCCCTCGTCCGATATGATGCTACTCCGCATGCCCAGTAGCCGGCTTGTCAGACGAGGGCGCGCAGCTACGAGGAGCTGCGCGCCGGACACAACAGGGTAGGAGGAGTAATGTGGCTACTGGGGCGTGGAGTAGCCGCGCTGTGTAGCCTCGTGCCGGCTACTCCACGCCCCAGTAGCCGCATAACTAAATTTACATATTAGGTTAATAACGTTTCCCAAAAGTTAGCGGGGACGTGAGGATTAGCTCTAAAAAGAGCTCTCCTCACGTCCCTTACATCCACCTACCACCCGATCTACCTTTATAGGTAGATTCGTGGTGGTAGGTTCCCTTTAACCCCTTAAGGACGGAGGGTTTTTCGGCTAATTTCTCGCTCTCCAACTTCAAAAATCCATAACTTTTTCATTTTTACGTGTACAGACCTGTGTGAGGGCTTATTTTGTGCGTAACAAATTTTACTTTCCCGTGATGTTATTTATTTTAACATGCCGTGTACTGCGAAGCAGAAAAAAAATTCCAAATGTGGAAAATGTGTCACGTTCTTGTGGGCTCAGTTTTTACGACTTTCACTCTTCGCTCCAAATAACACGCCTACTTTATTCTTTGGTTCGGTGCGATCGCGGTGATACCAAATTTATATAGGTTTTATTGTGTTTTAATACATTTTCAAAAATTAAACGAATGTGTACAAAAAAGAAAAAAAAATTTTTGCCATCTTCTGACGCTAATAACTTTTTCATACTTTGGCGCACGGAAATGTGTGAGGGGTCATTTTTTGCGAAATGAGGCGACGTTTTCATTGCTACCATTTTGAGGTCTGTGCGACATTTTGATCATTTTTTATTTCATTTTTTATGTTATGTAAAAAGGTGTAAAAGTCGCATTTCGGACATTTGGGCGCCATTTCCCGCCTCGGAGGTCACCGCCGGCCGTAACCGTTTTTATATTTTGATAGATCGGGCATTTTGGGACGCGGAGATACCTAATATGTCTGTGATTTTTACTGTTTGTTATGTTTTATATCCGTTCTAGGGAAAGGGGGGTGATTTGAACTTTTAATATTTTATTAATTTTTTTTATTTTTTAAACTTTTTTTTTTCTTTTTTTTTCACTATTTTTTAGACCATCTAGGGTACATTAACCCTAGATGGTCAGATCGCTCCTACCATATACTTCAATACTACAGTATTGCAATATATGGCGTTTTTGCAGGTCTTACATTACAATGAGCCACTGGCTCATTGTAACGAACCTGCATAAACCATGTAGCCTCGTGTCAAGAGAAGACCCGAGGCTACCATGGTAACCGATCGCCGCCCCCCGATGACGTTCGGGGGTGTGGCGATGGAAAAAAAGATGGCGGCGCCCGCGCGCCGCCGTCTTTTAAACGCCGCCCGCGACTTTGCGGGCGGCGTTTAGAGGGTTAATAGCCGCGATCGGTGCAAGCACCGACAGCGGTTATTAGCGGTGGGGGTTTTGTGCAAAATGCAAAAACCCCCACCTCTGTATGAAGAGGACTCAGCCCGTGAGCCCTCTTCATACATCCCTTATACCTCTGCGCCGTAGAGCTACGGCGCAGAGCGTTAAGGGGTTAAGGGAAGATGTAACAAGCATTTAACAACGAAAGCCCATTCATGTGTAGGTGTATGTGAGGACACGCACTACAGGTGCACAGGGGGCAGGAGCCCCATTCACCCAAATTGAGTATTCAAATGGGGGCTTGTTTTTTGGAGGGATAAGGTGTTTTTACAACACAAATATGTTACGTACATCATGTACCATATGATGTATAAAATTTTGAAAAGTGCAAAGTAAAGTCCTCCTGTATTGAAAGATTTCCAAACTTGTACAATATTATGTGCGGTATGCCTGGAGCAGGTTGACTCTTATGCAGGTGTTGATAGATCATATATGTTATACATCCTACCTTGTTTTCTTTAGGTGGACTGCCTTCTATCTGTAACCTGTTGGAAGGCACATTATAACTTTAGTACATGTAGTGATACATCTAATAAGTCATATACATTGAATGCAGTAGTCTTTAGAAATCTGATTATTGTCTTTGTTGATTTATTCATCGAGATCACATCCTCGTTCCCCATACAAGAATAGCACTAAATTTCTTTTATATATTAATCTGAAGCACCAGGCCACAATGCTGATAGAAAGGGTTGTGCTGCTTAGGTTACATTCAGATGTCCGCATGCTAGACAGGCCGGATTCCAGACAAGCCCAGGGACGGGAGGAAGAGGGGTACAGACAAGTAGCCGCACCACAAATCTGCTGATATATAGGGCATCTTGCATCATGTCATAAGGCCATCATGCTTGATGTCAAGGGAGCTGCCTTACAAGGTAGCTAAAAGAGGTGTGGTTTTCCTTATCCCATCCAGGAAAACTTTGCATATTTTCCCAGAATCCCCCTTGTGGAGCATCCATGGCTATAAGACTCCACACGCCTACATGGTGGTCTTAATTAGCAATCTCCTTAATGAAAACTCTTACTTCCCAATGATATATAGGGCACACACATAATATATATATATATATATATATATATATATATATATATATATATATATATATATATATATATATATATATATATCCTGTATTTTGCATTGTGTCCGGGACCCATAGAAGTTTATGGGGGACGTAGCCTGGTCGCATGGTCTGGCTAGTTTACTGCCCCCATAATGGTCATGTGAATGTACCCTTATAAATTGATTTGTTTTTAGTTGGGTTCTGTGGTACTGTTTTGGTGAAGTCTAGAAGGGGGTGAGTCGTTCAACCAGGATTGGTTTGAATTAACTACCAAGCTCTGAAAAGCCACAGTGACCTATGATTGAATCTCTGGAAAGTGCACTAAGATGTGAGTTGCGTGTCTCCTCACTGCCTTGCAACCAGACCAATGGATGCACCGCATGTGTACTGAGAATGGAGACATGGTCAAGAGGAGGGAGAGAGCTCAAGCATGAGAATAGCTTGCTGCAGTGAGGAGGGGGTGGGTTGACTTCTTGATCTGGGGGAGCGACAAGCTACGGTCATGGTCGAAAGGATCCAGGAGCAGATGAAATGCCCCCCTCGGGACTCAGCTGAAGCATCTGGCAGGGCACCAGGTAAACTTTCATATTGTTTATTTCAATAACCTAGTAACATACATATATTTTGAAAACATGTGTGCAATATACTGTACTGTTTGTGTGGGAACCTGTCCCCAGATAAAATGGACCTCTGCTGACAGGTTCCCTTTAAATAATAAGTAAATTACCTGTTCAAGTTCATAGATGCTGTGAGATTTGTCCCCTGTGCTCCTCTGGCTTCTGACATGGACATATTTAGTTGGACACTGGCCACCTATACAAGAAATGCTGGCATTACAGACTGACATGTTCACATTATAGTCTAAGATACATAGTAGACATGTAAGGAACGTACTATGTTAACACTGAAGATATTCTCATGCTTGGCATTGGCATATGCTTGTAAAGATAGCCCGAACTGGACAGTCATATTCTTTGAATGAAGAAAAACCACCGGAGTCCTTGTAGCATAAATATAAATTTTTACTGGTACAGGTTTTGGAAAATGCTGAGAAATCTAGAAAATAGAAACACAGTATTTAAACTACTAGTGGTAGTCATAGAAGTAGTAGTAGTAATAGATTGTTGTAGTAGCAGAGTCATGGTGCTGTTTCTACTTCTGAAAAGCACCAATGATTCCATCTACATATAAAGGGATTCTGATAAATAGAACTTCTAGTAGGTGATAGAGACCCCATTGTGTATATTTCTATGTAAGCAGAACTAATTTCGGTCTCTTTGGGATTCAGACTGATCCTATGATAAAATCTCTCATTCAATCAATTTTCTTTATCTCATTGTAATCTGATTTTATCAAAATTTTTACTTATAGGGGTATTCCCACAAAGACAATATTCTTAAATAACACATTCTCTAATTCACTGTTATTAACAAAAATAAAGCATTTCACAATTATAATTCCAACCTTTCCTATCAGTTCTGCTGTTTACAGTTTGGTTGTCCCTGGATCCGACCGTAAGCTCCTAACTAGAGTCGGGCAGATTCCTTTGGTTTCTCTTGCATTGCAGGGGCAGGGAGAGGGGCAGAAGGCAGAGGGCACAACAGACACAAGCACTTCCTGTCCAGTTGCAGCTGCTTCTACACTTTTCTCAGCAGCCTGAAGAGGAGACAGCAGCACTGCAAACAAGATAATGGGGCAGATTTACTTACCCGGCCCATTCGCGATCCAGCGGCGCGTTCTCTGCACAGGATTCGGGTCCGGACAGGATTTATGAAGGTAGTTCCTCCGCCGTCCACCAGGTGGCGCTGCTGCGCTGAAAATCATCTGAACGCGCCGGAATACACCAAGCTGGACGAGGTGAAGGTAAGCGCTTCCCAAGCGACACATTTTCGGTTTTTAAATGCAGCGGTTTTTCCGAATACGTCGGGTTTTCGTTCGGCCACGCCCCCCGATTTCCGTCGCGCGCATGCCGGCTCCAATGCGTCACAATCCGATCGCATGCGCCAAAATCCCGGGGCCATTCAGGTACAATCGGCAAAAATCGGAAATATTCGGGTAACACGTCGGGAAAACGTAAATGACCCCCAATCTCTGGATCTAAGGTCAGAAGTCTAACATAGTAGTGCTGACTGTGTGTTTTATTGATTAGGTGAGGCAGCAGAGCAGAGTGTGTCATTGTGTCTTATATCCATCTCGTGACTCTGCTGTCTCATCTCTCCTTTTCTATGTTTCAGATACTAGTGAATGTTCAGAAACGAACTGAAGTGTAGTTAAACCCAGTACCCTAATAATCTAAGCACATTTTCAGCACACAGAATCTCATAGCACAGAGGAATCATGAAGTGTCTGCTTATAGAGTCCCCTCCCACACCCTGGAATCTTACACAGACCATCACTGAGTGATAGGAGATAAAACAGCAATAAAACTGAGTAACATTGCAAAAGTAGGTGGTTAAAAATTGAGAGCTTTCCTTTATGGGAAAACCCCTTCAACCCCTTAAGGACGGAGGGTTTTTCGGCTCATTTCTCGCTCTCCAACTTAAAAAATCCATAACTTTTTCATTTTTACGTGTACAGACATGTGTGAGGGCTTATTTTGTGCGTAACAAATTTTACTTTCCCGTAATGTTATTTATTTTAACATGCCGTGTACTGCGAAGCTGAAAAAAAATGTCAAATGTGGAAAAATTTTAAAAAAAACGCACGTTCTTGTGGGCTCAGTTTTTACGACTTTCACTCTTCGCTCCAAATAACACGCCCACTTTATTCTTTGGTTCGGTGCGATCGCGGTGATACCAAATTTATATAGGTTTTATTGTGTTTTAATGCATTTTCAAAAATGAAACGAATGTGTACAAAAAAGAAAAAAATTTTTTTGCCATCTTCTGACGCTAATAACTTTTTCATACTTTGGCGCACAGAGATGTGTGAGGGGTCATTTTTTGCGAAATGAGGCGATGTTTTCATTGCTACCATTTTGAGGTCTGTGCGACATTTTGATCATTTTTTATTTCATTTTTTATGTTATGTAAAAGGGTGTAAAAGTCGCATTTCGGACATTTGGGCGCCATTTCCCGCCTCGGAGGTCACCGCCGCCCATAACCGTTTTTATATTTTGATAGATCGGGCATTTTGGGATGCGGCGATACCTAATATGTTTGTGATTTTTACTGTTTATTATGTTTTATATCAGTTCTAGGGAAAGGGGGGTGATTTGAATTTTTAATATTTTATAAATTTTTTTTATTTTTTAAACTTTTTTTTTCTTTTTTTTTTCACTATTTTTTAGACCATCTAGGGTACATTAACCCTAGATAGTCAGATCGCTCCTACCATATACTGCAATACTTCTGTATTGCAATATATGGCATTTTTGCAGCACATTCATTACAATGAGCCACTGGCGCATTGTAACGAATCTGCAGATGCCAGATAGTCTCGGGTCAAACGAAGACCCGAGGCTACCATGGCAACCGATCGCCGCCACCCATGACGTTCGGGGGCGCGGCGATCGCAATAAAGATGGCGGCGCCCGCGCATAGTCGCCGGCGGCATTGAAAGGGTTAATAGCCGCGATCGGTGCAAGCACCGACCGCGGTTATTAGCGGTGGGGGTTTGCTGCAATATGCAACAACCCCCACCTCTGTATGAAGAGGACTCAGCCCGTGAGCCCTCTTCATACATCCCTTATACCTCTGCGCCGTAGAGCTACGGCGCAGAGCGTTAAGGGGTTAATAAAAGTATATTACAAAGTTTACTAATATCCCCTGCTTAGTCTATTTCTGAAATTCAAAAAAATTGCTTCAAATGTTTTGTTACAATTTAACCAAGAGGAAACTGATAACAGCTCTGCTGTCTTGAATAAACTCCCAAAATACTCTTATTGATACATTAAATGATACACTCACCTCCGGCATGTATTTAGCCAACTCTGAGGTTTTTAATGCTTTAGAGCCCTGCACAAAAAAAAAATGGAATCGATAAGAAGTAAGAACGTGTTATAGTACATGTGAGCTGCTATTATATTAATTTATACTTACTACCATATGTGAGACCTGAAAAGTCAAAAACTCAGCAGAGTAATAAGCCGAAGCGATGGAGGCCAATGACGACTGGGATACCCCAATATTAACCATGTTGTCATCTTGCTTGGAGATTTTCAGGGGTGCCGGAGAGAAAGCAGCCTTACTGCGTGCTTCATTATGTGTACGGAAAAGTCCCTATTTGGAGGAGATTGACTTATAGTTATTCATTTTGGCCATTGTCCTACTTTTTTGGAGCACATGGAACACCATTGATTACTAGTCAAAGGATATTCTGGTTTAAATAAATACAATGGATTCATTGTAGATATTCTACAGAGGATACACAATTTTTTAACATAACTTGTGTGTTATAGTGGTAGTCCAAGTTCAGAGAACTATGGATGCTTTTTTCCAAAATCAGCTCCAAACCTGTCTACAAGTTGTATTTGGCATTGCAACTTTGAAATTGCCAATCACATGACTATAGAAGAGTTTTGGGAATGACAGTATGGCAGTGTTGAAAATTGACAAGCACAGCACCCTGCAATCATTAGCACTCATATGCACTGTGCACATACCAAGGATATAAGCCGGCCTATCACACTCGCTGACTGCATGCAACTTTAACTCTTTATTAACCAATCCTGGGTACTCCGCTTGTCATAGACTGTAAGCTCTTGTGTCACCCTCTTCATCGTCATAGACTGTAATATTTTGTGTCACCCCCGCATCCTCAGACAGTAAGCTATTGTGTCACCACCTCATCCTCATAGACTGTAAGCTCTTGTGTCACCCCCTCATTCTCATAGACTGTAAGCTCTTGTGCCCCCCCTCATCCCCATAGACTGTAAGCTCTTGTGTCACCCCTCATCCTCATAGACTGTAAGCTCTTGTGTCACCCCCTCATCCTCATAGACTGTAAGCTCTTGTGCCACCTCCTCATCCTCATAGACTGTAATCTCTTGTGTCACCCCCTCATCCTCATAGACTGTAAGCTCTTGTGTCCTCCCCTCATCCTCATAGACTGTAAGCTCTTGTGTCACCCCCTCATGCTCATAGACTGTAAGCTCTTGTGTCATCCCCTCATCCTCATAGATTGTAAGCTCTTGTGTCACCCCCTCATCCTCATAGACTGTAAGCTCTTGTGTCACCCCTCATCCTCATAGACTGTAAGCTCTTGTGTCACCTCCTCATCCTCTTAGACTGTAATATGTTGTGTCACCCCCGCATCCTCAGACTGTAAGCTATTGTGTCACCCCCTCATTCTCATAGACTGTAAGCTCTTGTGTCACCCCCTCATTCTCATAGACTGTAAGCTCTTGTGTCACCCCCTCATTCTCATAGACTGTAAGCTCTTGTGTCACCCCCTCATTCTCATAGACTGTAAGCTCTTGTGTCACCCCCTCATTCTCATAGACTGTAAGCTCTTGTGCCCCCCCTCATCCCCATAGACTGTAAGCTCTTGTGTCACCCCTCATTCTCATAGACTGTAAGCTCTTGTGCCCCCCCTCATCCCCATAGACTGTAAGCTCTTGTGTCACCCCCTCATCCTCATAGACTGTAAGCTCTTGTGCCACCTCCTCATCCTCATAGACTGTAATCTCTTGTGTCACCCCCTCATGCTCATAGACTGTAAGCTCTTGTGTCATCCCCTCATCCTCATAGACTGTAAACTCTTGTGTCACCCCCTCATCCTCATAGACTGTAAGCTCTTGTGTCACCCCCTCATCCTCATAGACTGTAAGCTCTTGTGTCACCCCTCATCCTCATAGACTGTAAGCTCTTGTGTCACCTCCTCATCCTCTTAGACTGTAATATGTTGTGTCACCCCCGCATCCTCAGACTGTAAGCTATTGTGTCACCCCCTCATTCTCATAGACTGTAAGCTCTTGTGTCACCCCCTCATTCTCATAGACTGTAAGCTCTTGTGTCACCCCCTCATTCTCATAGACTGTAAGCTCTTGTGTCACCCCCTCATTCTCATAGACTGTAAGCTCTTGTGTCACCCCCTCATTCTCATAGACTGTAAGCTCTTGTGCCCCCCCCTCATCCCCATAGACTGTAAGCTCTTGTGTCACCCCTCATTCTCATAGACTGTAAGCTCTTGTGCCCCCCCTCATCCCCATAGACTGTAAGCTCTTGTGTCACCCCCTCATCCTCATAGACTGTAAGCTCTTGTGCCACCTCCTCATCCTCATAGACTGTAATCTCTTGTGTCACCCCCTCATGCTCATAGACTGTAAGCTCTTGTGTCATCCCCTTATCCTCATAGACTGTAAACTCTTGTGTCACCCCCTCATCCTCATAGACTGTAAGCTCTTGTGTCACCCCCTCATCCTCATAGACTGTAAGCTCTTGTGTCACCCCCTCATCCTCTTAGACTGTAAGCTCTTGTGTCACCCTCTTCATCGTCATAGACTGTAATATTTTGTGTCACCCCCTCATGCTCATAGACTGTAAGCTCTTGTGTCACCCCCTCATCCTCATAGACTGTAAGCTCTTGTGTCACCCCATCATTCTCATAGACTGTAAGCTCTTGTGTCCCCCCTCATTCTCATAGACTGTAAGCTCTTGTGCCACCTCCTCATCCTCATAGACTGTAAGCTCTTGTGTCACCCCCTCATCCTCATAGACTGTAATCTCTTGTGCCACCTCCTCATCCTCATAGACTGTAAGCTCTTGTGTCACCCCCTCATCCTTGCACAGTTATTACAACCTGTTTAAGGTGCATTAGATAATACACATCATTATACAATCTTGCCTGTTCTTGCTTGTGGTTCTTACCTTAAAACCTAAAGTACCATAGCTGTCTGAAATGTCCGGGTTACCCACAATAGATAAGTCAAGGTCTACCAAGGGATTTAGGGGCACATTCACTGTAAAACAAAATGAATAAAATATAATCTGATTAATGTGTCAGTCAGGGGTTACTAAGAAATATTTTGTGCAATAAAACAACAATTGGATATTACAATGTAAAATAAAAATATCAGACAATACAGGTTTAGTAAAATATTATTGGCTATATGTAGAAGGCAGTATAGTATCCATCATCACTTAGGAGACCGGCTATAATTTACAGAATTTTGGTCACACTGAATATGGGAATCTTCCCACTATAGGAATACTCATCCCATAAATGATACATTATATAGTATTTGGCGTCTTGATGCAAATTTTGCATTGGGGACTAGAAACTTTAAGTGGCACCTGCTTTTTGATCACTACTAAGAAATGGACTATAATATTTAGTATTGAAAACATTTACCGCAGATAACCAGTGTGCACAATGACATGATAAGGTGATGCTGTGTACCATATTGCAAAGCATTTCATGTACTCACATTGCAAATTACTTAATGACTTATCCCATTTTTTAGATTGAGTTCTCATCCTTGAACAGAACTGAAATAGAGATACAAGTGTAAAGCGTAACAATATATAGGATATAACTTTGTGCACTAATATAAAGTGGAGAAATTTAGGAGAGCCAAATGGAAATCCATTTTTTCCCATGTCTATTACATAATTTTAACGGGCTGCATCATTAAAATGTAACTTATTTCTTAACGATTGATGAAGATTTACGGCCTTTTCTGTACTAAAGCCACTTGTTGAAAATCCTCAGCAGCAGTAGTGAAGTAAGGAGAGACTAACCACTTACTGCCTTTGCCCTGAAACTGTGTCAAATTTAGACTGCCCACAGTTCCCATGGTGCCTTGTGTTCTCTCCTTAAGTAGTTTAGAAATAAATCTAGTGTAAATCTAGTAAATCCACTAAGCTCTTTATAGTGTGTACATAAAGGACTACTGTATAGAGTGACTAACTTGACAGCTTGCATCACGTGGAGGAGCATGCAGCATGTTATATGCAATAGAAACCAACAGTGAAACAGTTACATAAGTTGTATAGTTTGTACAGTAAAATTTTCACTCTTTGTTTCATTGCAGCCAATTGTTAAGATAAAAAAAGTTTTTTTTGCTCATTAATGTACACTCTGCCTCCCATGTTGACAGAGAAAAACAGAAATGTCGATTGTTTTGCCATTTTTTGCACAAGAAAAACTTAAATATCACAGCTAAATGTCATAATTATTCAGACCCTTTGCTGTGACACTCATATTTAACTCACATGCTGTCCATTTCCTTTTGATTCTCCTCGAGATGATTCTGCTCCTTTATTGCAGTCCAGATGTGTTTAATTTAACTTATTGCACTTGAATAGGAAAGGCACATGCCTGTCTATATACGAACTCACAGCTCAAACTACATGAGAATCATGAAGTCTAGGGAACTGCCCAATGAGCTCATAGACAGAATTGTGGCAAGGCACAGATTTGGCCAAGGATACAAAATAATTCCTACAGCACTCAATGTTCCTAAGAGCACAGTGGCCTCCATAATCCTTAAATGAAAGAATTTTGGTATGATTACAACTGTTCCTCAACCTGGCCGTTGTTAGATCTCAACTCAACAAATGCAATGAGTATATTAGACGGAGGTCTAATTGTTTAAATAGTTGTTGGTGCACAAGCTTAATCTGGGCAAAAAGCATAATTTATTTATCAGGTTATGATCTTATATACAATTCAGAAAAAGGTGTATAACATGCATCATTTTTGGCAAAAGTATGCATTCAACCAATCTTTTACATTATTCTAATCTTCACTAATCTCACTAAAATCTTCACTAATCTCACTGAAAAGCTTATGTAAGTTTACTTTTCAGGGCAAAGTGAAACATTTTGTTAGAAACATTCAGTCATTATTCCCTTTATGTTGATACAAGGGATGTTGCTGTGTGTGTTTTCCGGATTGAGATATCCAGTTCCATTATTCTGTCTTGAGCTGATGTTTGTGAAGTCAGTGATGCTAAAAACTTCTTGATTCCTAAGTAAAGGTCTGTGACCTAAAATTTATGTAAGATACTGAATCATAAGATACTGAATTATATTAGTGATACTATATCTTTTAAAATAAAAGGTATCTCACTAAATCACAATTATAGGGTATCCCTATCACCGTCCAGCCTTGGTGAGAGAGGTAAAGAAGAACCCCAAGATCACTGTGGCTGAGCTCTTAAGATGCAGTAGGGAGATGGGAGAAAGTTCCACAAATCACCTATCACTGCAGCCTCCACCGTTGTGGCTTTATGGTGGAATGTTGCGACGGAAGCCTCTCCTCAGTGCAAGACATATGAAAGATGCTTAAAGTTTATAAAAAAACACATGAAAGACTCTCAGACTATGAGAAATAAGATTCTCTGGTCTGTTGAGACGAAGATTGAATTTTTTGGTGTTAATTCTAAGCATTGGAGAAAACCAAGCGCTGCTCATCACCTGCCAAATACAATCAGAAGAGTGACACATGGTGGGGGCAGCATCAGGCTTTGGGGGCAAGGACAGGACAACTGGCTGCACTTGAAGGAAAGATGAATATGGCCAAGTACAGAGATATCCTCAAAACCTCTTCCAGAGTGCTCTGGACCTCAGACTGGGCCGGCGGTTCACCACATAAATGTTCTCTTGTTAATTCTCACATATTCATACAAGTAGATATTTCTAGACACCTGTGCAACATTGATTATGTATTTGATCTGTTTTTTTTTATATTTGCTATATTCATGAATTTTTTCACATTGTTAAACGTCATCTCTGACATCACATCCCCCAGGGGATTTAAACCCGCCGTGTAACACTGTTTTGCACTGCTTGAAAATGGCTACATTAAGTTAGCTGAAACGTTGCCGTGCATGCACATGTGAATAAATCTTTGAATCGGAGACAGAGTGCTGCTTTTCCCTTTACTACTGACAAGGTATTCAGTAGGTGTAGGTAAGAACCTACGCATTTCGGCTAACTTCTAAGTCTGAGTACCATAAGTAAGGCTTAGTAGTTAGCCAACACGCGTAGGTTCTAACCTACACCTACTGAATACCTTGTGATGTCATTTTAAAGGAATGATGAATACAGATCGTTAATTTTATGTGGGATGTGCCATGACATTCTAATCGTCGTTGTAGCTCAAAAGCTGCTTCTACACAATACTGAGCAAAGGTTCTCAATACGTATGACTATTTGATATTTCACTTTTTCTTGCTTAATAAATATATCAAAATTTTTGTATAACATAAATATCGACATTTGTGTTTTTTCTGTCAAGTTGGGATGCAAAGTGTACATTAATGAGCAAAAAACTACTGTTTTTATCTTACGAATGAAAGAAAGAGCGAAACATAGAGCATATGGAAAAGGATTGTCGTGATGAGACACCATAAGAAAATCCCAAGCTTATTAAAGCCTTTGTAGATCTCACCTGCCAGTTAACAGCTGATCGTGCCACATCTTGGAGAAGATATTTTAGGGTGTCATAAATGTAACTAGAAAGAAATTTGTGGATTAACAGGACATGATTAAATACAGGCGGTCCCCTACTTAAGAACACTCGACTTACATACGACCCCTAGTTACAAACGGACCTCTGGATATTGGTAATTTATTGTAATTTATCCCTAGGCTACAATAATCAGCTATAACAGTTATCACAGGTGTCTGTAATGAAGATTTAGTGTTAATCCTGGTTCTTATGACAACCCAACATTTTTAAAATCTAGTTGTCACAGAGACCAAAAAAGTTCTGTCTGGGGCTACAATGATAAAATATACAGCTCCGACTTACATACAAACTCAACTTAAGAACAAACCCACAGACCCTATCTTGTATGTAACCCGGGGACTGCCTGTACTGTGAAAAGATTTAGTCATTTTAGAGCATCTTTCCAAACATGATGAGGTGCTAAGCTCATGGACATACACAAAACCCAGACCAGACTTATACAAACCGCAGAGCACACTATTCACAAAATTCAGACCTCCCAATCACACTATACCCAAAACAGAAATCCAGGGCCAGGCTATCCCCTTAATACAGAACCATGATATGACCATAACTGAAATCAAGACGAATGAGCAGACAGTCCCTTAAATACAGACCCCCAACTAGACTGTCTCAAAAATACAGACCCCAGACTGACTATCCCCCAAATATTAACCCCATATTTACAGATGTACAGAATTAATTTAGACCATTACTGAGGTAAATCTTATCTTGATTGAGCATATGTATTTTCGGGATAGTCTGGTCTGAGGTTTATATTTAGGAGTCTGTATTTTGGGAACAGTCTATGCACTGTACTTTAGGATGGTCTTTGTTCTGTATATTAGGGACAGTCTGTATTTTGGGGTAGCATCTGTAATTTTTAGGAATAATATGGTGTGTATTTGTGAATAGTGTCTTATGGGGTCTGTATTTTGGGAAAAGTCTGGCCTGATGTCAAGTGTCATACTGTTCTTTTTTAAATCAAGTTGCCTGGTTTTGGATCTATATTTCCTTAGTTCAAAACACACGGTTCAGATCACCGGACCATAGGACGCTGCGTGATATCAATCCAGGAACCAGGGCCAAAAGTTAGGCAAGAGAAACAGGAATCCGGCACTTCAGAGGGCCATTAAAAATATTCTTGTCCTTATTTTCAACGCATTAAAAATGGCAGTTACAGCAGATTAGTATCAGTATATTGACTGAAGCGCTTTGACAAAAACATCTTTCTCAAGGTTTAGACCCTGAGAAAGACGTTTTTGTTGACATGCATTTGGAAAGAGGTTTTGTCGAAACGCGTTGGTGGATATGCCAAATACTAATCTACTGTAACTGCCATTTTAATGCGTTGAAAATAAAAACAAGACTATTTTTAATGGACCTCTGAAGAGCCGGATTCCTGTTTCTTTTGCATATATTTATTTAGGGTTTCAAGTCCGGGATCTATATTTGCATAGCAAGGTCTATACTTATTTGGCAAACATGCTTAAGAAACAGGAAGCTTACCCTAAAACCCTTAAATTTAAACAAATGACCATTTCTTTGTTTTACCTAAGTCTACCGAACAACTGGATGTCGAAATTTTGAATACTAGATTGGCAGTCCAGCAGGGATATCGATGGTACACCTGGATCAATTCTGCGAATCCCCATTATAATGGAGTAAGTTAACCCAGATATGGTGACGATGCCTCTGCCACTATCTTGGCTGAAAAATAAAAGAAAAGGTATAACTTTCACTGTAATTTGATATATGGGGATATGTTTTTCAATGATCAAGATGCTTACATGAGCCAGGTGTCTATTTTCCAGTTACATTCGATTGTAGCACTCCCATTTTCCATTGATACATGCATTCCAGTCTCAGGAACCCACTTGGAAAGAAGATTCCCGTGATCAAATTTTACCAATCGCATCCTTAACAAATAGACAAAAAGAAGTAAGTAGGTTAACCTTTCAGATTGGTGTTATTGTCTACAAAAGCTTTGCTGAAAGTTCAACAGTGTTGCCCAAACACGTTAAATGAAATTTTGCCAAACAAGAAGTTTATTCCAACCCTTTTAAAACAGTGTAAGGTAGAGGAAAAAGGATTGGGTGAACACACATCCTCATTGTTTCTCCAAATTACTAAATATTTATGTATACAAAAGTCTTCTAAATTCAAATGGCTCCATGTTTTATCATAGGCCTACACAGCAAGGGCAACCTGCAGTCTGCAATCAGGTATGGTCGTCAAGAGCAATTCTGCAACTACATTTATATTCCCATAGGACTTGTACAATAGACTTAGAGGGAACAACCCAAGAAGAGTTCCTTGAGGAGTTCCAAGTACGTTTTTTTTGGGCCCATCCTCAGAGAACCCTTAGGAAGTAGAACCCATTGTTGTGTAATAAATTTGGCCCACCAGATGCTCCTCTGGTTCTCTTTTGGGCCAGTCCAATCCCAGACTTATCACTGGTCATCAATATCAGATCATTATCAGGTCTGCCACCCAGACTCCGCACATCAGTGACCAACTGTGGCCACCACACATAATGGAGTTGCGTTACAGGATCTGTTTTGTTGTTTTAGATCTGGTGATGGTGGATGGGGGTTCTTTACTCTCGGGTCTGATATAAAAAAAAAGCTCATTTCAGTCAAGCAATGTCTACAGCTAAAGCCATCATCACATATTATATCATTCATTATTAATAAACCTCATTAATGCCATAAACAGTTAACATTACAACTATTTTTACTTACTGTGTAAATTCATATTTAATCTCTACAGATGCTATGTTTTCACTTCCGGACACATCTGGGAGTTGGTATTCTTTGTCATTTGATATTAATTTATCCGCAAGGTATTCTGCTCCTATCACGTGAACAGAACATGTTATTTGACTTGGTAAAAAGCTAACATTTAATAACTTTTTGAAAATTTTTGGATGAACTTTGTAGGAACTACTGTAGGTGGGATCGCCAATAATGGAATTTATTGTATGTGATCTAGTATGGTGAGCAACATGGAGGTCCATTGCTGAGCACTATTGTATTGCAGCAATAAGGTGCCCCGTTAGGGACTAACTCTGGATAAGGGACCAGCGCCATACAGTGCTAAAGAATACTTACTATTATTTATTTTTAGACCGCCCTTATTTCCATATTGCTGTACAGTTAGTAAGGGGTTTACATAAATTAACGGAACCCCAAACACTGGGACTCCCACTGATAAATTTAACACCTGTCTTGCGGATAGTGAACAACATGTTGTGAATTTACAAGCCCTTTAAAGGAATTTATTAATTTGTCCATTTTATATATTATATGTTTCCATTGTCTATATTGTTTGTTGTCCATTCTCTATGTTGATGTTTTGTATCAAAATCATCATTGACAGATTTAAAGAGGCCAAATCCTACTTTTAGATTAGGCCAACTACAGGCCTCTATTTTAACCCCTTCCCGCCGATGCCCTTTTTCCTTTTTTGCGTTTTCATTTTTCATTCCCCACCTTCAAAAATCTATAACTTTTTTATTTTTCCATTTACAGAGCTGTGTTATGGCTTATTTGGCAATATGCAGCAAAGACTTACCGGCTATGGAGAGGGCTCCGCCCGTGAGACCTCTCCATGCACCCGCACCTGGCATGTGACGTATGCATATGTGACATATTACTTCACATGTTGGTAAGGGGTTAAAGAGTAACTGTAAAGGTTTTTTTTCCCACAAATCAATAGCTCATGTAAAATAACTTTGCCTATTAACTTTGTTACCTATCAAGTAGTTTCTTTTCCATACCCCTCAGATTACCTTAGAGTTGCAATGGCTGCATTCTCTCTCTCTGCTGACAAGCCCTGGAGTCCATCTTTTGTTTATAGTTTGTTTATCAGTCGGTTTCTTGGGAAGGGAGGAACTGCTGCTCCCTGCTCACAGAGGAGGAGGTCACATGACAGAGCTCTCTCTTTGTATGTAGAAGGGCTGGATGTGTCTAAGACTGTGGACACAGATGTCTCCTGCACAAATAAGTGAGGTACAAGATCTTACCTGTTCCCTCCACCCCAGTGTGTCTCTCTCGGCACCTCATGCTGCTCCCTTCTCCGCCTTGTCATCGACGCTTTTTGCATTGTGCAGATATGCTATTAACCCTTAGTGGTCACACAGCACAGGCTATACACTTCATGTAAGTGGTTTACTTGGATTTCTTTCACTTATTACATGTTCCCTGCTCCTGCATGTGATGGAAGCTGCCAGGCTGGTCACCATATACATCCTGTATCTGCACTGTGCAGTATTCACTGGATTTACTTGTGGCAATCTGAATGGATTTAATGCTAAATTACTTTGAGAGAGAACACAACATTATGGTTTCTGTGGGCAAGCTAACTGGCCTCAGCTTGAGGGCATAGACTGACAGACATTTCTCCCCTTCCACTTCAGCGCTGGTCAGGAATGTTTTTGTTAAACACTTTCAGAACAGAAAATGCCATAACTTTGGAAAGAAAAGGGTGAGCATCACAAAGTGGGCATTGTTCTGTTTGTTTTTAAAGGGGGAATCACATATTAGAATTTGGTAAAATCACTATAGCTTTACAGTTACTAAGTACTTTATAAGTGAATACAGTACATAAAGGTCACTACTTACCTTTATTAAGCTCTTGTTCTCCAAGTACAATGTTGACCCCAGGATTCTCTCCATAGCAAATTGTGGACAGGATTGATAGATAGAATATGGTAAAAGGAGACCACATCTTTGTTTTTTTAATATCTGACAAGTAAAATAAAACATAAATAATTATAGGAATTTGCAAAGAAAATTAAATCCTCTTTCAATTATTTCTATTTACCTAGACAACTGCTCTAAGCTAAAACATTATACAAACAGAACCTAAAGCTACTACTCAGCTTCAGTGCAAACACACATGACAATTTATCCTAAAGCATAATGAAAGCCTTTTTCATCCACCATGTAACAATTTGGGCAAACACAGTAGGGGGATTTAAACCCCGCCCCCCTCCTACCATGTGATATTTCTGATAAATCCGGTTGCTTGCAGCAATTTTGTATAGTAAAGTCTATTTGTAAAGTCTTTGTATATATTTACATATTTTTTTAGAGCAAGTAATCTTATTTTATTATTTTTTTATTATATTTAGTTTTTTTATTTATCGTACATATAGTTTATTCACTGCCCCTATGGTGCATGGGAAGTACATTTATAGCGCTACATGTATTCATTGGTTTTGTCACACGCATGTGGTTACTCATGAGTTATGAGTTACTCAAACTACACACAGTCGTAGGGCTGCGCATACGCAAGGTATTTGACTGATGGCACCGGAAGTTATTAGTCACACGCATGTGCAACATGAAGACGCTCATGTTTGCTTGTTGCACAGCACAGCTGATACCTATCACCATTATACAACTAAGGTATTTATACTCAGACATTTGATAGATCATTACCCCTGAGGAAGCCACATTAAAGGCAATACACGTGAGGCAGTCTCAGCCCTCTTCCTCTACTGTCTCTGGTATATGGGAATTATATGTGCCAGTCATGCACATGTTTATACTATGACCTCTCTGCCCACTCTGTGGGCACTCTGGTGTAGCTCTTAGGATGCCTATAATTTACCGAACTTTTGCCCCAAGCTGCAATGATCAATTGTAATAGTAATTGTAATAATCTTCATTTTTTAAAAAAAGGCTTGGCGTACTTGGGCATGGGCTGCTTAAATACTGCGGGGACAGCGGTGGCAGGATATATGCAGTGGGGGCAGGGGCTGGCAGGAAATATGCAGTGGGGGCAGGGGCTGGCAGGCTATATACCAATAGGGCAGGGGCTGGCAGGCTATATACTGTGGGGAAAGTGGCCGGCTGTATATTAGGGGGCAGGAGCTGGCAGGCTATAAACTGGGGGACATGGGCTGGCAAGATATATACTGGGGAGCTGGCTATATGCTGGGGAAAGGGCTGACTGTATACTGGGGGCATGGGCTGGCAGGCTATATACTAGGGGGCAGGGGAGTGGCCAGCTTTATACTGAGGGGGAGGGACTTGCTAGCTATAAACTTGGGAGGAATGGGGCTGGTAAGCTTTATACTGGCTGGAGGCTGTGACCAATGCGATTCCCACTTTAAGCTTATACTCAAGTTAATAGGTCTTCCAGTTTTTTGTGATAAAATTATGTACCTAGGCTTATATTCGGGTCGGCTTATACTTGAGTATATACGGTAAGTCCAAATTGGACAGAAGCAACCTTCAGATATGGCATTATCACCGAAGGGAAAAAGATTTTCTTACAGTGAAAAATCTGGTTACACCAAATTGGTTTCATCCGTTTGTGACTCCTCACACCTCATAAATCAGCTTGAAAATTTTGGATTTGAAAATGATGGATGAAGAGATTTGGATTTTCTCCATGGATGTAAAGTCAATATATACCAAAATTATACATGAGGTGGGCAACAATTCTGCATTCTACTTTCTTAGACAAGACTAATTTTGAGATGAGAGACATCTCTTTTTGGTTTTGTCTTAAGGCACAATTATTTTCTGTTTGACAGAACCTTTTATAGACAGGTCTCGGGTACCACAATGGGTGCACGTGGTGCTACCTCCTATGCCAACCTATTTTTCTGGTTGTGAGAGGAGACCAACATGTATCCGTAGTGGGCCTTCCAGCAACATCTCTTTGGCTGGTATAGTTACATCGATGACATGCTCATATTCTGGAGGGGCTACCTTGTGACCTTTTAGATATTTGTGACTGAGCTCAATTTGAACAATTCTGGCAGATTAATCTAACTCCTGTTTTCTCTCAAACAGGAGTAATCTTGCTGAATTTACAAATATTTCTTCATCAGAAATCTATGGAGACTACTCTGTACAAGGAAAGAGACTGCAACTAAATGTTTGCTACATTACTCCAGTTTTGCCCACGACACTTGAGAGATGGGATCCCAATGGGCCAATTTCTATGTCTGAGGAGAAAATGTAGTACTCAAGACGCATTTAGTCATCATTCAAGAGATTTGACATTGAGATTTTGGGAATCTGCTTAACCAAAGAGGGTCATCTCTAGAATCTTTATGTGAGCGAGCTGGACGACGAGAGCAGATACATTTGTTACAAAATTAAGGCTTCCTGAAGGAAAACCTTGTTTGATTACTTAAAACCATAATCAATACTCCGACATTTACAAGTTGTTACATATAAATTGGGGTATTCTGAAAAGTGACCCGAGATTGGTGATGCGTATCTCTTCGAGACCTAGGATGATAACCTATCTATCTATCTATCTATCTATCTATCTATCTATCTATCTCCTATCTATATACACTATACACTCTTCTGAGTATGCCTAAATCACTTATATAGTAATTTAGTTTTTCTGGCCATTTGGATTAGTAGGACCTTTTATGTGAAGCCTCTGACAATATAACACATTGAATAAATGAAAAATTTTGCTTATTCTCCAGTGGAAATTGTTGCATAAATCTAAAAAAATCTGAAAATCTGTATCTGCTTCCTGATTGCTAATATGATCATGGATTTTTGTGTTCTAGATCCCTTCCTTCTGGTCTCCTCATCTAGTTCCCTGGTGGATATAGATGATTTTTTAAAATTATTTTTTAATATATGACATTATATATACTGTCTTATTTTGAGTGTCTCGTCAGTACCATGTGTTTATGTTCTTAATCGGAAATATGAGGATATAATAAAATTTGTTGTGCTGTGTTGGTGGATACTTGTATATATATATACATGTATTATGATATATTAAAAATAATTGTTGCACTTTAGATATTTTATAAATTGTTACTATACATTATATATTTTTTGCTGAAGTAAAGATGGTCCTTGCCAACGACTCAGGGTTCATAGATAGAACGTGATTAAGGGAGACCACATCATTGTTTTTTTAATATCTGACAACAAAGACAACTAAAATAAAACATAAATAATTATAGGTTTTTGCAAAGAAAATTAAATCCTCTTTCATTGACTTCTATTTACCCAGACAACTGCTCTAAGCTAAAAACATTATACATTTCGAACCTAAGGCTACTACTCAGCTCCAATGCAAACACACATAACGATTTATCCTAAAGCATAATGAATAAATCCACCATGCAACATTTTGGACCAACACAGCGGGGGGGATTTAAACCCCGCCCCCCTCCGACCACATGATATTCCTGATAAATCCGGTGGCTTGCTGCAATTTTGCACAGTTCCCTATGCATGCTATAGGTGGTGCTCAGGCGCGTGGTAGGAACACCCAGCACTGTCCCATGCCACCAGACAGCACAGCTCTTCCACACCCACTTGACGTGGAGTTGGCATCAATAAATCTACCTCAATGATTTTATAAAGCATTCCGTATTGTACGTCTTGTGATTATATTGAGATTTAGGAGTCAGTTTACCGTATTTATACTTTACCTATATTTGTATTTGCTACATGGTTTTTCAGCGGCCATTTTCAGAAGAACTAAAATTTTTAAGAACTTTCTCCAGCCATTAGACATCTGAGCAATTTCATCAATTTTTGAATTAACCAAAACCAGAAGTGGTCAAAAATGGAATTCAGAAGGGTGTGTCTTCTGCATATCTGTGTGCAGTCTGTATTGTATCTGCATCCATTTTTTTCATGTCCATATGTTATCCGTTATATTACTGATGTAATTAGTGTGCCGTTTATTTTGTGGATCCATTGACTTCTATGGAGGCCAGTGATCCACACATGTGAAAAAAATAGTGCATGCTACAATGTACTTCTCATGGTCTGTGCATCAGTAGAAAACAGCATGTGAACAGACCCATATAAATCAATGGGTCAGTATTCTATCTGCAAAAAAAAAACCCTGCAAAGAACAGATAGCATACGGATGTAAAAGAAACGTAACAAGATGTGACTATATGTATATATATGAATATATATTTCAAGAATGTATATATTAATCTTACTGCATACACTATGTGAATAGGCTCTTTATAATGTTCTAAAATACAGATGGTGAATTGAAGCACTTACATCTTTCATCAGTCTTTTTTCCATTATTTTTCTTCATTATGGAATATAATATCGGATTTATGGTTCAGAGATGTGAAATTAACTTTACATTATGGTTTTTCACCTCTGGGCTCTTTTCCATCACCAACCTCAATATTCTGTGTAGGATGTGACTAGGGATTTTGTGGTTGCATACCCATCTATGCTCCTTCTTATCCATCTTATAATATACTACCTGCTTTGACTTCAGCTGTGGTCCTCTGTAAGACATAGTTACCATAAATGCCTTTGTTTGGGTACTTACCTGTAAGATGTTCCTCACACCGGTATCATCTGCTTCTCAGCTGTGAAGCTCTCGGTTACTAAGGTAATAAAAGATGAATGCAATGCCTGATCTGGTTCTTCTGCTTTTATTTTGGGTGGGGAAAAAGGAGGAGTTAGCTCCATGTGACGTTACTTTCCTAATTCTAACAGTGTCATAAAAGCAATATAAGGTGATGAATGTCAAACAATTGCTGCCTGCGGGATGGTCTACATATCAGGACACACTTTGTTGCTCATAATGATGACATGATGCAACATAAACTGTAGGACTTTTGTGCACCAACTAATAGGAGCACCAACTAATAGGAGGTACGAAGTAGTACTAGACAGTCTTAAACTGTGACAGATTTTTCATCCAACAGGAGACAATATGATAAATCAGGCGTGTTATAAGTCTGTCCGTCTGACTTTGCAATGTCTCACTTTTTGAGGTACCTTTGATAAATCTGCCCCAATCAGTGCAAAATATAGTCATCTCTTTATGTAGAAATCTGCAGGTTTGTGTAATTTGCTCTATGTACAGTCACCATTAAAGTGGTCGTACCAAGCTATATTGTTAAAGCTCTCCACAGGAAACTCTAATCATTGCGGTTTGACCACCATAACCACCACCGATGAGAATGGAGCCACCAATTGAGTATATTTTGGCTGCCTCCGGAACTCTCATAGACAATCATTCAGTGAGTATGCAACCCCTGTTCTTGTGATCTTGGGTATCTTCCATGAATCGAGTGAAAGGAGGTTCCGTCCTCAGTTAGAGGCTACTCTAATAGTATTGAATGGAGGTCAAGCATAGTAGTTTTGAGTACTAGACCCCCAGTCTCGTGATCATTGAGTCGGAGCCCCAATAATCAGATTGTTATCCTCTATCTTTTGGCCAGGGCAATACATTATAACTAAGTTCAACCCCTTTGTCTTTTTTTTCAAAGAATTTTCCTATAAATGTAAATCCCTAATTAATTTGCCTAATTTGTACAGTACGGGAAGTAATTTCTGCTGCTGTGACATCTGGATTTTAAAAATTCTGGATTGTCAAGGGAACAAAAATGGACTATAAAGCTTCGTTATAGACACCTCAAAGTTGGTTATACTAAATGAGACTAATGTTCAGAAAATTACCAAAATCCAGAGAGCTTAACCAGAGGACACACTGTGCAGAAAGGTCTGTTTGTAACAAGGAGTTGTCTGTAAGTTGGTTTTGATTAAGTTGGGGGCTGCCCATATTACTTATTATTGCTCTGAAGGTCTACAATCACAATAGTTTTTTTCGTAACGCACTTAAACACATACACGGCAGAGGCATTGCACCATAAAATTCATGACCTATTTTAGTATCTTGGGCAATAATGCGTTAAATTTCTGGCAGTATCTGGTTGCAGTATTATATGTTTTGTGAGCCAATGCATAGGGAGTGGCTCAGTTTGTGTGTATTGCCTTGCCGGAGAATAATTAAAATCTGGGCCAGGTAAATCCATATTCTACATCTTGGCAATGCGGTTGGCAAGATTTCTCGATTTCCGAGCTGTTGGATCAACAATGAGAATAAATGAAAAAATTCTGAAAAACTTTCAGTTACAGGAAAACATCCAGGAAGGGCTGGATCAGAGTGGGGATAGTAGGGGCGTTTTCATGTGGAGGTGTCTTATAGATTCTCGACTGATCCTTTTGGATTGTTTTCTCTGAAGAGGGATATTTTTATCAGGTCTGTGGGAAGGGGGTTCCTTGATGCTGGTGGTCTAACGGTGCGGAGAAAATAGCAACCTACTGTCCAGCTTTAATCCACCATCAAACACTTGTCAATACATGTCATTTCCAGTGTAACTGGTTTGTTTAACTGAAACATTAAAAAACCATCTAACTGCATTCGATACAGTAATTGCAGGAATATCTGCCAATTGGCTAATGACACACTATTAAAAATACATTTTACCAGGCAACTAGGACTCACCTCAATTTGAGAAACAGACTTTTTTGGTGGTATTGCAAATATAAAAACCTGTAAATTGTGTAAAACCTGTATTGTACACATGGAGTTTTTTTAAAGGAAATCTACCAGTATGTAAAAGTAAAAAACACTAAAACAATGCTCACCTTCATATTGATCCCGGCGATTCTTTGATATTGACATGACAGCATCACCTAGAAAAGAGACTTACAAAAAGCAGGCCGGAGCGCAGGGACGAGATGTCTGGAGCCCCGGGCTGCTAATTAGGCATGCCCTCTTTATGATGTCACCTCCCTCACCAACATGGAAGAGTGAGGAATTCATATTGCAGGACGTCACCTTTCTCTACTGTGCTCCCAACATGGGAGAAGGAAGGTGCAGGGCATGCATAATTAGCAGCCTGGAGTGCCGGATATCTTGTCCCTGTGCTCCGGCCTGCTTTTTATAAGTCTCCTTTATAAGTGATTTTGGTGTGTCTGTTTAGTGTTTTTTTAATTTTTACTTTATTTCCTTTAACTTACATGGGTTGGCGACATCATCATAGCATTCCTGCTGACTGTAAAAACTCTTGGGGCACAAGACGTTGGAAGTGTAATACATGTTTGTTCATTGTATATCAATTTGTGAGTTTCTTTTTCCTTTTTTTAGTTCTGTGAATGAAGCACACTATGTCAAATTTGATATACTAAATTGATGACCATGATTTTTTTGTGGTTTCTTTTTTAAAGTATCTTACTGTTTCAGTAATGTCACTATATAATACCATAACACGATAAGATGAACGCCAGCTCATCACTCTGTCAGTGAACTTCCTTTGTGCTCAGAGAACCTCCAGAAGCCTTTTTTAAGTACAAAATATCTACAAAAAGAACTCCAGCAAGTAAGTCTTTTATTTTCTTCATTTAAAATTTCATGCTAATAGCAGCTTGCATTACATTCAGTCACAGTGTTTCTAACCAATGTGTTTTGTCCAATTAGGACTTATTCATGTTTACATACAGTGCAGACCAACATTTTGGACACCCCTTCTCATTTAAAGAGTTTTTTGTATTTTCATGACCTTCACTCTGAAGGCATCAAAACTATGAATTAACAAATGTGGAATTATATACTTTGACAAAGAAGGAGAGTAATGGGGGGCTTTGCCAGATGACCCGGCCTCCACAGTCACCAGACCTGAACCCAATCGAGATGGTTAGGGGTGAGCTGGACTGCAGAGTGAAGGCAAAAGGGCCAACAAGTGCTAATCATCTCTGGGAACTCCTTCAGGACTGTTGGAAGATCATTTCAGGTGACTACCTCTTGAAGCTCATCAAAAGAAAGACAAGAGTGTGCAAAGCAGTAATCAAAGCAAAAGGTGGCTACTTTGAAGAACCTAGAATATAAGACATATTTTCATTTTTTTCCCACTTTTTTGTTAAGTATATAATTCCACATGTGTTAATTCTTAGTTTTGATGCCTTCAGTGTGAATCTACGATTTTTTCATGAAAATACAGAAAACTCTTTGAATGAGAAGGTGTGTCTAAACTTTTGGTCTGTACTGTATGTGCAGAAAAATCACTGCTATGCTCTTAGTAGTGAGAAAAAGTCACATGGTATATGATGAAAAAAGTCAATGTAAAAATAATGAGGAAAACACATTACCTTCTCACAATACAAAGTGAAAAGAATGATTCTAAAAACATAGCTGTTAAAATCTTATCTACAAAAGAAATTTACATTTGATATTACATGTGATTACTGCACAATGAGTAGCTAAATCATGCTGATGATGTATATACAACTATTAGGGATAGTGATGGATCTTTGCATCAATGAATACAAGTGAGATACAATTCCCATTACCCAAAGGACTAAATCAAAGTCACTACAAGACGAATACATGATAATTTCAAAAGTCACATATTCTTATCTAAACACCTAATCTCCTGGTCATGGGTGGCCCGTGACGGCATGATGTGATGCTGCAAGTCACTGCTGCTTCCTC
The DNA here is from genome assembly GCF_040894005.1 of Engystomops pustulosus. Taxonomy (NCBI): domain Eukaryota; kingdom Metazoa; phylum Chordata; class Amphibia; order Anura; family Leptodactylidae; genus Engystomops; species Engystomops pustulosus. Next base: position 158,813,349 of record NC_092416.1, on the reverse strand, counting down.
TCAGATGGTTCTGTTACTCCCGGCCAAACAGCACACGAGACAAACACTGTGAGTGGGTTATGCCTTACCCTGGTAATTAGCGGGGGAATGTTGCAATTCCACCTGAGGTGCATGATCGCAGGTTCCAGTCGTGAATGAGTTCAGCTCGCATTCCGCATTCTATGCTCTCCTTCTTGTGAGAGAGGAAGGACGAGCAGGCGGCAGCGGCCATGCGAGGAACCCCAGGAGACCTCGAGTATCAAAATTTGTTACAGGTGTTACAATTAGGAAAACACCCCACAGCCACTATAAAGTGTATGTCTCATTATCTGTAACACAGCCATGAGGACGGACGCATTGTGCATTTGAAATACATTGCTGACTTACGTTTTTTAAGCTGTTATGTGGATGAATTGGAAACTCGTGACTATGGTCCAGAAATAAAGGCATGAAGTTTTATCTTTGAAAGTGTCCTGTTTGCTGGATCATAACAAATTTTGATACTTGAGTATATTAGAACTCTGGAAGAACCAGTGTATAGTTCATAGACATTTTGGAAGAATGTCTTAAAGAGGATGTCCTGGTATATTCATTGTGGTGAATAGCATTACAATATTTTATCACCTTTTCATGCCCCTATGAAACTGATCATTTGTGTTTTATAAAGTTAGGTTCTGCATTTTCTAACACTGGTGTGTCTTAGTTCCTGCTCTCATCCCAGTACCGGGGAGCCATGAAAGGGTTAATACAAAAGTCACCTTGCAACTGAAGGACTGTTTTGAGTCCTAGATAAATATCTAGAAAAATCTCTTACATTGGCGTCAACTGGGTCGGCATATTAGAATGGACAACTGACCTTCGAGGTGACCTCCGCAGGAGTCCAGGCGGCCAGTGACCAGAATTGACACAGAGCGCTTTGGTTGAGTCTACTTTATTGTCTACCTTGACTGTCACTTCTATTTCACTGGCTGAATGGACTGGGTAAGGTCATTTCCTTGTGTGATATTATGTCATTTGCCTTTAAATGTCTATATATAACAGTATGCTCACTATAATTGTGGCAAAGAACCACTTGTAAGGTGACTGACAGTGACAGACAATCAGTCTCTGATGTCAGCTGAAGCTGTGAGATGGGAAGGAATAACTCTTAGATGTCCGCAACGCTAGAGTGGGAGTTGTTCTGTTGGTGTTAGTCAGATTATCATAGTGTCTGTGATACTGTTTGTTTGGGATTGGTTTTGTCCATAGATTGTCCATTCAGATTGCAGAGACCTGCCCTGGCCAGGTGTGCATTCCACTCTCTTCTGGGATTTTGAATGGTCTTTTGTGACTGTGAGAACTAGTAAAGGACAGGAACATGTTTTAGTCAGAGTCTGAAAGACAGTGACTTGGTATACAGTCCGTCTAGTCAGGTAGTGACTTGGTGTAGCGTCCTTTGAGAAATTCTCTGGTATATAGTTTCTTTGTTTGTCAATAAATCGATGTGTCGGCATCTGCTGAATCTAATGGTATCGTAGTTGTAGACACAGGTAGTGAACAGAGTAAATTGATTGTGGCACATTGCGGACAAGGGACTCAGATTGTTTCTCACATGAAAGGGAAAGATGTACAGACAGTGGGTTGGCTTTATGTAAGTGGGCAGTTGGCTGTTGAGAGTTAAGTAGGACTGATGGAAAAGTGCAAAGTTGAAATAATGGAACATAAGCCACAATATAGCCACAATATAGCAATGTGGTGAAAAGAAAAGTAGTAGTGAAATTTTGAAGGTTTTGGATGTGTCAGATCTCTTGAATGTACAAGTGAGAAAAGTTGACCAGATTTGAAGAAAGGACCAGGACAGAGTGACAGGAGTCCAGAAAGAGTGCCCACTGAAGAAAGTGGCGGGCCATAAGGAACATTTCAAAGTTTTTGATGTGGAGAGAATTTAAGAAAAAGAGATTTTATGTGGGGTCTAGGATCCAGATCAGCACCCTCTTAAACTTCTCCCCTGTACCTGGTAGTTAGAGAAAATGACACGCCCTACCATCCTTCAGTGGCGGCCATCTTAGAACAGTTTATTTTCTTAAGTCCCTAAAGTTAATTGCCTAGGACTCTACTCTGTTGGCAGCCATAAATGCTCGTTGAGGATAATAGTTGTAAAAAACAACTGGTTTTTGTTGTAGTTTAGCAGCTGAGCAGCCTAAGAGAATCTTGATAGATGTCTGGAATAAAAGCTGGCAAGAGTGAATATTTTCACCAATTCCAGATTTCTGCTGAGAGAATTCTTGGAGTGGGAAGTTGATTGTTGCATTATGGTCCACTTGATCCTGATGATTAGAGACAATTAGAAAAAGAAGAATTTCTCCTTATTGAGCTGTTGATGATGCAGCAATACAGTGTGCCCTGCTTATGCCATGTAATGTCACTCTAAGACAGTGCTGATGATGTCCCCCTCTGTCCTTCCTCCACAAACAGACTAAGCAAGGGCAAGCCCCCAACTCTATGACAGATCCTATGACTTTTGTTTCCTTTTTGACTAAACACCAACACTTCATTTAAGAGTAACTGACTCATGTTTGAGACGTTGGAGTCTGGCTAGAACTTTATAAATTGCACAGAACACTGGGAGAATCCCATATGTCTAGATGAGATGAAGCAGAGACCTAAACAGTTAAGAGTTCCACGGGAACTGTTTACAGCTTTTGGACACATGAGGTATGATTTGACAGTGTAGGACACATCTAATGGACCTTGCCAGCTGTTTTGTAACGGGTTGTTACTAAAGGTGTCCCCCTCTGTCCTTCCTCCACAAACAGACTAAGCAAGGACAAGCCCCCAACTCTATGACAGAGCCTATGACTTTTGTTTCCTTTTTGACTAAACACCAACACTTCATTTAAGAGTAACTGACTCATGTTTGAGACGTTGGAGTCTGGCTAGAACTTTATAAATTGCACAGAACGCTGGGAGAATCCCATATGTCTAGATGAGATGAAGCAGAGACCTAAACAGTTAAGAGTTCCACGGGAACTGTTTACAGCTTTTGGATACATGAGGTATGACTTGACAGTGTAGGACACATCTAATGGACCTTGCCAGCTGTTTTGTAACGGGTTGTTACTAAAGGTGTTACTGGACTAGAGAGATCTCTGCCAGACTTATGTACAGAGGAACCGATAAGACTGTGAAAGAAAGCCAGGGGGAACAGAGACCAGGATCGGCAGTTTCACTGACCACTGCCAAAGTGAGACTGAGAGAATTTCCAGTCCTGTGAGAGCCCAGCTCAAGGAGGCATGTTTAGGGGGTTGTTAATGGACGAGGACGTCAGCATGCATGCCCTCCCCAACACAGAGTTAGCTCCTTTTGTTGTAGAACTGATGTGAGACTCCTCCCCTGCTAGCCCAGTGATGATTAACCTGTTCCCGGTCAAAAAGAAGACCCAGAAAGGACAGCTGGATACATGTAGGATAGTCCATGACATCCAAGCTATCAATGAGTGTACTGAAGCTATTACCAGTGGTCCCTATTCCACACATCTCACTGGCAGCCATCCCCGAGACACCACATTCTTCACTATTATTGATTTGGCAAATGTTTTCCTCTCTGTGCCCCTACATGAAGATTGCCAGTACCTATTTGTCTTTGCCAATTTATTATTCCAGTACACCTGGTGCCGATTCCTACAAGGGAAAGGGGGGAGGGGGGTTAAAACTTACTGCTTCTCAGCCACAGGCAGGCACCTAACAGAGGAAAGAGAGCTGGCAGTCTAGAATATGCCCCTGTTCTAAGGCCTTAAGCTTCTTCACGTGTTCCTAGGACTGGCCAGCTACTGCAGGCCTGGGATAAGGTCTGCAGTCTCCAGCCTGATGCTGCCCCTTTATGACTGCATTGCCTCTTCCCTATTTGCCCTTAATCAGGAGGCAATTGATGCATTCCACAGCCTGGCAATCCAAGCTGGGAATCCGAGGAACATCCACGCCACAGGTGTCTTAGCCCAGGAACTATTAAGCTTGGTTAGACTTAGTCATGAGGGAGCCCCTCATGTGTCAGTAGCTGCAGCCAGCAATCTGCTCAGCAAGGTCAGTGAGTTGATCCCAGATCCTAGATCACTCAGTTACTGTGCAAAGCTCACATGACTTGCACAGTGTCCTTACCCAGGTACATCCCAAGCATCTGAGCAATGGCCAGACAGCTCAGCCTCCAGTGTGCACTCCTGATGCCCAAGAACGTCACACTGACAAGGTGCACAGCTCTGAATCCTGTCATTCTGTCATCAGTTTTTCAAAATTCAGAAAGGGGGGGACAAGGGTGCTTAACCCAGATGTTGAGTTTTTTTTCTCATAGATGGCTCCAGGTCTGCAGAAGAAGACAGACGTTTCTACACTGGATATGCAGTGGTCATTGTTGCACCTGAGGTAGTAAAAGCAGAACCACTCCCTCCACACAGGTCAGTGCAGGGGGTCGAGTTGACGGCACTCAAGTAAGCGCTACAGCTGGCGGAAGGTATTCCAGTCCATGGTTGCCCGAGTGTCATCAGAAGAGTAGGAAGTGTGGAGGAAAGCTGGAGTCCAGATGCCAATGGGACCTAGATGCTGGGAGATAGGGTGTGCCTGCCCTGAGCCATACACCCTACAAACCAGACAGAGACCACAGGACGCATACCCTGAAGCCAGGGGACTATGTTTTGGTAAAGAGACAGACCAGAGAGAGAGTCTGTAGCCTCGCTTCGATGGCCCCTTCCAAGTCCGGCTGACCAGCGCCACATCTGTGAAGCTGAGGGGAAGCCAGCATGCTTCCACGCTTTCTATTGCAAACTTACTTACTCTTCTTGCTAGCTGGTCTCTTCTGACTGACTCTATGCCAACTAAGACTATCTCTGTATCTATAGGGCTGACCAGGATGCCCCCAGAGTAGGAGACTTTATGTACGGTTGATAACAAGACAATGACCTTCTTTAACATTGACAGCACAGAAATTTGTGAATTATATCCAAGATGCTTTCCAGAACCACATGGCTTTGGACATGATCCTTGCTGAGAAGGGAGGAGTCTGTAAGATGGTGGGAGTGGCTTGTTGCATGTACATCCCAGATTACATCACCCCCTATGGATCCATTACCCATGCCCTTGAAAAGATTGAAGGACTGTTCAGGGAATTCAAGAGAAACTCTGGAGTAGACATTTTGTCCTACACTTTGGGGAATTAGAAGGGTTTCTTGACTTAAGTGGGGGTGATATTGGTGATTGTGATTTTGCTCTTGTCACTTATTGCGTGTTGTATGGTCCCCCTCATCAAGTCCACCATGTCCCAGATGGCGTCCGGGTGGTAAGACCCACGACAGGAGACGTGCCCGGAGTGGAGTATGATGCCCTGTTGGCGAACCAGCCTGTTTACAAACCTGTGAACTATGGAAACTCAGTTATGTGATTTGAGTGTGCAGACCTTGTAACCCTTCTAGCGACTGGCCTCTGGGGAATCTGATGAAGCCATAAAAAAGTCCAGCCGGGAGGGTTTAGCCCACCTGAAGGTACCTGGAGTTTGAGGAGGTTGCTTGGGGAGGTTACAGGTCTGCAAGCTCAAAAAGGGGGGAAATGTAAGAGATATATTTCTCTACAGACACCATTTTGGAAAGTGAACTGCATTTTGTGTGAATTACTGTGTCTTCGCTATTGTTTACCTTATCTTTTCTGCAGCTTCTCTGCTTGGATGCCATGTTGTGACAAAGCTAACACAAGGACAATTAGTATAAATATTCTGTTTATATTAGAACAAGGTCTCTGGAAGAAACGGTGTATAGTTCATAGACATTTTGGAAGAATGTCTTAAAGAGGATGTCCTGGTATATTCATTATGGCCATTAGCATTGCAGTATTTTATCACCTTTACACCCATATGAAACTGATCATCTGTGTTTTATATATGTAGCTGCACATTAATAAAGTTGGGTTCTGCATTTTCTAAGAGGCTGGTGTGTCTTAGTCCCTGCTCTCATCCCTGTACTGGGAGCCATGAAACTGAAGGACTGTTCTGAGTCCTAGATAAAAATCTCTTACAGTTCTTAACGGGGTATTCCCACAAAGACAAGTTTCTTAAATGTACTCAGGATAACAATATAAAACATTCTGTAATTCACTGTTAACAAAAATGCAGCATTTCACACATATACTGTAAGTCCAACCTGTCTCTATCAGTCCTGGTGTGCATAATTTCAGTTGCCCAGAGGCACAACCCTGTAACTTCTGACTTTAGGGTCGGCTGCCATCTTGCCTGAGGCTTTACAGAGCTTGTCTCTCTGCTCTCTGCACTGTAGCTCCACTCCCTGCAGTCAGCACAGAGCTCACTCACTGACTTCCATTGAGATACTGAATCCGAGTTCCTGCTGGCAGCAGCGGCAGCATGGGGACAACTAAAAGCTACACACAGATAAGTTGTTTATCTGGGGAGGCACAGCAGGAGGGCACAGCAAATCTAGTGTGTTGTGAAATAGCAGAGATGTAGCAGCGCTTAGGCATCTAATGGATGTCATTATCTCTGATCTGTCTCATCTGTCTTTCTATGTGTCAGATACTAGTAGAATGTTCAGAAGCCTGATGAAAGTGTTTATAAACCTTGTACCCTGGTAATTTAACCATATTGTCACCCCACTGAACTAAATGGATCATAATGGGGATTATTTACTAAGGGTCGCGGATCGCGCTTTTGTCGGACTGTTTGCCATTTACGGGATCTGCAGAGCTTTGATAGGTATTTAACAGGGGTTTGCGCTGGGATTGTGCCGCACTTGATAGTTTTTTGGCACAGCTGCGCTGGCTTCTATGCAACAGAAATCAGGGGGCGTGGGATTCAGACTGAGCGCTGGTTTAAACGTCAAAATTGTGTTGCAAGACAATGCACTTAGATACACCAGGAAAAAGAAGGTGAACTCTGTTGGACCTGAGCGGGGAAGCAACACATGCAAGATATCAGACGTACAATCTTAGTGAATCACGGCAGAGGACATATATATAGATTAACTCAGTCGGACTGGTAAGTAAATCTCCCCCAATGTGTCTGCTTAGAGAGTCAACGCCCATACTCTGGAATCTTATACTGAGCAGCCTAGGGAGTGATAGGAGCTAAAACAGCCATCAAACTGAGTAAATTTGCGAAGTAAAGGGTTAAAAATTATCTTTATTGTATTAACATCACTAGGGTATTGCGATTTGAAAATTTTCTTTCATGGGAAAACCCCTTTAAGCTGAATTTATATATAAGTTGGAACAGGTTTATTTTTATAAGTATTACTCTAGACAAATTCATTTTCTAAGGGAACTGCATTTTGAAAACACGGACTAACAATAAAGGTTCATTAGAGAAACCTTCTAGTTGATCATTGCAGCCTGGAAAAGAGTTCAGTAAATTATCAGCATCCAGAGAGCTTCCCCAAGGTCACAGACGGCACATAAGTCTGTTTGTAACTAGGGGTCATCTGTAAGTCAGGTGTTTTTAAGTCAGGGACCGCCTGTACTAAGGGTTGGATTTCACGGGGGCACCAAAAAAAGTCAAATAATGAACTTCTTACCAGTTTTGGTAACACCTGCTATCATGGGTAATAGAAGGACCCTGCTAGTTGGGAAGATTCAAATGGACGGGCACTGGAGCGGCCGCAGTCTCTCTCCAAAGTGTGTGCACAATATAGTTTCCTTATTTCAGTTGATTTATTAATATATTTGTAAAGGAGGGTGGATTATCGGGTGGAAAGTTAAAAATGTTTGCACATTATTGATCAGATTGGAACACAGAACTCAGCTCCTTACTTATCTCATTTCAGCCACCACCTTCTCCCCCAGCCCCATTCCTGTGCTGCTTGCAAGTATTTGTGAACACAGCTGTAGTGATTACCCTATTTATCCACACAGTGGGTGTTCGCTTACTACATATCTGTACACAACATATAATTTACTATCTACTTTGGTCTATTAATATTTTAGAATTTCTGAAAAATAGTAAAAGAGCCACATGTGACATTTTGCATTGCACCCCTCAGTCGCCAGATCTTAGTATCCTACACCCAGGGTGTTGCTAGGGTAGCAAAAGATTCGGGGCACGGGCCCCAATGCATATGTACAAATTTTCCACTGCCGTACATAATCCCCTTACATGTTCCTGCACCAACAATAACTGCACCTATACAGTTACAGGAAACACAGGAAAAATTCCTACCTATTCCATTCACTGAATGCTGGTGACATGTCCTCGCATTATACCTGTTCTCTATCTTCTCCATCAGGCCTGGCATATCCATATCTCCACTTTCAGACACACACCGTCCCTGTGTGGTTTACCAGAAACACATCTTATGTTATTCAGTTTCCTCTTGTCCCTACATGTCGGTCCCCCACAGTGTCATCCTGCTGCTGCCCCTAAAACTCTGTAACAGTATTTATAAGTAGCAGTATACAAATAATGCTTCCTAGTATAACACGCTGTAAAATTACCCCCATTCCAGGCCCTACACCATAAAAAGCCCTCTTTACGATTCTTGAGCTGTATGGCCCCCACAATTTATAATGGGGGACATTGTGGCAGTATACTGTCCTGATATTGGCTCCAAACTTAGTAATGACCCACAAGCATTAAACTCCACATTAACGTTTAGACACTGTATATTAGACACATTTTATAATGAACCGTCTAATATCCTAGTATATGGTCCCATACATTGCATTATCCCTCTCTGAGGTGTCACTTGTACTTAATAATGACATCCATTGTGCCACCCACCCAATAAATGTTACATAAATGTGGCCTATGTGCTATAATGCCACTCACTACATCTCTGTATACCCAACTAATTCCCTCTTACTGTGACTCCTAACACTAAAGAATGCCCCCTCAAAGACCCTATACTTTACACCCCATAATTGTGGCCCCCTGCCCAATTCTCCTTCCTAATAATTCCTCTTCCCCGACTGTGGCTCCTGTCCTAACATTGCCCACTGAAAGGAACCCCTACCTAAAAGTGCCTTCCCTCTAAATAAGTCCACATTCCTTAGTGATGCCCCCAAACTCCCCAGTAATGCCCGGATTAATGCCCACAGTAATTCCCTGTATTACCCACGCTCTACATTAATGCCTCCCAGTCCAATTATGCCCCCTCTATAAAGAAATGTCCCCCTAATAAAGTAATGCCCCCAGTCCACAGTAATTCCCCCTTTACATAGAAATTCCCCTGTCCACAGTTATACCCCCTTTATATAGAAATGCTCCCTTTATAAAGTAATGTTCCTAGTCCATAGTAATTCCCCCAGTCCATCATAATGTCCCCAGTCCATAATAATGCCCACTTATAAAGTAATGTCCCCAGTCTACATTAATGCTCCCATATAAAGTAATACCCCCAGTCCAAATAATGCCCCCTATTCACAGTAATGTCACCATATAAAGTAATGCCCCCATATAAAGTAATATCCTCAGTCCACATAATGCCCCCTGTTCACAGTTGTACCCTTTATAAAGAAATGCCCACACGGTTTACTAATTAACAAAAAAAATCACTAATACTCACCTCTGTCTTCCCTTCGTATCCTTTCAGTCTTCTGTGCAGGACGATCGGCGGTGACTTCATCACATCGCGTCTCCTGCTCCCGGATGCTGTATTGAGCTGCATGAAGCAGGAGACGCGATGTAGTCACAATTATCGCGTCTCCTGCTCTGTGTAGTGCTGCAGGGACCTGACGGCTCCTTGCACCATTACACTATCCATCTCTATCTGTGTCCTGATGAAACAGATAGAGATGAGAGTGAAAAAATCTCCCCAGACAGCTTCACTTCCATTTTTCACTCACCAACTTCAAAAATCTATAACTTTTTTATTTTTCCACATAAAGAGCTGTGTTATGGCTTATTTTCTGCGTACCAAATTGCATTTCATAGTGACAGTATTTAATATTCTATGGCGTGTACTGGGAAGCGGGAAAAAAAATGCAGTGAAAATGGTGAAAAACCACATTTTGAGGTGAGAACACCCGCGATCGGTGCTAGCAATATGCAGCAAAGACTTACCGGCTATGGAGAGGGCTCGGTCCGCGAGCCCTCTCCATGCACCGGGACCCGGCGCGCGCCGTACTAGTACGGCGCGCGTCGGGAAGGGGTTAAACCAACCAAAAGTCAACAACTGCAGTAATGTGATAGGTACTAAATATAATGAGGTACATAATCTAACATCATTAACTCGTTGCTGATCAACGGGGTATATATCCGTTGATGAGCACTGTAACTTAGCGCTCAGCAGCGGATATATCCATCGATGATGCGGCCCATGTACAGTAAATGACATAATCCCGGGTGACACACCGGCAAAGGATGCCGGGATCGAAAGGACCCAACACCCCTCTGATATCACAGAATTCTGTGTTTGGTGTTGTTGGAGAGCAGAATACTTAGTGATTTGTCCTGTACTGTTTTGCAAAACCCATCATCCTCTCCCCTCTTGTGTATTCCTATTGACTTTGTGATCTCTCACCATCAGATGAATCACACTCATCATCTTGTGTACTACACCACCATCATCCATTTTTCCCCTGTATTATACCCCAACATCTGTTTTCCATTCCTCCTCAAATCGCACTTTTGCATCCGCTGTTGTAGTACTCACTTACATTGGATGTGTAAGTAGTACTCTGTGATAGTTGGAGTAGAAGGTATAGTGCATGCCATGTTTGGAGCATGTAGTGAACGCTGTGTTTGGAGGAAATAGTAGTGCACGCCGTGTTTGGAGGAGGTAGAAGTGCACGCCATGTTTGGAGGAGGTAGAAGTGCACGCCATGTTTGGAGAAGGTAGTGCACACCATGTTTGGAGGAGATAGTAGTGCATGCCATGTTTGGAGGAGGTAGTAGTGCACGCCATGTTTGGAGGAGATAGTAGTGCATGCCGTGTTTGGAGGAGGAAGTAGTGCACGCCGTGTTTGGAGGAGATAGTAGTGCGTGCCGTGTTTGGAGGAGATAGTAGTGCATGCCGTGTTTGGAGGAGGAAGTAGTGCACGCCGTGTTTGGAGGAGATAGTAGTGCATGCCGTGTTTGGAGGAGGTAGTAGTGCACGCCGTGTTTGGAGGAGGTAGTAGTGCACGCCGTGTTTGGAGGAGGTAGGAGTGCATGCCATGTTTGGATGAGGCAGTAGTGCACGCTGTGTTTGGAAGAGGTAGTAGTGCACACAATGCTTGGAGGAGATAATAGTGCACGTCATGTTTTTCAGAATTGGAGGCGTCAGTTTTATTGCCTCTGATAAAGACTCTGCAAGTGGGAATGAGTTTCCAATTTATAAGTTATCCTCCTCATCCCATAGTGACCTAGAAAACACCTTGAAAAGGTGCTTTCTGACCCCACATGAGTGACCTCCAGTAACAATGACTCTTAGGTCCCTGATTTTACGGCCAATCCTGGGATACACATAAACACAGCAAGGCTCAGACCAGTGGACTTTTTAAAGTTTCTTTTTAGTGATGACCTAATTGGTCTGATAGTATCCCAGACAAATCTCTACTTTGCACAACATATTGCCCAAAACCCCAGAACTTTTTATGCACAACCCCACATGTGGCCAACTGTCAGTACAGCTGAGATTGCAAAATATTGGGGTATAGTACTGCTTATGGGGCTGGTAAAAATCCCTGTTATCAGGGACTACTGGAGCACAGACATATTGTACCACGCCCCGATGTTCCACATGGTGATGAGCAGGATGCGCTTTGAATCCATCCATAAATTATTACATTGGGGCAGATTTACTTACCCGGTCCATTCACGATCCAGCGGCGCGTTCTCTGCGGTGGATTCGGGTCCAGCCGGGATTCACTAAGGCAGTTCCTCCGATGTCCACCAGGTGTCGCTGGTGCGCTGAAGACAATCGGAATGCACTGAAGTTCACCGAGCCATTGTGGGGGAAGGTAAGCGCGTGTCGAGCGTCACTTTTTTTTTCAAATGCGGTGGTTTTTCCGAATTCGTTGGTTTTTTTACGGCCACCCCCTGCCAATTTCCTTCGTGTGCATGGCGGCGCCGATGCGCCACAATCCGATCGTGTGCGCCGAAATCCCGGGGCAATACAGGGAAAATCGGCGCAAAGCTGAAACATTCGGTTAACCCGTCACAAAAACGCAAATCGGGCCCTTAGTAAATGACCCCCATTATGTTGATAATACACAGTGCCCACCCAGAGATGACCCCAGTTATAATTGTTTATATAAGGTGAAGCCCATAATAGACCATTTAAGTGGCTAATTTATGGAAGCATATACCCCCCCCCCCCCCGGGAGCACCTATCTATTGACACGTCTATTTACATTTTAAAGGGATACTTTATTTCCACCAGTACCTGTCAAATAAGAGGGCAAGTATGGCATGAAGATGTATAAGATGTGTGTGAGTGCTTAATGGTATACCTACAAGTTCAGATCTTATGAAGGGAAGGAGTCCAAAATAATGCTCTCAGAATGCCCCCTCTTCCTGGGAATTTTTGGGAAAGTAGTTTTGGATTTGCTGCACCCACTTCTGGACAAGGGATACCACCTCGACCTTGACAATTTTTAAACCAGTATAACACTGTTCAAGAGCCTCGCCTCTAGAAAATCGGTGGCATTTGGCACTGAATCTGCTGTTAGGGGAGAAACTTCAAAGGAACGATAGCCAAGGCACTATGCAGCAACTCTGTATTGTGTGGTAAGTACAAGGACAAGAGAGAGGTCCTTATATTAACAATAAAGGGGCACACCAGCACCCCTGCCCCTGTACAAGGTACCAGTACAGAAACTGACTGCAACTGACAAATCATTTTGGACTACAAAAAGTAAATGGGAGAGGTAGACTTGTTGAACCAGGTGCTTCAGCCATATAACGCCACGCAAAGTCGAGGGTGTGGTACAAGAAGTTGGCAGTGCACATCATGCAGATGTCACTGTATAATGCTTATGTGTTACAATGTGCAGGCCAGATGGGAACTTTCCAGGAATTTTAAGAGGCAGTTATCAAGCATTTGATATTTGGAAACCAGGAAGGGGGGAGTACCAGCACTTCTGGAAGAGAGGCCACATCACGCATTGTACCAGGGCAGCATTTTGCAGGAGAAGTTCTCCAAACTGCCAGCTAGGGAAGGACACAGAAGCTTGTGCTCCAAAAGGAGGTACCAATTTACCAGTGTGACACGTGCATATCATACATATATCACACCTCCCTGGATACGTAATTTTTTATTTATTTACTGGATGATTTTTACCTCATGCCGCATACTGCACCTTCCCTTCTGACCCCTGCCATGTGTCCAGCCTGTAGATTATTGCCACATATGGGGTATTACCATTTCTGGGAGAACCGCATAATGATTTTTGAGCTGTTTGTCTTCAGTGGCAGGAGCTGGGCACAAGACGCCATATTTATTATATTTTACTATGTATGCATTATATCTATGGTTCACCTGTGGTGTTAAAATGCTCACTTCACCTGTAGATTAATTCATGGAGGAGTGTGGTTTCCAAAATAAGGTCAGTTATGGAGGGCATCTACAAATGCTTTATGATGCCACAAAAACATGTAAAACGTCTGTGCTCCAAATACCAGTTATTCCCTTCTGAGCACTGCAGTGTCCCAGACTTTACATTATTGCCACATATGCCTTAATGTTGTACCCAGGACAATCCTCATAATGATTTTTGGGGTGTTTGTCTAAAGTGGCATGAATTGGGCAATAAAATGGCACTTTTTACATTTTGGGGGTTAAAAGGCTGACCACAGCCCTAGATAAATTCTTTGAGGGGTGTAGCTATCAAAACGGTGTCACTTCCGGGGGTTTTCTATTGTACTGGTTCCTGTGGGGCTCGACTAACAGAATGGGGGTCATTTACTAAGGGTCCGATTCGCGTTTTCCCGACGTGTTACCCGAATATTTTCGATTTGCGCATTTTTCCCCTGAATTGCCCCGGCATCGGCATGCATGCGACGGAAATCGGGTGGCGTGGCCAAACGAAAACCCGACGGATTCGGAAAAATCGCCGCATTTAAAAAAAAAAAAGTGTCGGATTAATGCCCACAGTAATTCCCTGTATTACCCACGCTCTACATTAATGCCTCCCAGTCCAATTATGCCCCCTCTATAAAGAAATGTCCCCCTAATAAAGTAATGCCCCCAGTCCACAGTAATTCCCCCTTTACATAGAAATTCCCCTGTCCACAGTTATACCCCCTTTATATAGAAATGCTCCCTTTATAAAGTAATGTTCCTAGTCCATAGTAATTCCCCCAGTCCATCATAATGTCCCCAGTCCATAATAATGCCCACTTATAAAGTAATGTCCCCAGTCTACATTAATGCTCCCATATAAAGTAATACCCCCAGTCCAAATAATGCCCCCTATTCACAGTAATGTCACCATATAAAGTAATGCCCCCATATAAAGTAATATCCTCAGTCCACATAATGCCCCCTGTTCACAGTTGTACCCTTTATAAAGAAATGCCCACACGGTTTACTAATTAACAAAAAAAATCACTAATACTCACCTCTGTCTTCCCTTCGTATCCTTTCAGTCTTCTGTGCAGGACGATCGGCGGTGACTTCATCACATCGCGTCTCCTGCTCCCGGATGCTGTATTGAGCTGCATGAAGCAGGAGACGCGATGTAGTCACAATTATCGCGTCTCCTGCTCTGTGTAGTGCTGCAGGGACCTGACGGCTCCTTGCACCATTACACTATCCATCTCTATCTGTGTCCTGATGAAACAGATAGAGATGAGAGTGAAAAAATCTCCCCAGACAGCTTCACTTCCATTTTTCACTCACCAACTTCAAAAATCTATAACTTTTTTATTTTTCCACATAAAGAGCTGTGTTATGGCTTATTTTCTGCGTACCAAATTGCATTTCATAGTGACAGTATTTAATATTCTATGGCGTGTACTGGGAAGCGGGAAAAAAAATGCAGTGAAAATGGTGAAAAACCACATTTTGAGGTGAGAACACCCGCGATCGGTGCTAGCAATATGCAGCAAAGACTTACCGGCTATGGAGAGGGCTCGGTCCGCGAGCCCTCTCCATGCACCGGGACCCGGCGCGCGCCGTACTAGTACGGCGCGCGTCGGGAAGGGGTTAAACCAACCAAAAGTCAACAACTGCAGTAATGTGATAGGTACTAAATATAATGAGGTACATAATCTAACATCATTAACTCGTTGCTGATCAACGGGGTATATATCCGTTGATGAGCACTGTAACTTAGTGCTCAGCAGCGGATATATCCATCGATGATGCGGCCCATGTACAGTAAATGACATAATCCCGGGTGACACACCGGCAAAGGATGCCGGGATCGAAAGGACCCAACACCCCTCTGATATCACAGAATTCTGTGTTTGGTGTTGTTGGAGAGCAGAATACTTAGTGATTTGTCCTGTACTGTTTTGCAAAACCCATCATCCTCTCCCCTCTTGTGTATTCCTATTGACTTTGTGATCTCTCACCATCAGATGAATCACACTCATCATCTTGTGTACTACACCACCATCATCCATTTTTCCCCTGTATTATACCCCAACATCTGTTTTCCATTCCTCCTCAAATCGCACTTTTGCATCCGCTGTTGTAGTACTCACTTACATTGGATGTGTAAGTAGTACTCTGTGATAGTTGGAGTAGAAGGTATAGTGCATGCCATGTTTGGAGCATGTAGTGAACGCTGTGTTTGGAGGAAATAGTAGTGCACGCCGTGTTTGGAGGAGGTAGAAGTGCACGCCATGTTTGGAGAAGGTAGTGCACACCATGTTTGGAGGAGATAGTAGTGCATGCCATGTTTGGAGGAGATAGTAGTGCATGCCGTGTTTGGAGGAGGAAGTAGTGCACGCCGTGTTTGGAGGAGATAGTAGTGCATGCCGTGTTTGGAGGAGATAGTAGTGCATGCCGTGTTTGGAGGAGGAAGTAGTGCACGCCGTGTTTGGAGGAGGAAGTAGTGCACGCCGTGTTTGGAGGAGATAGTAGTGCATGCCGTGTTTGGAGGAGGAAGTAGTGCACGCCGTGTTTGGAGGAGATAGTAGTGCACGCCATGTTTGGAGGAGGTAGTAGTGCACGCCATGTTTGGAGGAGATAGTAGTGCATGCCGTGTTTGGAGGAGGAAGTAGTGCACGCCGTGTTTGGAGGAGATAGTAGTGCATGCCGTGTTTGGAGGAGATAGTAGTGCATGCCGTGTTTGGAGGAGATAGTAGTGCGTGCCGTGTTTGGAGGAGATAGTAGTGCATGCCGTGTTTGGAGGAGATAGTAGTGCGTGCCGTGTTTGGAGGAGATAGTAGTGCATGCCGTGTTTGGAGGAGGAAGTAGTGCACGCCGTGTTTGGAGGAGATAGTAGTGCATGCCGTGTTTGGAGGAGGTAGTAGTGCACGCCGTGTTTGGAGGAGGTAGTAGTGCACACCATGTTTGGAGGAGGTAGGAGTGCATGCCATGTTTGGATGAGGCAGTAGTGCACGCTGTGTTTGGAAGAGGTAGTAGTGCACACAATGCTTGGAGGAGATAATAGTGCACGTCATGTTTTTCAGAATTGGAGGCGTCAGTTTTATTGCCTCTGATAAAGACTCTGCAAGTGGGAATGAGTTTCCAATTTATAAGTTATCCTCCTCATCCCATAGTGACCTAGAAAACACCTTGAAAAGGTGCTTTCTGACCCCACATGAGTGACCTCCAGTAACAATGACTCTTAGGTCCCTGATTTTACGGCCAATCCTGGGATACACATAAACACAGCAAGGCTCAGACCAGTGGACTTTTTAAAGTTTCTTTTTAGTGATGACCTAATTGGTCTGATAGTATCCCAGACAAATCTCTACTTTGCACAACATATTGCCCAAAACCCCAGAACTTTTTATGCACAACCCCACATGTGGCCAACTGTCAGTACAGCTGAGATTGCAAAATATTGGGGTATAGTACTGCTTATGGGGCTGGTAAAAATCCCTGTTATCAGGGACTACTGGAGCACAGACATATTGTACCACGCCCCGATGTTCCACATGGTGATGAGCAGGATGCGCTTTGAATCCATCCATAAATTATTACATTGGGGCAGATTTACTTACCCGGTCCATTCACGATCCAGCGGCGCGTTCTCTGCGGTGGATTCGGGTCCAGCCGGGATTCACTAAGGCAGTTCCTCCGATGTCCACCAGGTGTCGCTGGTGCGCTGAAGACAATCGGAATGCACTGAAGTTCACCGAGCCATTGTGGGGGAAGGTAAGCGCGTGTCGAGCGTCACTTTTTTTTTCAAATGCGGTGGTTTTTCCGAATTCGTTGGTTTTTTTACGGCCACCCCCTGCCAATTTCCTTCGCGTGCATGGCGGCGCCGATGCGCCACAATCCGATCGTGTGCGCCGAAATCCCGGGCAATACAGGGAAAATCGGCGCAAAGCTGAAACATTCGGTTAACCCGTCACAAAAACGCAAATCGGGCCCTTAGTAAATGACCCCCATTATGTTGATAATACACAGTGCCCACCCAGAGATGACCCCAGTTATAATTGTTTATATAAGGTGAAGCCCATAATAGACCATTTAAGTGGCTAATTTATGGAAGCATATACCCCCCCCCCCCCGGGAGCACCTATCTATTGACACGTCTATTTACATTTTAAAGGGATACTTTATTTCCACCAGTACCTGTCAAATAAGAGGGCAAGTATGGCATGAAGATGTATAAGATGTGTGTGAGTGCTTAATGGTATACCTACAAGTTCAGATCTTATGAAGGGAAGGAGTCCAAAATAATGCTCTCAGAATGCCCCCTCTTCCTGGGAATTTTTGGGAAAGTAGTTTTGGATTTGCTGCACCCACTTCTGGACAAGGGATACCACCTCGACCTTGACAATTTTTAAACCAGTATAACACTGTTCAAGAGCCTCGCCTCTAGAAAATCGGTGGCATTTGGCACTGAATCTGCTGTTAGGGGAGAAACTTCAAAGGAACGATAGCCAAGGCACTATGCAGCAACTCTGTATTGTGTGGTAAGTACAAGGACAAGAGAGAGGTCCTTATATTAACAATAAAGGGGCACACCAGCACCCCTGCCCCTGTACAAGGTACCAGTACAGAAACTGACTGCAACTGACAAATCATTTTGGACTACAAAAAGTAAATGGGAGAGGTAGACTTGTTGAACCAGGTGCTTCAGCCATATAACGCCACGCAAAGTCGAGGGTGTGGTACAAGAAGTTGGCAGTGCACATCATGCAGATGTCACTGTATAATGCTTATGTGTTACAATGTGCAGGCCAGATGGGAACTTTCCAGGAATTTTAAGAGGCAGTTATCAAGCATTTGATATTTGGAAACCAGGAAGGGGGGAGTACCAGCACTTCTGGAAGAGAGGCCACATCACGCATTGTACCAGGGCAGCATTTTGCAGGAGAAGTTCTCCAAACTGCCAGCTAGGGAAGGACACAGAAGCTTGTGCTCCAAAAGGAGGTACCAATTTACCAGTGTGACACGTGCATATCATACATATATCACACCTCCCTGGATACGTAATTTTTTATTTATTTACTGGATGATTTTTACCTCATGCCGCATACTGCACCTTCCCTTCTGACCCCTGCCATGTGTCCAGCCTGTAGATTATTGCCACATATGGGGTATTACCATTTCTGGGAGAACCGCATAATGATTTTTGAGCTGTTTGTCTTCAGTGGCAGGAGCTGGGCACAAGACGCCATATTTATTATATTTTACTATGTATGCATTATATCTATGGTTCACCTGTGGTGTTAAAATGCTCACTTCACCTGTAGATTAATTCATGGAGGAGTGTGGTTTCCAAAATAAGGTCAGTTATGGAGGGCATCTACAAATGCTTTATGATGCCACAAAAACATGTAAAACGTCTGTGCTCCAAATACCAGTTATTCCCTTCTGAGCACTGCAGTGTCCCAGACTTTACATTATTGCCACATATGCCTTAATGTTGTACCCAGGACAATCCTCATAATGATTTTTGGGGTGTTTGTCTAAAGTGGCATGAATTGGGCAATAAAATGGCACTTTTTACATTTTGGGGGTTAAAAGGCTGACCACAGCCCTAGATAAATTCTTTGAGGGGTGTAGCTATCAAAACGGTGTCACTTCCGGGGGTTTTCTATTGTACTGGTTCCTGTGGGGCTCGACTAACAGAATGGGGGTCATTTACTAAGGGTCCGATTCGCGTTTTCCCGACGTGTTACCCGAATATTTTCGATTTGCGCATTTTTCCCCTGAATTGCCCCGGCATCGGCATGCATGCGACGGAAATCGGGTGGCGTGGCCAAACGAAAACCCGACGGATTCGGAAAAATCGCCGCATTTAAAAAAAAAAAAGTGTCGCGAAAATTGCACTTACCTTCACTGGGCCAGTGAATTTGGGTGCATTCCGGGGAACTTCAGCGCTGCAGCGCCACCTGGTGGACGTCGGAGGAATTACCTTAGTGAATCGCCGGAAGACCCGAATCCACCGCAGAGAACGCGCCGCTAGATAGCGAATGGGCTGCGTAAGTAAATCTGCCCCAATCTAGTGAAAAATTATCTCCAAAAGCTAAATTTCGGTCCTTCCCTTCTGAGTTCCGCCGTGTGCCCAGCCGGTATATTATGGCCACATATGGTGCATTGCCGTACCTAGGACAACCCGCATTGTGATTTTTGATGTGTTTGTCTAAAGTGGCATGGGAATTTTGGCCCACACCCTGTAAGTTAAAATGCTCACCACAGCCCTAGATAAATTCTTTGCGTGGTGTAGTTTCCAAAATGGTGTCATCTTTGAGGGGTTTCTGTTGTACTGGTACTTTAGGGGCTCTGCAAGTACACTGTGCCACCACAAAACATTTGTAGCCAAATCTACCCGGCAAAAACCCAATAGTACTAACTCCCTTGACTACGATGTGCGGTGAAACAGCATCCTCATGTCAGGCATTGGGGCAAAATTACTTAACTGGTCCATTCGTGATCCAGCGGCGCGTTCTCTGCGGTGGATTCGGGTCTTCCGGCGATTCACTAAGGCAGTTCCTCCGACGTCCACCAGATGTCGCTGCTGCGTTGAAGTTCCCCGAGGTCCACCAGAGTGCACCATCCTATACTTGGTGAAGGTAAGCGCGTGCCCCGCGACACTTTTTTTTTAAATGCGCCGGTTTCTCCGAATCTGTCGGGTTATTGTTCACCACGCCCCCGATTTCCGTCACGTGCATGCTGGCGCCACAATCCGATCACGTGCACCAAAATCCTGGGGCAATTCAGGGGTGCAAAACAGAAATATTCGGGTAACACGTCGGGAAAACGCAAATGGGGCCCTTAGTAAATAACCCCCATTGTCTTTCTAAAAGAAACAGCCCAAAAATTTGAGGATGTATTTTTAACTCTAATACCCTCTGAATGTGTACATTTTAGGGCTAGATGAGAATATTCATATAAAAAATTGAAATGTTAGAATTTTCAATCCATTTTTGTATGATTCCTGAGAAAGAATTAAAGGTTTAACAGACTTCCCCAATGTTGATTTGAATAGTTAACTTCATAAAACTCGGTTTCTTGTTGGAATTTATAGTACATAATCCTCTAAATTGCACTTCCAAACTAAATTTGTCACCAAAAATAAAGTTTTTTTTTTAATTTTTAAACTAGCTTCTAAAACTTTAAACCATCTAACATCCGTAAATAAATAAGCAAACGTAAAAATAATTAGGGAAATAGAAAGAAGACAAATGGCAAAAGTTTTTTAGTTTTGTAGTATGACTTTTTTTATTTTTTTTCTAAATACTTTTTATTAAAATTTTCATAACATTGCAAACATTGTATCACCGTTGCCAGATATAGTACAATAATTATGCATGCTTTCTACATAACTTCACTCAGACTTCTTCAGCATGTTAACTTAGATAACTGACCAAAGTAATATTTCAGCTAGATGTATGGGATCAACATATCATACAAATACACATGAAATATATATATAAATCGTACTGTGCTCAGATAACATAGGAAACCAAACAAAACAGGTTGGGCCAACACTGATATACAAATCCACTTCTCGTACGAATGGATTACCTTTCACATAAAGTATTGAAATTACCAAAGTGGATGTATGAGTGTTTAAAGAGGTATTCTCATCTGGGCATTCACATTCAATGTCATTAATCTGCCATATACATTTCTTCAACTGGATGGATCACGAATGGACCGAGTAAGTAAATCTGCCGAGTAAGTAAAAAGTTGTCTTCACACAGAAACTTTTTTTTGATAACATCCAAATGAAGAAATGTTTATATATGGCAAATTAATTAAATTAATGTAAAAGCCCAGATGGGACTGCCCCTTTAAATATACTTAACTCTTTAAGCTAATATACCTGGGCTTTCCAGGGAAAGTCGAGGGAACAGTGAAATCCACATGTCCCACATACTCCTAAATGACTGGGAGATGTGTATGCCTTGTATGTAAGTAATCTCTCAAAGGAACACTGTTCTGCTTGTAGTGTAGATTTGTACCGTGCTAGCCATGGAGAGCAGAAGAAGAAATCAGGCGATACCTTTTTGAGACTAACTGAGTATATTTGATGGTGAGCTTTGGAGAATACTAGTTCTCTTCGCCAGACATGATGTTATGCATAAAACAGAAAATTCACAGCATTTTAACCTACGCATCTCTTCCTACGAGTTCCTTGGCAACGTCCACTCGGCTTGGCAGTGTGCACATGAATATAGCGGTGCCGTATATCTTACGAGGACGAGCTAGCTGTCTGTAAAACTGGACCAGTGTGAACACGAGCAACTCTTAGCGGTGGATCACTCAGCTCGCGTGTCGATGAAGAACGTAGCTAGCTAGGAGAATTATCGCAGAATCTATCTAGAGTTTTTTTTTTATATCCTTTGATGATCACTGCTTGCTGTGTATAAAATGCTGGGAATTTTCTGTTTCATGCATAACATCATGTCTGACGAAGAGAATTAGTATTCTCCAAAGCTCACCATCAAATATACTCAATTAGCCTCAAAAAGGTGTCGCCTGATTTCTCCACTCTTCTTCAGTGTTCTTCTAGTAACTCTTGAATTCTTGGGAGATTCAGGCATTTCCATTTTCTTGCTATTAAGAGTTTGACAGACATTAATACATGGTTAACCAGTTTGCGACCTTCCTTATCCCAACACCCACCAGAGCAAAAGCTTTTTCTTGTCTCACAATTTTAGCAGATACCTTGGAACGCAATTCAAAAACGTTGTTTCAAAATGTGGACAACTGTGAGCCCTCCTCTCTACAATGTCTCCAACGAGGTACCAGGAAAGATTTTTTCCAATTTACTAGGAGTGGGATACGATCTTGTCAGTAATTTATGGTGGACTTCCATCAGGTTGGCTGAGTGGGAGGTCTTGGATGACCAGTACATAGCAGAAGCCCACTTCTCCTGGGAAACCTGTCTCCCCAGGTCTACATTCCATTTTGTCTAATGTGTTAGTGCCCCATTAGTCTTTTTTTTCCTAAGAGCTGTGTAAATTAACTTAGTTGATTTCATTACTCTGCTGGGTTTGCCCTCTATCAGATTTGCTAATGGCTCTGATAGGAGCAGAGTGGGAGTAGGCTTTTTAGCCAGTCTCGTCCTGATTTGAGCATACAGTAGAAAGTAATAACTATATACAGTCCCCTATAATAACTATATACACCCCCTATAATAACTATATACAGTCTGCCTATAATAACTACACACAGCCCCCTATAATAAATATATACAGCCTCCTATAATAACTATATGCAGCCCCCTATAGTCACTATATACAGTCCCCCTATAACAACTATATACACCCCCTATAATAACTATATACAGTCCCGCTTTAATAACTACATACAGCCCCCTATAAAAGCTATATACCCCCCTATAATAACTATATACAGTCGGCCGATACAACTATATACAGTCCCCATGTAAAAACTACATACAGTCCCTCTATAAAACTATATACAGCCCCCCTAAAAGAACTATATACAGTCCCCCTATAAAAACTGCATACAGTCCCCCTATAATAAGTAAATAAAGTCCTCCTATAACTATATACAGTCCCTCTATAATAACTATATACACCTAACCTATAACAACTATATAACATGAATTAGGCACAGTCTGCTGATTTATTTCTTTTTACGTTAATTTTTTTTATAACTCAAAGTCATCAGGCACAGCACAAAATCCAGTTGTGTGCTGTCAGTGTAGGTTAGAAACTAGCCATAGCAATAGGATGGCATCATTTTGTTTAAAAAAACAAAAAAACACAAAAAAAACACAAAAAACAAAAAAAATGTACAGTTTACACTTTAATTTTGAAAATGTTTAACCCGAGGGCTAGGGGTAGATAACGAGGGCGTGGACGTGGGCGTCCAACTACTGCAGGGGTCAGAGGCCGTGGTCCTGGGCGGGGTGAGACACCACCTGCTGATGAGGGAGCAGGGGAACGCCGCAGAGCTACACTCCCTAGGTTCATGTCTCAAGTTACTGGGACTCGTGGTATAGCACTGTTGAGGCCAGAACAGTGCGAACAGGTGATGTCGTGGATTGCGGACAATGCTTCTAGCCATTTGTCCACCAGTCAGTCTTCCACGCAGTCCACCCATGTCACCGAAATCAGCACTCCTCCACCTCAGCCTCCATCCCCACAGTCTGCCCCTCCCAGGAAAATTTGGCATTTGAACCGGCATACTCTGAGGAACTGTTTTCTGGACCCTTCCCAGAGTCACAAACCACTTGTCCGGTTGCTGCTGAGCTATTTTCCGATGCCCAGGTTTTCCACCGGTCGCAGTCTGTGGGTGATGATGACATTATTGACGTAGTGGAAGAAGTGTGTAAAGAGGTGTCGGACGATGAGGAGACACGGTTGTCAGACAGTGGTGAAGTTGTTGTCAGGGCAGGAAGTCCGAGGGGGGAGCAGACTGAGGGATCGGAGGATGATGAGGTGACACACCCAAGTTGATAGGCCGGTTGAACACAGTGCTTCTGAGACGGAGGCGAGTCCTATACCAGAACAGGTTGGAAGAGGCAGTGGTGGGGCCAGACGGAGAGGCAGGGCCAGAGCTTGTGCATCAGCTGTTTCACGTAGTCAAGCTCCCGTGGCGAGGGCTAGATTTTCAGAAGTCTGGAGGTTCTTTAAAGAAACACTGGATGACCGACGGACTGTGGTGTGCAACCTGTGCCAAACCAGGATCAGCAGTGGTTCCACCACTACTAGCTTAACTACCACCAGTATGTGCAGGCATATGAATGTTAAGCACCCCACTCAATGGCACCAAGCCCGTTCACCTCCGGCCGGGCACACCACTGCTCCTCCCCTGTGTCATCTGCTAGTCAGCCCCCTGCCCAGGACCCCGGCCCAAACACCTCCCGTGCGAAAACCCCATCTTCGCCTGGGGTTCAGCGCTCCATACCCCAGACGCTGGAGCGCAAAAGGAAGTATAGTGCAACCTACCCACACGCCCAAGCCCTCAACGTCCACATCTCCAAGTTGCTTAGCCTGGAGATGCTGCCCTATAGGCTGGTAGAGACCGAGACCTTTCGAAACCTCATGGCGGCGGACGCCCCTCGGTATTCGGTCCCCAGCCGACACTACTGTCCCAGCCCTGCACAAGCACGTGTCAGACAACATCATCTGTGCCCTGACCAACGCCGTTTCTGACAAGGTCCACCTGACCACGGACACATGGACGAGTGCTGCCGGACAGGGCCACTATATATCGCTGATGGCACATTGGGTTAACTTGGTGGAGGCTGGGACCGAGTCTGACCCTGTGGCTGGTCATATACTGCCGACACCGAGGATTTATACATAAATGGCATATGGCATAAGTATATGTTTTTCATATGTTTTCAGAAAGGTCATAGAAACTGAAGCAGCCCACAGATTTCTCAACCAAAGAAAAAAGGATACAGATGCACAGGACAACAGAACCATGAGAGCGGGGTGCTGGGGATAGATGCCCTATGGGGATAGATGCCCTATGCATCTATCCCCAGCACCCTGCTCTCATGGCCTGAGCATTTAGTTATACAACTTTCTTATTTGTACATGGTTCTGTGCTGATCCTTGAATTGTGTGTCCATCCATTATTGTGTTTCACCCCTCTTTTTGTTGTTATCCTGCATTTGTATGGACTTGTCTAAAGATTTGATTAGCTCACCATTGATAATATTTATTTCTGTACATTGTTGTATACTATATTGTGGGCAGTAGGGGGAGCTGGAGTTCTGGGAACAGTGCACATTATCATGTGTTGAGCACTTTCCCGAGGATGTCATTCATTTGTGACTTCGTTCACAATTTTTAAAGGTTTTTAAGCATGTTTTGTGGTGTATTTTTCTATTAATAAAGACATTATTTGTTTGATCTATTTTTCATGCCTCTGTTCTTTTTGTGGCTCATGTTTGTTTACATGGCACGCGGACTGGAGCGACAGCAGCGCGGGACACCCGCAGGGCGTCAGAAGGTAAGTAGATCTTTATTTTTTTAAGCAATATCCTCCCAGCCACCTTATGTTTTTTTCTTAACTCTCGGACAACCCTTTAATGAATACGCAGTTGCACAGGCTTGTCTGTCAGGCAGATGCAAAAACGTTATGTGAGCTCAACGTGCAAACTGGCTGCATCCTTAAGGGGTTAAAGCCAGGTCATGCTGACTATGAGAGCTCACACGTGTGCACTACTTGAGGACATCATCAGGTGAGTTCCATGGAAATGTGCCTTTATTATGCTCTGACAGATAACAACGCCCTTTCGAAATATCCTGCTTTTTTATTAGTCACTGGGAACGTATGAAACTTTCCAAAATGTAGAATACAGATGTATCCTCTCTGTGCTCAGTATATCATGAGAAGCCTGGTGTGGGTTGACCAGCTTTGTTAAACCAATGATTATGCATTTACCTATCCACAAATGTCTATACAGTATGTGATGTGCCTGTCTATGGTTTTGATAACATTTTGGTCATTGGTTAAAGGAAATCTACCATTTGTTTTCATGCATTGGGCAGCAAACACACCTTGAGAATGCTGTAGCTACACTGATGCGGAAACATATCTTGTTTAATCCCTAAACTGAGTGGTTTTGCTGAAAAAAACAATTATACAATTCAGGAGCTTGGGAAAGATGGGTTACATCCAGGGTGCCTACAAAACACATTACTTGGAGATTCCTGAACTGTTAAGACAGCACTAATCAACCTGAGCTGGATGACTCAAACACAGCAGCTGGGGGAAAGTACAGAGATTGATTGCTTCTGCCTGTAAGGAACAACACATTGATGACATATTTTGGGCTTATGCTTAGCAGGACAAGGCTGGATCAGTGCATAATTAGGGTGAGAGGAGAAGTGCCAAAACAGACACAGGAACGGCAGAGCCTTAATATCACAATTTTATTATTGTTTTTACAGCAAAACCACTAGGATCAGGGATTAAACAAGAAAAAAAAACATAAAAAAAGCAGTTATCATATCATTCATTCACCTTAAGGTTGTCACATTAGGTCAAAATTTAACCCATAGAATTCCACACAACACTAGAAAAACATTTCCACATCTCACAGATTTCTAACAGCGCAGCGTTCTGGAACAGCTTAATGTTTCTCCCTCTGTCATCCAGTTGCACACAGCAAAGCTACAACATAACACACAATACAGCTGGATACAAATGGATATTCAACAACACATAAAACACATTGGAGCACATTTACTTACCCGGTCCTGTCGCTCCCGAGGTGCATTGTCCGACGAGGACAAAGTCCGGCGCAATTCACTAAGATTGTGCGCCCGATATCCTGCATGTGTCGCTTCCCCGCTTAGGTCCGCCGGAGTTCACCTTCTTCCTCCCAGTGCATGTCTTGCGACACAATTTGAATTTTAAATCCCATGCTTAGTCCGAATCAGTCGGGTGTTCCGACGGCCACACCCCCCGATTTGTGTCGCATAAAAGTCGGCACAATTTTGCCAAAATCTGATTGCGTGCACCAAAAACCCCTGTTAAATGTTGCTCAAAGTGTAAATTGTTGAGAAACCTGACGGGAATGCGGACCCTTAGTAAATGTGCCCCATTACTTATAAGATATAAATACAAAACATTGTATTCATATTCAAGACATTTTACATGACAAATCAACATATAGGGGCACATCTATTTACCCGTCCTTGTGCACTCTGCCGTGATTCAAGAAAACGTGCGCCGGATTTCCTGCATGTGTCGCTTCCCCGATCAGGTACGCCGGAGTTCACCATCTTCTTCCTGGTGCATGTAAGTGCTTCATCCTGCGACACAAATCGTAAGTTAAATCCTGCGCCTGAAGGCACGGCCCCGATTTCTGTCGCTTGAAAGCCTACGCCGGTGCGGCAAAATCTGATCGCGTACGACACAATCCCTTTCTAAAGCCATGTCATCCCCGAAACGCGGCCTCGGGACCCTTAGTAAATAAGTCCCATAATCTATACAGTTCCATGTGTAACTGAAACAGCACCTTAACTCACAAATTCTAAGGAATAACATCTCTCACAACATTCATGACAAGACAACAGACACTTAAGAATGATTTGGGTAAATGTTCCTGGGTGGTTTTACAGTTGTAACCTAGATTTTGTCTTCAGTCTAAACAATGACATAAGACCACTCCTACATTTTAACTCCCTTATACATTCAGGGTTTTATTTATTTAACCCTCATACATTCACACAAATCACTCAAGGAGTTTCATATGTGACATAAAACATATATTTTGTGGGCAGGTGGGATAACTCAAACACGCTCCTTATCTCTTACTATTGCAACACTAACATAAACAGAATAGACAACTTGCATCTAATACAAACAAAATGCAAACAGTTTACATAAAGTAACAATCCTTATCTTGTACATATACATGTACTTATTTATTCCTGTAGATCCTCTCAAGTTCTCAAGATGCTCTTGAGATTTCCTATTTCACTTAAAAGACATCTATCACCAGATCAAGGATTGTAAACCAAGCATACTTACATACTGGTGTGTGCCCCCTCTGCAGGATCTGCTCTTCTTTTAGCTTCTTGTGCCCTGGTTTTTACAAAAAAAGGCTTTTAAAATAATGCAAATGAGTCTGAGCCTTAGGAGTTTGAAGAGCCTGGAGCCCCTCAGGCTCATTTGCATAAATTCTAAAGCCCTTTCTCTTAAAAAAAGGGGCATAAGAAACTAAAAGAACAGCAGATCCTTCCAGAGGGGGCACCCCGTCTTGTAATGGTAACCACAGTAATAACAACATAGTTACAGTCTTAACTATACTCAGATGAAGTCTTATCCTCAATTCTCCATACTATGTGCGTTGAATTCGTCACTCAGCCTCATCCATTCGTCTGCTGGCCTCTTTTTAACAACAATTTAGCCAGAGGTCTTTCCAATTCATGGGGGTTACATGTATCATAAGTCCGGCTTTGTCTGCCTGTTTTTTGAGACATTTCTTGGCTTTTCAGCTGGTCACATGTATCTTAGAGGATTTTCCTTATTGATACATGTGACATTTGGTTTTTAGTGAATTTGCGACTTATTTTTTAAAAAGGTGGAAAAAGTCTCCAAAAGTCACAGTGGTGGTCATTTATCTCTGTCTGTTTTGGCTAGTTTTTGCCTCTCTCTTCTCTGTCTGCTTCTTTGGTAATTTATCAATCTCACTTTTTACTTGTGTTAAAATGGGGTTGTTTTTTCAGATCTCTTTTTGAGACATTTGTTACAAAATGTCACAAAAATGTCGCACAAATGTCTCAAATCACTTCTTACCATTTTCTCAGTTTTCGTTAAAGGACATCTACCACCATTTTCTTGCTGGTAGACTGTCCCATATGCCACCCTCAGTACATTATGTTTTCTATGGAGCCTCTTTGCGCTTCCTCCGGGGCCCCCGTGGTATGGAGAAAATAAACCCTGAGTGACTCCAGCTCATTTCAATAGATATAAAAGTTTATTTTATCCATAACACGGGGGCCCTGGAGGAAGCGCAAAGAGGCTCCAAAGAAAGCATAAGGTACCGAAGGTGGCATATGGGACAGTCTACCACAGAAAATGTTGGTAGATGTCCTTTAAGTATGGTTTCATTTGAATTTAAATTTGAGACAATTTTAAATGATAAATGCCATTTGCGACATTTAGCACACATGAATAGAAGATAAATGTGTTTTACTGAAGAAAAAAAATTGCAATGTGCCAAAAAAAAGTCTCAAAAAAGACAGAAAAAAATAAAGATAAATGACCCCCAATTAGCTATTTTGTACACCCGGTCAGCCTTAAATTTGCACCAAAATTTGTGACTTTTTTTAAAAAAAATGTCAGCTTTCACATCTGGATTTGAGTGATAACTCAGTGAACACTTCAGGAAACCAGATGATGGCAAACTTTGAAAGGAAAAAAAAAAGTGGCAATTGTGCACATGCTCCATGAAAAGTTTCAAAACGTAAAACCAAAAGTTTGATACATGTCCCCCAAGTCAGAATACTCACTTTTTGTTGACAGTTACAGCTTGCGAATAGATTGAGGTGGTTGAGTTTTTTTAATTCTGACTCGATGGACCAGATGGTAGAATAATTTTTTTCATCCATGAAGGACCACGACTTCATCTGAATATATTAAAGTTATAGGAGACAAGTTTCTTTCATCTCTGTACAGAAATGAGCAGACATGTCGTTTGGAGATTCCAACATGTTTACTGACTACACAATGTCAACTCCAAAATATATAGGGTTTTCTGAGGCAGGAAAAACTGGTTAAAACTAGTCTTCTGAACAAATAAAGTGTAGTTGCTTAAACAGGAAACATGTGGCTAATCATGGGAACATTGTGGGAGTAAATTCTATACATCATGAAATTGAAAAGGTCTTAAAGACCTACATCCTCAGTTTCAAAGGTGGCAGTGATGTATATCTCTGGGACTCCGAAACCTTTATTATATACCCTGTATACTTGAGTATAAGCCAAGTTTTTCAGCACAAAAAATCTGCTGAAAAACTCTAATTCGACTTATACTCGAGTAAAAAAAAAACAAATGTGTACTTACCTTCAGACCGCGCGCCTACATGCGGCTGATGCCGGACATAGATGGAAAAAAGAGGACCTCCTAGGGGGGCCTCATCGGAAGGTGAGTACACATTTTGTTTTATTCCTACAGGGTTTATAACGGGGGGGGGGGGGGTTAGGGCTGCAGTTCATAAACTCATGGGGCTGGGACTGCAGGCTATAAACTGGGGGGCAGGGACTGCAGACTATAAGCTGGGGGGACAGGGGCTACAGGTTATAAGATGGGGGGGCAGGGGCTGCAGGCTATATACTGGGGACAGGTGCTGCAGCTATATACTGAGGGACAAAGGGCTGGCTGTATACTGGGGACAAAAGGACTGGCTCTATACTGGGGGCAAAGGGCTTCCTTACTGCGGGCATGAGTTGACTGTCTATATACTGGGAGTAAGGGGCTTCTGGCTATATACTGGGGGCATGAGCTGGCAGGCTATATACTAGGCTTATACTTGAATCGATAGGTTTTCCCCATTTTTTTGAGTTAATCTTATCATAAACACAGTACTGTTCTCTTACTCCCCTGGATACCCTATTATGCCACCACAGTAACCAATATAGTAAAGGGCCCTAGTAGCAGCCAATATAGTACAGGGCCACCCTAGTAGTCAATGTTGTAACAATTCACTCATAGTAGCCAATACAATAACACCACCGCCATAGTAGCCAATATAGAAACAGTGACCTCATTGTAGCCAATATAGGAATATTGCCCTCTAAAGTATCCAATTTAGTGATGGGGTCCCATAGTACAGGGTCCCCATGGTATCCAATAAAATAAAGGGCAAATGTAGTAACAGTGCTCCCAGCTTAGAATTATATGGTAACTGTTCTAATCCGTCACTGTCCCATATTGATCTTTGCCTTGCGAGTCTTCACTTCCTAAAGGATATTTACCACCATGCAAATGAGCCTTAGGGGCTCCAGGCACCATTAGCACCTATGGGGCCTGGAACCCCTCAGGCTCATTTGCATACAGCCCTTCATGCTGGTGGTAGATGCCCTTTAAGGTTGGTTTGTGAGCTGAATGTTGTTGATTTTGAAAAAAGATCACATAAGTTCTAAACCTTTTAGACTACATTGGAGTTCAGTCCTATATTCTAGGATTAATTTAGAGATGAAAGTTCAATTCTATTAGGATTAGAACATTTCATCTGTGCGTATCTTTACAGTCTGGGATTTACTTAAAGTTTTTGGCAAATGATTATATATGAAGAATATTAAGATAGCAAGATCCCAGCTCGGAAAAGAAGAAAAGAGGTTGCTTGGGAGTCTAAAGAAGACATAGGGGCAGATTTACTTACCCGGTCCGTTCGCGATCCAGCGGCGCGTTCTCTGCGGTGGATTCGGGTCCGGCCGGGATTCACTAAGGTAGTTCCTCTGCCGTCCACCAGGTGGCGCTGCTGCGCTGAAGTTCCCCGGAGGCGCGCTGGAATGCCCTGAAATTCACCGGCCTATACCTGGTGAAAGTAAGTGTAATTTTCGCGACACATTTTTTGTCTTAAATGCGGCGGTTTTTCCGAATCCGTCGGGTTTTCGTTTGGCCTCGGCCCCTGATTTCTGTCGCGTGCATGCCAGCGCCGATGCGCCACAATCCGATAGCGTGCGCCAAAATCCCGGGGCAATTGAGGTACAATCGGCGCAAATTGGACATATTCGGGTAACACGTCGGGAAAACGCGAATCGGGCCCTTAATAAATGACCCCCATAGTCTGTGTTGGCTGACTCTCCAAGTGAAGTGAATAGGCTTGGGGTGGTGAAGGATAGCAAGGCATATAAAGAAGTTATTTCTTTGAAGGCACAACCTAAGACATTTTTCCAGGGTGATAAGTATTTGAAGAAAGTAGTAGACCGGGAAGATTGTTGAATTTGGTTCAGGCTTCTAAAGGACAAAATAATATCTCTGCTGGAGAATATAGTGAACTTATCAAGATTTTACAAGTGGTGCACCAATAGTCTTCTTATCTATACCATAGCTTTCCCCAAGCTATCACAAGAGGTTAGAGAATTATTAGATGCGGATATATCAATGGATGAAATTAATAATGCATTGAATGCCTGTGTAAAAAACTCCACTCTTGATGGACTCCCCAGATGGACTTCCAGGTAGTCTATATAGGCATTATAATAACTTACTTGTTCCAAAACTTATGGTAGTCTATACTAAAGCTTTCAGTCGAGGTATAGTTACCGACTCAATGGCGGAGGCCAATGTAAATTTTAATTTTGAAGAAAGATTATAATCTTCTGGAGGTTGAACCTTATCGCCCTATTTCTTTATTAAATTCAGATATAAAAATTCTTGAGGGCAGAGTTTGGTTGTCTACAGTGATAGAAGCAGGAGTCTGATCTCCTCGATGCAAATCGCTTGGACCCTACATATTGGCACACATAAATAGCTGGCAATGGCCAAAACTTCTAAAGAGCTAAGGAGACTTCCAACTCCTTAAAACTTCAAATCTCACGTGTCGAAGACTGAGAGCGCATACAAGCTTTCCGACACAGGCAGCAACACTGCAGCTGCACCAGATTCAAGAGCATTTGTTTTAAAAAATCCTTTTTCTAATCCCTTTCCAATATTTATGAGCCCCAACCCTCCCTTTACCCTCCCCCCTGCTCCCCCTTTTCCCTTTCCAGAAGGGGGCGCATCATCTTGCCTATCAAGAACAAGGTGAATGGTTTTCTGTGTATTTTACTAATATTTTCTTCTTTGTTATGCTTAATGGCAGATGTAAAAATTATTTTCCATAATCTAAGAGGTCTGGGTGGTGCCCACAAACTCTGCCACCTTCTATTTCTCCTGAGAAGCCAAAAAGCATCATTCTATTGCAGGAAACTCATTTTAAGGTTTTAAATATTTCTTGCCTTTAAAGGAAACCTACCACTTAAAAGTGGTAAGTTTTACACACATATACATGGCACCAGCTCAGGGTGAGCTGGTACCGGAGCATATTTTTGTTAGGAGAACAAAGCCCCTATCGCCGAATTTATAAGTTATATTAACTTATATCTCGGCGCACCGCCCTTGCGCACGGCGCACCATGCGTGTGCCGGATTCTGAAGTGCTGGAGAGCCGGTGACGTCACCGAGCTCTCCAGGACACGCGCGCCTGCGCAACTTAGCACGGGGTACCAGGCGCAGGCGAGTGTGTGTTACTTATACATCTAGCGCGCTATTATAAGGTTTATTCTTAACCTTCCAAACCTTTAAAGTAAAACTTGGTTTACTTTTCCCAGCACATCCTCTACTCCTCTAGAACTGCTCCCATATCAAGCTTCGAACTGCAGGCTGGTTACAGCTACATTTTGGTCACATCTAAAACACCACATGGTCTTTGACTTCTCTGAAAACACAAAAGTTACGCATGCACACCTCCTTCAATTTGAGCCTCACCAATTTCCTGTACATAAGGGATTTCCAACAAACTTAAAACCAGTATATGAATAATTTCCAGCTAGACCAACCCCCTTCTAAGCTTGAAGAGCTATGTAGAGCAGAAGGACCAGATAGTAGACCTTTCCTCGCAAACTCCATCATTCCTTTGTTTTCCACAAAAGTGCGAGAGCGGATTAGATGAGACTTTTTCACCGCAGGAGCGAACACATATCCTGAAGAATTTACACAGCTTCTCTAGGTGTCTACGTATTAAGGAGAATGCATATAAAATCACCACAAGGTGGTACAAAGCTCCACTACACATTTGGTGGTCATGCCCGAACCGGTTACAGTTTTAGGATACCGTTCTTAAGGTGGTTTAGGGGTGTGCAAAACAACAATCCCACATTCCCCAAGTTTGGTTCTCATCCACAAAGCTGTAGCACATTTATTAAGTAAAAAGAACCTAGAGTCTCTCCTTCTATCACAATTGATAATACCCACTTTGTGGAAGCAACAGGCCCCATCCTCATATCTCCCAATTGCGTGAAAAAGTGATCGAGATTTGCCAATTTGAGGAGATGGCCCACTGGGAAGCAAATAAATTTGTGAGACTATGGGCCCCCTGGCGCTAATACATGGAAGAACCTCCTAATACTCCATAAACTGGCTACCTGTAACCTCAGTTCTTGTTAATGGCCAGGACCAGTGATCTCCTCAGCATCTATTGCATGTTGTCTCATATGATAACTTGAGCCCCTTCGAAAACCCCTACAACTTACCCCATCACTCTTACCTCTCCTCACCCTCCCCACCTTCGTCCTCCTTCCTATGTCCACCCACTACCCCCCTCCACCTTCCATCTGTATATCTTGTTCATACTATTTAAGGTGCAAATTGTATGGTAAATGTATTGTTCATTCTCCTTTTGACCTTTGGCTCTACAGTTTATAAAGTGCTTATTTTGTAGCTTTGCCAAACCTTGTTCTCCCATCCCTCTTTGCTAACTATTTATCTGTACTGTATTGCACCACAAATATTTGAAAAACACAGTACATCCATTCCTGATCGCAATATGTTTCTTGATTTTCATAATATGTACTCAATAAAACAGTTTACAAACAGATATAAAAATTCTCGCAAAGTTATAAGCGACAAGGTTCCAAAGGTTATTAAAGGAGTATTCCCACAGAGGCAAACCTCCTAATTACAGGCAGTCTCTGGGTTACGTACATGATAGGGTCCATAGGTTTGTTCTTAAGTTGAATTTGTATGTAAGTCGAAACTGTATATTTTATAATTGTAGTTCTAGACAATTTTTTTTTTTTTTTTGCCCCAGTGGCAATTGGAGTTTCAAAATTGTGTGCTGTCATGAGAACAGGGATTATCAATAATGCTGCATTACAGACACCTTACAGCTGATTATTGCAGTATGGGACTATAGTAAAGTATCCAGAGAGCTTCACCAGAGGTCACAGAGCGCAGAGGGGTCTGTCTTTAATTAGGGGTCTTCTGTAAGTCGGGTGTCCTTAAGTAGGGGACCACCTGTATATTCAGAACAGAAAAATAACATATTTTGTAATTTGATGTTATTAAAAAAATCAGGTGTTTCACAGATATATATAGAACCTGTATCCATCAATTCTTCTTGTGTGCAATTTGGTTGACATGTGATACGATCATAAACTCATCCTGGCTATGGTCTCGCATTCCCTATGCCAGGACATAAGCTCTGCATGTTCTATAATGGACCGATGGCAGTGATGTGTGAGTGAGATGCTCTGCATTGTGTATTATGAACTGGTGGTGGTGGTGTTCGGGTGAGATGCTCTGCAGTGTCTATGATGGACTAGTGGCAGTGATGTGTGAGTTAGATACTCTACCATGTGTCCCAACTATGGTCATTAAAAATCCCCTTCATGTCTTTCATGGGGAGAAAAAAACTCACCTCCACCTACCTGTTGCCAAAAATCTTACACCTTTTATACACTACAGGCAGTCCCTGGGTTACATACAAGAAAGGGTCTGTAGGTTTGTTCTTAAGTTGAATTTATATGTAAGTCGGAACTGTATATTTTATCATTGTAATCCCAGACAGAACTTTTTTGGTCTCTGTGACAATTGGATTTTAAAAATGTTGGGTTGTCATAAGAATCAATATTAACACTGAAGCTTCATTGCAGACACCTGTGATAACTGTTATAGCTGTTTATTGTAGCCTAGGACTAAAGTACAATAAATTACCAATATCCAGGGGTCCGTTTGTAACTATGGGTCGTATGTAAGTCGAGTGCTCTTAAGTAGGGGACCGACTGTATTCCCATTTGCCTCCCAAAAGCCTTTTTCTCCCAAACCTCCAAAATCTTCTTTAAATTTTAATTGAATAACAAAAAGCCCAGGTTTAGCTATAGGTTACTTATATAAAGGCCTATGAATATTGGGTTCGGCTTTCCTGACGTGGATGGAGCCGACACAATAGTCCGCTGATAACCTATATTCCTCTTTAGAGAGCAGCCTTGTGACTACGCTTGAAAACTATGGGGCTTAAGGGCTCATTCACATAATGCTCCCACATCTAGCGCGCTGCTATAAGGTTTATTCTTAATCTTCCAAAAGCAAAACAAGTATTATTTTCCCCAGCACAACCTCTACAATTGCTATCTAGTTTCGGACAGCAGGCCGGTTACACCTACATTTTGGTCACATCCGAAACACCACATGGTCTCTAAATTCTTCTCTAAAGTTGTGTACGCATTAAGGGGAATACATATAAAGGTGGTATGAAACCCCACCCTGGATCCACTCGATATATGGTACAGAGGATGTTTTCTGGAGATGTGGTAGACAAGGGGGTAATATGATCCGCATTTGGTGGCATGCCCGGGCCTGTTAAGGTTTTGCAATATGGTTCTTAAACGGCTATTTTCACAAAGACAAGTTTCTTATATGTACTCAGGATAACAAAATAACACATTCTTTATTTCACTGTCATTAACAAAAATGCAGCATTTCACAGATATAATTCCAACCTGTCTCTAACATTCCTGCTGTACACCATTTAATTTGCCCCTAGACACTACCCTGGAACTTCTGACTTAGGGTTGGATGGCTGCCATCTTGGATTCCTGTGTGACAGCATCGAGACTTCTGTGTCTTTCTGCTCTAAGCCAGTAGCCACGCCCCCTGCACGGAGCTCATAATGAAACATACACTGATTCACTTCCTGCCAGCACATCCTGAGCAGAGCAAAGCTACCAACTGCAAGTAGATAAGTGATCCGGAGAAGGGGGAGGCAGGCACATATCTGTGAGAACAGAGATGTAGCAGATTTTACAGTGTAAAAGAATGTCAGCTTCTATCTGTCATGCCTCTTTCTAATAGGTATCTCATGCATTTCATCATCTCTTATGTGTCTCAACTCTTTCTATGTGTCAGTGTGTTAGTACAATGTCAGAAGTCAGATGAAAGTGTATATACACCTGTACACTGATAATGAAACCACATTGTCACCCCACAGAACTAGATGGATAATAATGTGTCTGCTTAGAGGGCCCCTGCCCACACATTGGAATTTTTCACTGAGCAGTCTAGGGAGTTATAGCAGGTATAACAGCAATAAAACTGCGTAAAAGGTGTTAAAATGACCTTGATTGTGTAAACATCACTAGGTGATTGAGATCTGAGAATTTTGTTTTGTGGAAAAAAACCCTTTAAGGTGGCTTCTGAGGTATGCAAAACACCAATCCCACATTCCTCAAATGTGGTCCTTCTTAAAAAAGTCCATAGGACATTATAGTAAAAATAACCTAGGGTCTCTCACCCTATCGGCAGCAAAATTGATAATACCTCAACGTCTATGTATTGCATGTTGTCTCATATGATAAATTGAGCCCCTTCAAAAGCCACCACAACTTAATGCACATCACTCTTACCTCTCCTCACCCACCCATCTTCTACCTCCTTACTTTATCCGTCCACTACCCCCCCCCCCTCCCCAGGCCATCTCTATATCTTGTCTACTTAAGGTGCATATTGTATGTTAAATTTATTGTCCATTCTCATTTGTATTCATTGATATTGGCTCTCTAGTTTATTTTGTAGCTTTGCCAAGCCTTTTTCTCCCATTCCTCTTTTGTTGCCCCTTATCTGAGGTTTCATTTACAAATATTAAAAAAATGTAGTACATCCATTCCCGTTGACAATATCTTTCTTGATTTTCATGATATGTACTCAATAAAAATAGTTTACAAATGGATATAAAAATTCTTGCAAGGTTATTAGCGACTAGGTTACAAAAGGTTATAAACTGTGGATTGTATTGAACAGCTTGATGCTTAGACTAAGGGGATTAAAAGCAGAGGAGCAACTAACGAGGCCCATTCCCCATTGGCCAAAAATGACACACAAAACAG
Organism: Engystomops pustulosus; assembly: GCF_040894005.1. Lineage (NCBI taxonomy): Eukaryota > Metazoa > Chordata > Amphibia > Anura > Leptodactylidae > Engystomops > Engystomops pustulosus. Next base: position 158,775,537 of record NC_092416.1, on the reverse strand, counting down.
AAAAAATGTTAGTGCTCTACTCCATTGCACATAGCCTTCTGTATTTGATTCATAGAACAGTCTCACCAGGTCTCAGAATGGTTAAAAATTGAGGAGTCCCTCGGTAATTCCTCCTGGCTCTCTCTTTCCTGCAGTGGTCTCCGCTATGGACCTCGTTCCACTAGGGTGTCCGGAATCCCACGGAGATCCTATGCTGGAAATTTAGTACAGATAGTGCAGATAATCAGGGTAAACAAGTAAAAGCTTTTTATTGTCATATACTCACAAAAGTAAGTTTTTAAAAGTGTGCATAATATAAAAGTCCATAAGGACATTTGGCGTCAATTTTTAACCATTCCGAGACTTGGTGAGACTGTTCTGTGGATCAAATACAGAAGGCAATGTGCAATGGAGTAGAGCACTAACATTTTTTCTGTTTTGTGTGGATTGTATCTGGTGGTTGTACTCCGCTATTGAGTTGAGAGAGGTAGGTCGCCGCTCCATCCTGTCCTGAGATGCAGTGAAGGCGTTTGACAGGGTGACATGGAGATTCCTTTGGGAATTAATGAATTCATTTGTATTTAAATTCATAAAATATACGCGATAAATGTATGGCAAGCCATCTGCTAGGATCAGAATTGAAGATACAATTTCAGATCAGTTTTCCTTGTCACGTGGAACAGGGTTGCCCCCTATCTCCGCTCTTATTTGACTTGTACAGGCGGTCCCCTACTTAAGAACACCTGACTTACATACGACCCCTAGTTACAAACGGACCTCTGGATGTTGGTAATTTGCTGTACTTTAGTCCCAGGCTACAATAAACAGCTATAACAGTTATCAATGGTGCCTGTAATTAAGATTTATTGTTAATCCTGATTCTTATGACAATCCAAAATGTTTTAAATCCAATTGTCACACATTTGTTGTGATTTTGTGTATATGTGTATCTGTATGTTTACAAAATTAATAAAAAGTTTAATAAAAAAAAAAAAAAAAAAAAAAAAATTTAAAAAAATTTTGACTGGGGTTACAATAATAAAGTATACGGTTCCGACTTACATACAAACTCAACTTAAGAACAAACCTACAGACCCTATCTTGTATGTAACCCGGGGACTGCCTGTATATTGAATCTTTGGCTACTAGGATAAGATCAGAAGTAAATATCCAGGGTGGCGGCTGTAGCAGACTAAATGATAAGATCTGTCTATATCCAGACAACATTGTATTATTTTTGTGGAATTCTATTAAGTCAGTCTCTTGTGTTTTTTCAATTATAAAGCAGTTTGTGTTCTTGTCAGCAACCGGGCAACCACAACCAGGCTTGGCGCTAGCTGTCAGACTAGGTAAGTGATGGCGAACTCACCCTGCGATGTCCCTGCAGCCTGAGGCCCTGCATAAAGAAGATGAACCGCCCTGATAAGGGCAAACCCACTATCAGGAACCTAACTGACAGTCCCTGAGTGACCCTACAAGATGACAGGCAAAACCTACTTCGTCTGGCAGCCGCTGGATGGTGGAGCGGACAGGTAACGGGAATGCAGGAATAGACCAGTGTTCACACTGGTGCACAGAATACTAACACAGGTCTGAGACAGGGAAAGTGGGGTCACACTAGGAGGTAAACAATACTGAGGGACAAACAATGTTATATACAGGTCTTCAGGCAGGATATACACAGGTCAGGTCAAGATCAAAAGGGTTATATACAGGTCAGGTCCAGATAAAGGAAGACAAGCAGAGACAAACAAACCGGGTCAAAACCAAGATGGCTGCAAAGGTACAGAATCGGATACAAATAACCAGCCAGGTATGATGGGAGGAAGAAGGTATATAAGGCAGTTCCTGGACACGCTTCCAGCAGCACAGTGGGGAAACTGTCCATCAGGCTAGAAACCCTTGCTGGGCAGGGCTCAAATGCAAAGAGCAGGGTGTGGCTCAGTTAATCCAGAAGAAAATATGTTTTTTTGGAAGATACTCTACTTTGGTTTCACTTGAGTAACTGTAAAGTTTTTTTTTTCCACAAATCAATAGCTCTTGGTATGTAAAACAACTGCCTAGTATATTTGTTACCTAAATCCAGAATTTTCTTGCTATGCACCTCAGATTACATCATTGCTGCAGGAGCTGCTTCCTCTGCCTGTGCTGACAGGCCCTCTGCGTCCGTATCTGAAGGTTTCATGGGAGGGGAGGGGCTGCTGCTCCCTGCTCACTGAGGAGGAGGTCATGTGTCAGAGCTCTCTCTGTGTATGTAGCAGAGCTTAGAATGTTCAAAACTGTGAATACAGATGTCTCCTGCACGGAATAGTAAGGTACAAGATCTCCCCTGTTCCCTATCAGTTTCTCCATCCCATCCTCTGTTTCTACAGAAGTTTCTCCATGTGATGGAAGCTGCCAGGCTGTCACCATATACATCCTGTATGTGCACTGTGCAGTGTTCAGTGAATTTACTTGTGGGAAACTAAATAGATTTAATTCTTGATTACTTTGAGAGAGAACACAAGGCATCATGGGATCGGTGGGCAAGCCAAATAGCCTCAGCTTGAGAACATAGACAGACAGATAATAGTCTCTGCCCACCTCTGGTGAGAAAGACTTTTTAGAACACTTTCAGAACGGAAAATGCCATAACTTTGAAAAGAAAAGGTTACACAGCACAAAGTAGGCCTCGTTCTGTTTGTTTCCAAAGGTGAAATCACTGATAATAAATTGGTAAATTTATTATACCTTTACAGTTACACTTTAAGGATATAGGAACTGTTCAGGGTAGTAAATATTGGCAAAGTTTAGGTGTTAGACATTCCTCAAAAGTGGTTGTAGATGGTAAAATGGTGTCCTTTACACATTTGCAGTGGTTTTTGGATGAAGAATGATCAATCCAAAAATGATCAATTGGCTCATGTTTTAAAAGTAGGGAAACATGATATACTGTATATACTCAAGTATAAGCCGAGGCTCCTAATTTTAACACAAAAAACTGTGAAAACCTATTGACTCAAATATAAGCCTAGGGTGGGAAATTCATTGGTCACAGTCTCCCCTAGTATATAGATATTCAGCCCACTGCTCCTAGTATATAGTCAGCAAGCCCCTTGCCCCACTTTATAGCCAGCCCCCTAGACCAGTATATAGACAGCCAGCCCCCTAGCCCCAGTATATAGCCATCCAGCCCCTGCCGTCAGTATATAGTCAGCCAGCTCCCAGTATATAGCCAGGCATCCACAATATGTAGCCAGCCTTCCCCTAGCGTATAGACAGCCAGCCTTCCCCCAATATGTAGCCAGCTCCCTGCCCCAGTATATAGCCAGCCCCCTGCCCCCAGTATATAGCCAGCCCCCTGCCCCCAGTATATAGCCAGCCTTCCCCCAGCATGTAGCCAGCCAGCCTTCTCCAGTATATAACCATCCAGCCTATGTACACACTTTTGTTTGACACGGTCGTGTCTTCCTTCCTGAAAGTAACTTTAGTAAGGTAATTTATATTTGCTCACTGGTTTATTAACAGTAGTGAAACACAATATAATATTAAAACTGCATGCACACGTTTGTTTTATTATGTTTTGTCTTCCTGTTTCTAAGAAAGTAACCTTAGTAAAGTAATTTATAAATATTTGCTCATAGGTTTATTGGAAGGGGTTTTATATGGCTTAAAGCATAAGTGGGAGTGAGATTTAGGTGTTATTGATGATAACAGAATGAAGATAATTCATAAACACTAAATTAGAATCTTTTCATTGGAATCATAGGATTATCCGTTTCAATGATATACATACGATTTACTACTCCCCTATGGACTGGGGCGTAACTTGAGGGGGTGCACAGGGTGCGGTCACAACCGGGCCCAAGAGGCTTAGGGGGCCCGTTAGGTGTCACTTTCCCATATGAGAAGACTAGTACTATAAAACATACATTATAGTTGGGGGCCGGGCACAGACTTTGCACTGGGGCCCATCAGCTTCAGGTTACGCCACTGCCTGTGGAGCGGTTTAGGGTGACTGTTAGCGAACAACTCATAATGTGTTACGTGTGATTCTCTTGAAGCAGATTTTCTTCATGTAGTATGGCGATGCCCAAATATCATGGAGTGATGGAGAAGGGCCTTTTTACATATTTCCTTTGTGTTGAATTTTAACTTGATGACGTCAATTTATATTGTTATCTTTGTTCTGTTAGTTGGCAGGGAAGTATAGAAACATTATGGTAAACTGATTGTTACATTTATGAATATTGCTAATGTTTGTACTGCTTAACAATGGGGCACAAGAGATCCTCCCTCCAAGGAGAATGGGCTTTCACTATCCTTAAAGGGGTTATCAGAGAGTAGCAATAAATTAGTAGCCGGACTGGGCCGGGCTTTCTAAAAATATAAACGTATACTCACCTCCTCCTCGCCGGGGCATACAGGGGCAAGGTCAACATCTGCAAAGAGTTTGTATGTTCACTCCTTGTTTGTGTGGGTTTCCTCCGGGTCCTCCAGTTTCCTCCCACAATCCAAAACATACAGGTAGGTTGATTAGATTGTGAGCCCCATTGGGATAGGGACTAATCTGGCAAGCTCTGTGCAGCGCTGAGTAATCTGTGTGCCCTATATCAATAAAGAATTATTATTATTATTTATTAGGGGCACGGAAGATGCGCTCAGGGAGCTTTTGGCCGGCCAGCCACTCTGTCACCATATCCCAGTGCCTACAATGCTGAGAGATAGGGATGGATGAGAGTTGGAAGCTTCCTGTTTGTTTACAGGGGCACGCATCAGACGGACAACTCTCGGACAACCCCTTTAAGAGTGAAGCAATAGGAATTATTATTGTTTATAAACAAGGGAAATGAAAATAGAGCAAATAGTTTATAAAGTAACTGGCGTTAAAGTTGGTGCTATACTGGAGTTTTATTATTATTTTTTCTCTACTGCTAGTTGGGTTGGCTTAGGGCAATGTAATGGGGTTATTAGATTGTATATGTAATTTAATGTATATTGATGTGATTATATTTCCTTGCAATTAAGTATTACAGTTTATGGTTGCAATTGTATTTTTATGTACATGATTATAACGATTTATATGTACATTTTATACGTACATGTATATTTTTGATATGAATAGAGACATTCATTAAAAAAACCTTTGCATTTATAGATTGTGTATTTAGACTGATTTATATAGAAATTGTCACGATTAGTTGAATTGTTATAGATAAATCTGCTGGGTTCTCCAAACTTAGAGACACTCTTTGTTGTTGGCTTCTCATGTGCCTAATAATTTCAATTCACAATCACTCAACAATATGGATTATATTAGTATCACGTTAGAAGAATTACACATTGGTATCATTAAAATTGTTTAGTTGACTTTCCAAGCGTATGTTACAGTATTATTCTGTTGTGACAGTTTCATCCAAATTTTACGTAAGATGTTACAGAGGCGGAAGTGTCCTATCTGCAGGCAACATATTTAGTTCAGGAGCATTTTAGCAGATTATACATAGCGTCTAATCTGTAAGCAGCATGTTATAGAGCAGGAGGAGCTGAGTAGATTATACACAGCATCCAATCTTTAGGCAGCAAGTTATAGAGCAGGAAGAGCTAAGCAAGTTATACACAGTGTCCAATCTGTAGACCACAAGTAATAGGGCAGGAAAAGCTGAGCAGATTATACACAGCATCCAATCTGTAGGCAGTATGTTATAGAGCAGGAGGAGCTGAGCAGATTGTATAAAGTGTCCTATCTGCAGGTAACAAGTTATAGAGCAGGAGGAGCTGAGCAGATTGAATAAAATACCGTATTTTCCGGACTATAAGGCGCACATAAAAACCTAAGATTTTCTTAGAAATCCAAAGTGCGCCTTATAGTCCGGTGCGCCTTATGCATGGAGGAGGGCAGTGACTGGAGGAGGGCAGCGGACCCTACTTACATAGGTCCCCGCTACCGGAGACCAGAGACAGCAGATCTCCAGCGGGAACTGCAGACCGCGTGGTCTGCAGTTCCCGCAGGATATCTGCTGTCTCCGGTAGCGGGGACCTATTTAAGTAGGGTCCGCTGCCCTCCTCCACCTGAACCCCTTCCCCATCTCCCTGTGTGACCACTTACCTCAACCTAATCTCTCCGCTCGGCTTTCAGACCATGCCCCCGGACCTCCTCCTAACCCTGCGCCTTATAGTCCGGTGCGCCTTATATATGAAATTATCCATGGTACCTGGCCTTTATTGAGAATGCGCCTTATAGTCCGGTGCGCCTTATCACCAGGAAAATACGGTATTGTATCTGCAGGTAACATGTTATAGTGCAGGAGCATCTGAGCCGATTAATCATAGTGTCCTATCTGTAGGCGTCAGATTGTGCACAATGTTTTCTCTAGGCAGTATATTTCTGTGCAGTAGAAGGTTGTAATTTATTTTACTGTATGCGAGTATGACTACATGCATAACAAGATAGATTTTAATCACTTATATGATCCCCACCAATTATTATCACTCTATGCTACACTATCTGCAGAAAGGGAACAATGTGCTTAGCTCCTTCTATATTATAACATTTTGCCTGTAGACTAGGCACTATGCGCAATATGCTCTATAACATGCTGCTTGCATAACCGGACATTATGTACAATATACTCAACTTCTCCTGCTCTATAACATGCTGCCTGCCGATAGGGAGCTATCTGCAATCTGTTTAGCTTTTTCTGCTTTATAACATGCTGCCATTAGATAGACCACTGCCTAGTAAAACTTCTTAAAAATATGATGCAAAGACCCCCTGCCTACTGCCAAACTGTAGAACCAGCACTGTAACAGTTCCTACAGAACAGGCAATCTGTTTCTACTGTATACAGGGAGTCCTTGCATCATATTTCTGTATGATGCAAAGACTTTTGCCTGTGTAATGTGTCCAGTCTGTTGGATTGGACCAACATGTGGGTCTGTTTCGTGGACACAGTCATGTGTAGCTGCCTAACATGCTGCCTGCAGATGGTCTGGATGGATATTCCATTTGAAGCCCCTGTCCCACAGCAGCGGTCTATGACCACATAAATTTATAATACTGTATATCTGAAAATTTTTGTAAGTCTATAATTTTGTAAGCTTCATTTACTTATGTAAATGAGGGCAGGGCTTCAAATGGACAATTTCACAATGTAATCACAAAAATGTAGACAAACCAACCAGCCCTGAGGGAAAGCTGCCAAGAGGAAAGAGCAGACGTGTCCTGTTCCTGCTGAGTTTCTATGAAGTAGTTAATTTTTATGTCATAAACAACGACAAACAATTAAGTCAGATGAAGAAACAGGGCTAATAATATTCATAATTATGTCTGTGACTATTGATTGCAAAAAAATAATAATAATTGCAACAATTCTTCTCTTAAAGCGCAACCCCCCCCCCAAAAAAAAATGCCATCAGTAATAATAACCTAATTTAAACCCCATTAATAAACGCTGTTACAATGATTTTATCAATGTTGCATTTTTCTAGTTCCCAAACAACCATTGGCATAAGTTTTGGTGCCTAATAACCTCATTTATTGTCAGGTGGGAAAACTGGGTTTTCTTTATGTTAAATGCCACATGTAGGGAAATCATTCAAGATTAGCTAAAGCCGATTTTTTTCAAAAGATTTGGTTTTACAAGCGGTCCCCTACTTAAGGACGCACGACTTACAGAAGACCCTTAGTTAAAGACGGATCCTTCTGCCCACTGTGACCTCTGGTGAAGCTCTCTGGATGTTACTATAGTCCCAGACTGCCCTGATCAGCTGTAAGGTGTCTGTAATGAAGCTTTATTGATAATCCTTGGTCCCAAAAAATTTGTAAACTCCAATTGTCAATGGAGCAAAAGAAATTTTTTGTCTGGAACAACAATTATAAAATATACAGTTTCAACTTACATACAAATGCAATTTGAGAACAAACCTACGCACCCTATCTTGTACGTAACCCGAAGACTGCTTGTATTCGGAAGCAAATATGTCCTATGCAATGTTGCTCCAGTTGTTCTGAACATAGATATATAACTCCATCTAGTTCTATATAGCACAGATTTTTTTAAATAGTCCTATCTGTTTTGATTCATTTTCTGCATATTTTCTCATTAGGGTTGAGGTTAGCCCTAGGATAAGCATTAGGGCTCTTTCGCATTGGTGTTGTTCTTCACATCCTTTGGTTTTAGTTACCAAATAATTTTATTACGACATAAGAATGTGATGGCTATACAGAGCAATACAGCTGTAGAATCCCTGTGCAGGGGGCCAAAATGTATTACCAACATTACAAGTATGTTAAACGCATCTAAATATAATTATACTATATGTATGTGCAATAAATATATTAACAACAGTAACACGAAAAACTAACAATAACAATAAGACAGGGACAATAAGACAGCGGGAATACGGCCCATCCTTGACAAGGAAGGTGTTTCCCATCTGGTGAGGTCTGAACTAAATTATTCCAACAGTGGGGTATAGTTCCACCAAAATAAATTTGTATGTTGGTGCATTAGTTTCACTGCTAAATAAGTAAGATATTTATGCCTTTTTTTGGAATCCAAAGCCAGAGAGTAGAGCATCTTGCTCATCAGGTGGTACATTGGAGCCTCTGATTTATCTAGATTAACTCCTAGATGCGAGCAAACTTTCTAAGGAGTAGGTGGAGAAGTGGTAGAGAGATCTGGGGTGAAGATAATGTAAGTAGAAGATCCAGCCCCAGAGCCTTTCCTAATTTAAGGTTCTTGATGGCCAAAGACAGATTTACTTAATCGTTCCTGTCAACAATCCCTCGGTGCGTTGTCCGACGAGGATTTAGGACTGCCGCGATTCACTAAGATCATGCGCCCGAGTACCTGCATCCGTCGCTTCTGCGCCGAGGTCCGCCGGAGTTCACCTGCTTCTTCCCGGTGCATGTAAGTGGATGGCTTGTGACACAATTCTAAATGTTAAATCCTGCACGTTGTCCGAATCTGTTGGGTTGCCTGACGGCCCGCCCCCTGATTTCTGTTACATTCAAGCCGGCGCCAATGCGTCAAAATACCATCACGTGCGCCAAAATCCCGGGGCAATTCGCCACAAAACGGAAATCGTCAATAAAAACGCTTTCGACGGACCATTAACTGCTTCAGACAAAGTAGGAAGATGTAGAGTGAGAGAAAGCCTTCTTCTGTCCCTACGGGTCAAATCAGACATGCCTGGGGAAGTCTTTCAAGGTTAGAGTTAAGAGTGAAAGTAAAGTCGCCACACCAGATTAGAGCTTGATATGATAGTGATGAGAGTCGTGAACATATTATTTGAAAAGTACACAATTAAAGGATAGAAAGATGAGGTCATGCATCTGATATATGGTCCCATTGCAAAATAATCAGATACAGTCATAATGATACATTCACAAATTCCTGTGTAAGGAACAATGCCTGCACTCTCCACCTAGGGGAAGGGAAGGACACAATAGGGAAAATAAAGGTAGACACTCAAACATTTAAGGACAAGACAAGACAGAGAACAAAAAAGTCCAAACATATCAGAGAAAGGAAATGGCCTTATATTAGGCCAGCCATTTTTGGTGTTCTCCTAATGGGGGCAGCAATAATCCTGGTACGTCCCGCAGCATAAACTTGAAAGTAAAAATAAAGATCTGCCCTGTAGGGAATGTCAGCCCTTTGAAAACACAGCAGTAGTGAAAAAAAGTATACAACCAGAGTTTATCCAGCGACTAGTTGTCCTAGAAACTAAGACACTCAGTCTGGAGGAGATGGGTCACTTGTTGGGCGGCGGGTCTCCTGCCATTCTGTGGATGGTCGTGGTGATTGTCAGTGGCATCCAATGCGGAAATACTGACTCTTTCCAGGGCTCACTTGCCTTCTTCCAGAGTTTGGATCACGTAGCTGCGGTTGTTTTCGGAAAATGAGAGTGTAAATGGGGATCCCCATCTGTATTTCACCTGGGTTGATTGGAGAGCTCCTGTGATATGGAGAAAAGCTCTTCTCCTAGCAAGCGTGGAGGGAATAATATTTTCAGACGTGAGCTGGGTACACAAATCCTCGTGTAGCAATTTGAGGATCACATCTCTGCGTATATCTGGGTTATTTTGTCTCCCCAGGGCTCGTTGTATGTGCTTAATATGTAAAGACACTGGATCAGCTTGAGGCAAGAGTGCAGCAAATAGGTTCCCGGATGCCTTCTTTAAATCAGTAATACTCTGGCAAACCTTTTATCTGCACGTTCCCCCTTCTAGATCTGTTCCTTGCACTAAAATCTCCAGACCAGAAGAATAGTCATTCAGCTGGTTCCAATCCTTATTCCAGGCATTAGCCGCTTTGTCCAATCTCCTTTTCAGATCATTAGTTCTCTGACCTATGTCCTGTATCTTGCTAGTAAATGTATCAATATCAGCTGACATTTTGCTCTGAATGTTGCCTGAATATTCTGTAGGAGGTCAGCCATAGGGATAACTGAGCCCTACAAATCTTGTGAGGTGGGAGGGGAGGGAAGGAAGCGTGTACCTCCATTCCCTGCCAACTGACAAGGGTGTCAACGTCATTACAGGAGATGCGGCCTGTTGCTGCTAACAGAATAAGTCAGCGATATTTTGTGTCCTGAGCCATGAGGATACTCTACATGTCATACTTGTGCAGTGGGGTTCGGTTACTGGAGTTCTAATCTGGTGTTCTAATCCGTGGCGATGTGGTTCCAGGAGTGTAGCTCAGTGCCGGTCATGCGCTCCTCCACCCATATCTATTGTTTTTAATGGGTGTTCTGTTTACAATGGCATATTTTTTACTGATACGTTGTCCATGGAAAAAATTATAAACATTGCGCATTGTTTTTTTGTACTGATGCGGATCACAGAATGCATTAAGTCTATAGGCACCAGAAGAAACTGTCGTTCCACAGGCCAGAACAGGCAGCATGGGATCAAAGTCAATAATGGAACCGGAGTCACAACAGGAAATCGCAATAACAGCACAGGGCATAGGAACAAACTTTCTCTAGGGCACAAGGCACGAAGATCCTGCAGGGTGTGAAGGGAGAGGCTGACATATGAAAGATTCTGTGAACGGGCAGTGCCAATCAATGGTGCGTGCGCCCGACCGCTGGAGCAGAGACAGGAGTGCGGAGAGGTGAGTGAGGGTGACAGGGTGCTGGGGCATAGAGAAGAGAATGGGTGAGCCTGAGACGTGGGTCGCAGGAGCACCTGTGACAATAACCACTTCTAAAAACTCTACTCACCTGTAGCATTTAGTGTATCCTTATTTGTTTTTTCCCCCCACAATTCTTTTCAGTTTAGACATTAGACACTATGTTCAGTTTTGAGATGGGTCATAGATGTTGTCGAGGGATGGGTAACATTTCACAATATGAAGCCATTGCATAGCCTTTAAATATTTGAAACAACTTGGCACATGTCATATTGTGTGACTGAAATCATGCCGTGAGCAGGGGAGACAATCCTAGTACAGATTCTATTGTGAATATTGGTTCTGACTCACGTTAATAATTGACTCACAATAATAATTGGTTTAATGTAGTTTATGACTGTGTACAGATACTTTTACCCACCCATAGGACTGGTTTGGGTTATCAACGTAGCTGAGCTGTATTAGAGAAAGTATTAATGTTTACAGTACCTATGGACCAGCAGTATGGCAAACTAATGACTATGGCCCCCATTTATTACAGCTCCTGGACCAGTTATTTGTTTGACTTTGCATATTCTTTTCAGTGCAAATTTGTATTAAACAAGTGTGTCGCACAGGAGACAAACGTGTCGCATGCGGCTGCACTATACCAAACGGGACACAAAATTCTGCACTGAAAGGGGCGTTCAGGTGCACAGTCGGACCGTGTGACATATTTATCGAGTTGCACGCCCTATGTTTCACCAAAAAAATGTTGGTGCACTCAGCTGGAGCAGTGCAAGGAGCAGCATATACAATCAGAACGTGCAACATAATTTGTGAATCTGGCGCACCCTGCACACTTTACAGGCAAGCTGCACATATTTTTGATGAATGTGGGTCTATGAGGTGGTCTTGTATGTGTAATAGGTACAGTGGACACAGAAACAACAGATAAGACAGTGAACCTTAAAGCTCCAGACCCCCAACAGCCCTGCCTGCTTTCCTGCGCGTATTGTTGGCGATGCACAACAACCACAAAGATGGTCCAAAATGTAAAATTTGGGTCACGAAACAAGGCAAACAAATAACACAAAAGGAAGGTCAGTTGTCTGGGTCACAACAAAGATAGATAACAAGGCACTAAATCACAAAAAATAGTCAAGGAACAAGAGCAAAAAAATCCGAAACCAGAAGTACAGAAATAGCAAATAGTAAATAGCAAACAACTACAATCCCAATGAACATTTATTATAGTGTTTACACCAGTTTTCATTAGAAAAAAAATGCAAACTGCTTGCACATGTATTTATAAGGTCTCTGCTGTAGTTTTGTGTCGCGGCTGCACTGTGTACAGAAAAAATGGGCACCTAAAGAGGCAAGTTTGTGCTTAGTTGGAGTTTGCGCCACATTTATTACTGGCATGCATAATTATGTTTATGCCACAATTCTGCAACTGGAATAAAGTGCACCATAAAAATATGGTGCACAATTTCAGAGCAGTGCAGGGGACGCCAGATTCATGAAGACCGTGCACCAGTTTTGACACGATAGTCTATTTATACGCCTTGTTCTGATGTGATGCTATCACTGTAGCATCTTTAACCCCCAACCTGTTTTCCATTTTAATGCCCAAACTATTTTGTATATGTATATGGGTTTTTTTTCCGGAACAAAATGTGGGTTTTGTGTATCCTACTGATGATCTTTTATTTACCCTTTCTGTGTAGCATATTTTAAAAAGTACATACATGTGATATTTTTTCTAATAAAAGTTTTCTGTTTTTATTATCATATCTAAAAAGCATAAAATTACATTATCGGGGTCAAAACCCATACAGAGATACCACGGGGGGCGTGGCCGAACGAAAACCCGACGGATTCGGAAAAACCGGTGCATTTTTAAAAAAAAGTGTCGCGGGACTCGCGCTTACCTTCACTCAGTCCGGCTTGGTGAAGATCAGTGCATTCCGGGGAACTTCAGCGCAGCACTGCCTTAGTGAATCCCGGCCGGACCCGAATACACCACAGAGAATGCGCCGCTGGATCGCGAATGGACCGGGTAAGTAAATCTGCCCCAATATGTCTTGCCAATATATTTCTACATGTTAGCAGGTATACAACCCTTTTATTAACTGGATTTAGAGTTTATAAATCCTTTAGTTTGATATATTTTACCAGTGGAACTTCTCACTGACTTACTGGTCACCATAGATGAGAAAGCTACACAGCTCCCACATCTGTATGTGCCCATAGTTTTTTCAGGTACAGGTAGTCCTCAGGTTACCTACAAGATAGGGTCTGTTCTTAAGTTGAATTTGTATGTAAGTCAGAACTGTATATTTTATCATTGTAAACCCAGCCAGAACTATTTTGGTCTCTGTGACAATTGGATTTTTAAAATGTTGGATTGTCATAAGAACCAGGATTAACACTAAAGCTTCATTACAGACACCTGTGATAACTGTTATAGCTGTTTATTGTAGCCTAGGACTAAAGTACAATAAATTACCAATATCCAGAGGTCCGTTTGTAACTAGGGGTCGTATGTAAGTCGAGTGTTCTCAAGTAGGGGACCACCTGTAATCGCATTTGTATTCTGATTGGAATAAGGGAGGTGACTGTGTACCATAGAGTTGTGTTCAGATTAAGGCCTCTCCAGTATGTAATAGTTGGTTTGTTCTCGATGCGATCAGATCTGTTTTTAGGATTCCCCAGTATGTCTTAATGATTTTCATTATTTCTGTTGTTGTATAGTATGTTCCATTGTATGGGGCGCCGTTTGTTCACAATGTATTCTGTGCAACAAAATGTGTTCAGTTGCACAAAATTAATTTTGTGATCACAGAATTCATACTATGGACACAGAATTCAATGTTGTCATCACAAAATTTGTTTTGTACTTACAAAAGTAATATTTATCGACCCAAAAATAATTTTGTGATGCAGTTTATTTTGTGTGAACAGAATGTATTTTGTGTCACAAAATATAATTGTTTGACTACAAAATGCCATTTTGTCGCCCAAAATACGATTTTGTGTCACACACAATATTATTTTGTCATACAGAATTCATTTTGTCTCACAAAATGCATTCTGTCACACAGAATTTATTCTGTCTCACAAAATGCATCTTGTCATACAAAATTCACAAAATGCATTCAGTCACACAGAATTAATTTTGTCACACAGAATGCATTTTGTAATACAATGTTCACAAAATGTATTCTGTAACACAGAATTAATTTTGTCTCACAAAATGTATTCTGTCACACAGAATTAATTTTGTCTCACAAAATGCATTCTGTCACACAAAATGCATTTTGTCATACAAAATTCACAAAATGCATTCTGTCAGACAGAATTAATTTTGTCACACAAAATGCTTTTTGTCATACAAAATTCACAAAATGTATTCTGTCACACAGAATTAATTCTGTCTCACAAAATGCATTCTTTCACTGTGAAATTTTTTGTTGCATCAAAAAGTTAGTAAATACAAAATTACCAAATAAATGAAGTAATTAACCCCTTGCTAATACGGCGCTGGCTCCTGGCGATTAGCGCTCAGCACTGTTCTAGTATGGCGCAAGTGCTCCAGGGCTATCCCGTGCCACCAAGTCACGTGATGTGGTGACATCACGATGGGATGCAGATGACTGAGGCAGGAGAACCTCCAGCCAACGTCACCCAACCAATCGGATCAGTCCTGCCCGCTGATCGCTGCGATTGCAGCGTTTTTGGGCTAAAAAATGTGTTTTTAGCTCCTTCCTCTAGCGGCACCATTTTGGTTTGGTACAGCTGGAGAGATGAGCAGAGCGTTACTGTGTGCACCAAAACACATTTTTCCTATCTTATCTCTATTGATCCCTATCTGTTCCCTCCTGCATCCTTTGTTTTCCCTGTGTGATCATCATGCGTGATCACACTTGTCCTCCATTTTTCCCATCTCCTGTCTGTCCCTTCTGAACCCAAACGCACTTCTCAGTGCGCTGTGTTAGCGTTGTTCTGCACTGGACGCACTTTTCCGTGCGCCGTGTGAATAGCGGTATCTTTAGCGGTAGTTAGGTTGTCTTAGGGCAAGCTAGGTGCATCTGTAGCACAATTTTGCACGTTGCCAGCGTCGTAGGTGTACCCGTAGTTGGGTGCACTTATCTATTTTTTGTGTGTGCCATCTGTGCGCATTGTCTGTGTACTTTCTCTAGTTTTTTTCTGGTGCACACTTATTTATTTGTGTGCAGTGTCTCAGAAGACGTGCACCGTGCTGGAGACATACAACATGCCGGCCTCTGACCCCGAGTCAGCTAGTGGGGGTGATGTCCCCTTTTACCTATTATCATCCTCATGCTCCTCTTCCAGTGACCGGGAAGGACCCCCGAGAAGGCGCCGTAGGGTTCCTGTGCCTGGGACTTCTGCGATTAACGTGTCTGCGGCTTCCACTGACCCCACATGGGTAGCCCCAGATAATTATACCCCTCAGGTCCCCGACTTTTTGGGCCAACCTGGAATTAAATTTGACACGACAGGGCTCAGAGCTGCGGACTTTTTAAAGTTTTCTTTTTGATGAGGAGCTGTTGAATTTAATTGTAGTCCAGACCAATCTCTACGCTGCACAGCATATGCCCTCATCATTTTATGCACAACCCTACAGGTGGACCCCTGTCACTGCAGCAGAGATGGAGAAGTATTGGGGCATAATACTCCTTATGGGGATAGTAAAGAAGCCTTCAATCAGGGACTCCTGGAGTGCAGACATTCTGTACCACACCCCCATGTTCCGCATGGCGATGAGCAGGATGCGCTCTGAAGCCATCCATAAGTTTATGCACTACACCGACAACACACAGTGCCCACCCAGAGGTGACCCCAGTTATGATTGTTTATTTAAGGTCAGGCCCATATTAGATCATTTTAGTGGCAAGTTTGCCCAGGCATATACCCCCGCCAAACATGTGAGCATAGACGAGTCCCTGGTACAATGCAAATTCAATTCTGACCAATCACAATCCTTGTAATATAAACAATGTAATCTCTAGGGGGGAAAGGGAAATGCACATTTGTTATAGCCTTTCTAGGAACGGTTTAAGGCTACATTCAATCGAAGGTATGGAGGACGTATATACAGCCGATGTATATACACCACATATATACGTCCCCCATACATTTCAAACGCCTCACGGCGCCATACGGGAGCAGTCTGCGCGGCATTGTAACGTTCCATAGTCCGTAGAAAGCAAGGACAGGTCCTATCTTTCTCCGGAATACGGTGCTGTGTGCTGTGTATTCCTATGGAGAGGGGCGGTCACCAGTGCTTATCCCCCGCTCCTCTCCCTGGCACCGATGTATGCCCCCGTAATACAGTACTAGGGTACAGCGGGCATACATCGTGTGCATGTAGCCTAACCCTTTTACTGACAATGGTCAACTAGGAGGAAGAGGATCCACACTGACAACTAGGAGTGAGAGGATGCACGCTGACAACTAGGAGTGAGAGGATCCACACTGACAACTAGGAGTGAGAGGATCCACACTGACAACTAGGAGTGAGAGGATCCACACTGACAACTAGGAGTGAGAGGATCCACACTGACAACTAGGAGTGAGAGGATCCGCACTGACAACTAGGAGTGAGAGGATCCACACTGACAACTAGGAGTGAGAGGATCCACACTGACAACTAGGAGTGAGAGGATCCACACTGACAACTAGGAGTGAGAGGATCCACGCTGACAACTAGGAGTGAGAGGATCCACGCTGACAACTAGGAGTGAGAGGATCCACACTGACAACCAGGAGTGAGAGGATCCACGCTGACAACCAGGAGTGAGAGGATCCACACTGACAACTAGGAGTGAGAGGATCCACACTGACAACTAGGAGTGAGAGGATCCACACTGACAACTAGGAGTGAGAGGATCCACACTGACAACTAGGAGTGAGAGGATCCGCACTGACAACTAGGAGGGAGAGGATCCACACTGACAACTAGGAGCGAGAGGATCCATTTAGAGATAAGTCACTCGGGGACAGCTATTACTGGTCTGGGTCATATTCTTTGTAATCTGCTAATGTGATACCAAGTATTAAATATCTAAATACAGGATTTTGGCCTATTTTTTTTTTTTTTTTTGGGGGGGGGGTCTGTGTATGTTTCTATTGAAGCACGTTCTATCTTTTTTCTGGGGGGTACGGTACAGTGATACATGTGTGTCCGTGCACTCCGCACTTTTATGGCGGCCGTATTCTGGCTGAGATTCGTTAAAGTAAAACCTACCATAATAGAACTACCTAAAAAGATCTTTATCAAGGGGAGGGAAGGCATATAGCAGAGCTGACTGTGTGTGTGAGATGTAGCAGAGCTGAGAGTGTCATTGGGGAAGATTTATAGAGCTGTCTAAAAGTCAGAATATTCCTATCACAGCTCCCCTTTAAAATATTCATGAGCACTGGTGAAATGAAAGCTGAGCTATAATTGGTTGCCCTGGGCAACAAGGAATATTCTGACTTTTAGACAGCTTGATAAATCAGCCCCATTGTGTGTAATAGGCATCTCATGGATCTCATCATCTCTGATCTGTCTCATCTCTTTCTATGTGTCAGACACTAGTGAATGTTCAGAAGGTAAATGAAAGTGTAGATAAACCCTGTACCCTTATAATCTAAGCACATTGTGAGCTCCCAGGAACTCACAGCACAGAGGACTCATGAAGTGTCTGCTCAGAGAGTCCCCGCTCACAGCACAGAGGAATCATGAAGTGTCTGCTCAGAGAGTTCCCCTTAGCTCCTGAGTGATAGGAGCTAAAACACCAATAACACTGAGTAACATTGTACAGTAAGGGGTTAAACATGATCTTTATTGTGTAAACATTGAGATGTGAGAACTTTATTTCATGGGAAAACCCCTTTTGTGTCTTACTACACAAAACCTTGTGGGCTAAAGGACCCGGTTTTGCCATCCAGCATTTAGTTTGCTTTATATAAAGGATGCTAAATCCTAATGGGCTAAAGGAGCGGCTCCCCCTATCCACCAGGACCTGATCCTCAATGTAGAGACTGATCTACACCCCACATTACATCCATGTCACCCTGCACCCCACATTACATCCATGTCACCCTGCACCCCACATTACATCCATGTCACCCTGCACCCCCACATAACATCCATGTCACACTGCACCCCACATTACATCCATGTCACCCTGCACCCCCACATTACATCCATGTCACCCTGCACCCCACATTACACCCATGTCACCCTGCATCCCCACATTACATCCATGTCAACCTGCACCCCACATTACATCCATGTCACCCTGCACCCCACATTACATCCATGTCACCCTGCACCCCACATAACATCCATGTCACACTGCACCCCACATTACATCCATGTCATCCTGCACCCCCACATAACATCCATGTCACACTGCACCCCACATTACATCCATGTCACCCTGCACCCCACATTACACCCATGTAACTGCACCCCACATTACATCCATCTCACCCTGCACCCCCACTTTACATCCATGTCACACTGCACCCCCATATTACAGCCATGTCACCCTGCACCCCACATTACATCCATTTCCCTCTGCACCCCCACATTACATCCATGTCACCCTGCACCCCCACATTACATCCATTTCCCTCTGCACCCCTCTCCCTGACTCCCGACCTTCTCCTCTCCCTGACTCCCCACCTCCTCCTCTCCCTGCTCCCCATCTCCTCCTCTCCCTGCTCCCCACCTTCTCCTCTCCCTGCTCCCCACCTTCTCCTCTCCCTGACTCCCCACCTTCTCCTCTCCCTGACTCCCCACCTTCTCCTCTCCCTGACTCCCCACCTCCTCCTCTCCCTGCTCCCCATCTCCTCCTCTCCCTGCTCCCCACCTTCTCCTCTCCCTGCTCCCCACCTTCTCCTCTCCCTGACTCCCCACCTTCTCCTCTCCCTGACTCCCCACCTTCTCCTCTCCCTGACTCCCCACCTTCTCCTCTCCCTGACTCCCCACCTTCTCCTCTGCCTGCACTCCACCTTCTCCTCTGCCTGCACCCCACCTTCTCCTCTCCCTGCCTCCCACCTCCTCCTCTCCCTGCACCCCACCTTCTCCTCTCCCTGCTCCCCACCTTCTCCTCTGCCTGCCCTCCACCTCCTCCTCTCCCTGCACCCCACCTTTTCCTCTCCCTGACTCCCCACCTCCTCCTCTCCCTGCTCCCCACCTCCTCCTCTCCCTGCTCCCCACCTCCTCCTCTCCCTGCCTCCCACCTTCTCCTCTCCCTGCTCCCTACCTCCTCCTCTCCCTGCTTCCCGCCTTCTCCTCTCCCTGCTCCCCACCTTCTCCTCTCCCTGCCTCCCACCTTCTCCTCTCCCTGTTCCCCACCTCCTCCTCTCCCTGCTCCCCACCTCCTCCTCTCCCTGCACCCCACCTACTCCACTCCCTGCACCCCACCTACTCCTCTCCCTGCTCCCCACCTACTCCTCTCCCTGACTCCCCACCTTCTCCTCTCCCTGCTCCCCACCTTCTCCTCTCCCTGCTCCCCACCTCCTCCTCTCCCTGCTTCCCGCCTTCTCCTCTTCCTGCTCCCCACCTTCTCCTCTCCCTGCACCCCCACCTCCTCCTCTCCCTGCACCCCACCTTCTTCTCTCCCTGCACCCCACCTCCTCCTCTCCCTGCTCCCCACCTTCTCCTCTCCCTGCACCCCACCTCCTCCTCTCCCTGCTCCCCACCTCCTCCTCCTCTCTATGCTCCCCACCTCCTCCTCTCCCTGCTCCCCACCTTCTCCTCCTCTCTATGCTCCCCACCTTCTCCTCTCCCTGCTCCCCACCTTCTCCTCCTCTCTATGCTCCCCACCTCCTCCTCTCCCTCCTCCCCACCTTCTCCTCTCCCTGCTCCTCACCTCCTCCTCTCCCTCCTCCCCACTTTCTCCTCTCCCTGCACCCCACCTCCACCTCCTCCTCTCCCTGCTCCCCACCTCCTCCTCTGCCTCCATTGCTCCTCTATCCCTCAGGGCTGCAGCTTCTACCAGGGATCTCCATGGTTCCTGTGTAACGCTAGAGTTGCTCCTCCCACACAAGTCACATGGCGATGACGTCATCAAAGGTCCTTTACACCACAAGGAAATATCATGTACAGTAACTTCTTAGAGCAGACACTTTCCTGTGAATATACAATGTGCAGGAGATCAGCACAATACAGTCCCTGCCCCATCTATAGACCACAACCAGTGCAGACCAGGGAGACCTCACAACCTCCAGCCTGAGAGCAGAGCTGGGGCTTCACTGCTGTCTCCAGGACCTGGCAATAAAGGAAGCATTTCATTGGTTGGCTGGTCTGTTTGACTGACAGATATTTCTCACAGAATAAGAATTCTGTCTCACAGAATAGTATTTTGTAGTACAGAAGTAGAATTCTGTCGCACAGAATGGCATTTTGTAGTACAGAAGTAGAATTCGGTCGCACAGAATAGTATTATGTAGTACAGAAGTAGAATTCTGTCGCACAGAATAGTATTTTGTAGTACAGAAGTAGAATTCTGTCGCACAGAATGGCATTTTGTAGTACAGAAGTAGAATTCTGTCGCACAGAATGGCATTTTGTAGTACAGAAGTAGAATTCTGTCGCACAGAATAGTATTATGTAGTACAGAAGTAGAATTCTGTCGCACAGAATAGTATTATGTAGTACAGAAGTAGAATTCTGTCGCACAGAATAGTATTTTGTAGTACAGACGTAGAATTCTGTCGCACAGAATGGCATTTTTTAGTACAGAAGTAGAATTCTGTCGCACAGAATGGCATTTTGTAGTACAGAAGTAGAATTCTGTCGCACAGAATGGCATTTTGTAGTACAGAAGTAGAATTCTGTCGCACAGAATAGTATTTTGTAGTACAGAAGAAGAATTCTGTTGCACAGAATGGCACTTTGTAGTACAGAAGTAGAATTTTGTCGCACAGAATGGTATTTTGTAGTACAGAAGTAGAATTCTGTTACACAAAATTATATTTTGTATCACAGAAATAGTTTTTGTTGTACACAAAAAGAGTTTTGTCTCACAGAATGGCATTTTGTAGTACAGAAATGTAATTTTGAAAAGACTCTTATACAAAAGTCATTTTGTTAAAAAAAATTATTCTGTGCCACAAAATAAAAAATCTGTGTCACAGGACAAGTTTTGTGTCTACAAAATTTAATTCTGTGTCACAAAAAATTATTCTGTAAACACAAAATCGTTTTTTTGTTCACATAATCTATTATGTAAGCACAAAATAAATTTGGTGTTCACTAAAAGTAGATGTGTAGTTTTGTGCAAGTGTAATGTATTTTGTCTTCAAGCAGAATATTTTGTGAACACAATTATTCTGTGCTTACAAAATGGATTCTGTGTCACAAAATGCACTGTGAACAAACGGCGCCCCATACCATTGATCCTTACTGATTGATAATCATCCTCAGGGCCGGATTAAGGTTGGTGGGGGCCCCCGGGCGCAAAATCTGGTGGAGGCCCACACTAAGTGTAGCGTACACACACGTCCTCCTTCCTTACTTTTCACTATCCCAGCAGTAACACAGCTATATGCAGCCGCCTCATCCCCAGTAACACAGCTACATACAGCCGCCTCGCCCTCATTAACACAGCTACATACAGCTGCCTCATCCCCAGTAACACCGCTACATACAGCCGCCTCATCCCCAGTAACACCGCTACATACAGCCGCCTCATCCCCAGTAACACCGCTACATACAGCCGCCTCATCCCCAGTAACACAGCTACATACAGCCTCCTCGCCCCAGTAACACAGCTACATACAGCCGCCTCATCCCCAGTAACACAGCTACATACAGCCGCCTCATCCCCAGTAACACAGCTACATACAGCCGCTTCGCCCCCAGTAACACAGCTACATACAGACGCCTCATCCCCAGTAACACAGCTACATACAGCTGCCTCATCCCCAGTAACACAGCTACATACAGCCGCCTCATCCCCAGTAACACAGCTACATACAGCCACCTCAACCCCAGTAACACAGCTACATACAGCCGCTTCGCCCCCAGTAACACAGCTACATACAGCCACCTCATCCCCAGTAACACAGCTACATACAGCTGCCTCATCCCTAGTAACACAGCTACATACAGCCGCCTCATCCCCAGTAACACAGCTACATACAGCCCCCTCGCCCCCCAGTAACACAGCTACATACAGACGCCTCATCCCCAGTAACACAGCTACATACAGCCGCCTCGCCCCCAGTAACACAGCTACATACAGCCGCCTCATCCCCAGTAACACAGCTACATACAGCCGCTTCGCCCCAGTAACACAGCTACATACAGCCGCCTCATACCCAGTAACACATCTTTACATCCTTCACCCCTACCAGATACTAGTCCCATGTAAGATACACCTCAGCCACACTACCCATGCAGTCCCATGTAACATACACTTCAGCCACACTAGCCATGCAGTCCCATGTAACATACACCTCAGCCAGCACAGCCATGCAGTCCCATGGAGTGGTGTAACAAGGAGAGATTGGGCCCTATAGCAGATTTCTGCATGGGGCCCCCTTTCCCCTTAAAAAAATATAAACATATGTCGGTTGCATTCGCATAAACGTGTGGTGGCCAGACTATAGCCTGGCAGGCACACATCTGGCGTGCTGGAGAAGAGGAGAGGTGATCGAGGCTCACCACTCCCCTCTCCATAGAGAATAGAGCTGCATGGTCGTTCTTACGGCCATAGATAGAGCACGCTCTATCTCTTTTGCAGCCACAGCATGAAACAGTGAGTACTCGTGGTACTCACTGTACAGAGCCCAGGCGCTATAGACGCCTTTGAGGGAAGTATATCCGGTAGCAAATTTGCGGCCAGATATACATCCCCCATATGTTCTTGTGAATGTACCCTTATACAATTACACACATTTATATACTTATATACACACACATAAAGTTGTACACTCGTATACTTGCACCCATATATACATACAAGTATACACTTATACACACACATTTATGCACTCATATACATTTAAACACCAATACACAGAGTATATACAAACTCAAAGTATATACACACATACAGCAAATACATACATACCAAATACACAAACCACATCATTCACATATATATATAAATGTACACACATATATGCTTATATAAATATATGCGTGTATAAATACAGTATATGCATCTATACACAGTATATACACATATACACAGTATATACATCTATACACAGTAGATACATATATACACAGTATATACATCTATACACAGTAGATACACAGTAGATGCATATATACACAGTATATACATCTATACACAGTAGATACACAGTAGATGCATATATACACAGTATATACATCTATACACAGTAGACACACAGTAGATGCATATATACACAGTATATACATCTATACACAGTAGATACACAGTAGATGCATATATACACAGTATATACATCTATACACAGTAGATACACAGTAGATGCATATATACCCATATACACTGTAGATGCATATATACCCATATACACTGTAGATGCATATATACCCATATACACAGTCGATGCATATATACACAGTCAATGCATATATACACAGTCGATGCATATATACACATATACACAGTCGATGCATATATACACATATACACAGTCGATGCATATATACACATATACACAGTCGATGCATATATACACAGTCGATGCATATATACACATATACACAGTCGATGCATATATACACAGTCGATGCATATATACACATATACACAGTCGATGCATATATACACATATACACAGTCGATGCATATATACACAGTCGATGCATATATACACATATACACAGTCGATGCATATATACACAGTCGATGCATATATACACATATACACAGTCGATGCATATATACACAGTAGATCCATATATACACAGTAGATCCATATATACACAGTCGATGCATATATACACAGTAGATCCATATATACACAGTCGATGCATATATACACAGTCAATGCATATATACACAGTCAATGCATATATACACAGTCAATGCATATATACACATATACACAGTCGATGCATATATACACGTATACACAGTCGATGCATATATACACAGTCGATGCATATATACACAGTAGATGCATATACGCAGATATACACAGTAGATGCATATATACGCATATACGCAGATATACACAGTAGATGCATATATACACATATACACAGTAGATGCATATATACACAGTAGATGCATATATACACATATACACAGTAGATGCATATATACACATTATATAAATATATACACAGTATATACATCTATACACAGTATATACACATATACACGCAGTATATACACATATACATGCAGTATATATATACATCTACATGCAGTATATATATACATCTACACGCAGTATATACACATATACATGCAGTATATATATACACATACACGCAGTATATATATACACATATACACGCAGTATATATATACACGCAGTATATATATACACATATACACGCAATATATATCTATACACATATACACGCAGTATATATATACACATATAGGCAGTATATATATACACATATACACTGTATATACACATATACACTGTATATACATATATACACTGTATATGTATACACTGTATATGTATACACATATACACTGTATATACATATATACACATATACACTGTATATACATATATACACATATACACTGTATATACATATATACACATATACACTGTATATACATATATACACATATACACCGTATATACATATATACACACAGAAAAATACATATCTATATACTTACCTTTTAGGGTGACCGGATGCCTGTTCGGGCGGGTGGGGGGTCTTGCCGGTGCTTGTTCGCGCGGGGGGGGGGGAGTCGGTCAGTCGTTTGTTCGGCCAGGAAGGGGGGGGGGGCGGTCCGAGTGGGGGGGGGAGTAGTTGCGGTCCGAGCGGGAAGCAGGGGGCGGGTGGTGGTTTGAGCGGGGAGCAGGTAGGCGGGGGGCGAGGAGCAGGGGTGATGTCGAGCGGGGGCGGGGTTTGCTTGTTTGGGCGGGCCGGCTCTGCCATGCATGGCGGCGGGATAGGCGGGCCCGGAAGGGGTCACCTTTGCCGGAGGCGGGGGTTGGCGGGCGCGGAGGCGGAGTCGCCTGTGCCGAAGTGCGGGCGGCTCACCATGTAGCAGAATGGGTGGGCGGGGAGTCCATGTAGGGGGGTGGATGCGCTGGGAGGCGGCTCGGTTGTGCAGGCAGATGGGCATAGAGGCGCTCTCCTCTGCCTGGGGGCGGCGTAAGGCTTATGAGGGTTGGGCGCGGGAGGCGCGATCTGGTGGGGGCCCCTAGGGGGGTCAAGATGGTGGGGGCCCCGGGGATCAAGCCCCAGGAGCCCCGCCTATGATCCGGCCCTGATCATCCTGATCCCTTGACTTGGCAATAACAATTCACTGTGCTGTGATCTCATAACATGATGATATGCCATGGAAAGGACCTGTTCTGGGTATCCTCTACTTTGAAATCATCTTTTTAAATCTTTAGCAGCTCTCAGTTTCTGCGAGCCTAAAGATACTGCCCCTTGATGATCCCTCTCTTCATTGTTGGTGGACGTCAGCTCTTCCACTATAGTATGTTGTTTGTTGTTGTTTGTAGAACTCTTACTCCCCGATCCTAGTCACAGGCCTATTACCCAGCCAAACCAGTTCCCTACACTTTACGGAGGAGACCCAACCAGGTCTAAACATCACTGCCTACAGTTGGGAGTCTGTTCCTTCTGGAATAGATATACTGGTTTGGTTTTAATCCCACATCATGTCATAAGGCTTCCTGAAGGTCATGCTTGATGTCAAGGGAGCTGCCTTACAAGGTAGCTAAAAGAGGCGTTGTTTTCCTTAACCCATCCTGGAAAACTTTGCATATTTTTGAAGAATCCCCCTAGTGGAGCATCCATGGCTTTAAGACTCCACACGCTTACATGGTGGTCTTAATTGGCAGGGGCGTGGTCATGGGCCGAGCCACCAATCATTATCCATTGCAGGCAGTACTATGCCGCCCATAATGGGAGGAGGATCAATCTATCACACCCTTGTAGTTTACATTGCTTGTTGGAATAAATACATGAAGCGGTGGTCCCAAGATAAATCCAGTTAGAGTGTTAGCCAGGGGTGCTGTTTGTATAAGACAGACTCTTGTATAAGGATTGAGCCTAAGTAATATAATGTAGTATTGAGCCTAACTACATCTACATGTTACTGGGTTATGTGTGTATTTGCTGCTCTCTATTGGCTAATTGAGGCTACTGAAAGCCTGATGATAGTATATAAGGATTGTATGGCAGTTAGCCCATGTGTTTTTAATCAATGTAATACAATTGAGTTTTTAAAGGGGTTATCCGAGATTAATAAATAATGTAGGGACTGGCTGGGCCAGGGTTTTTAAAAATAATAAATGTGTACTCGCCTTCTCTGATGCTGCTGATGTCCTGCACCACAGTCCTTCTGATCTGTGCCCCTGTTTGTTTACAGAGGCACGGAATCTGCGCTCCGAGAGCTTAATAATAATGTTAAATAATATTAATTCCTTCATTTATATAGCGCACACAGATCTTGCCAATTTGGTCCCTGTCCCCAATGGGGCTCACAGACTAATCAACCTACCAGTATGTTTTGAGGTGTGGGAGGAAACCGAAGGACTCGGTGCAAACCCACGAAAACATACAAACTTTTTGTAGATGTTGACCAGGGTGGCTGGCCAATCTCATCCGACAACATATCCCAGTATCCTACAATACTGAGAGATAGGAACGGATTGATGTGGCTGGCCACTTCCGCCGGCCGGAAGCTCTTGGAGTGGGGCAGGCCACAGATCAGATGGACAGCAGCGCCAGTGGAGGTGAGTACAACCTTTATTATATTTAAAAAGCCTGCCCCAGGCTGGCCCAAGTTATTTATTAATCTCGGATTGTCCAAGATTTTTGTCTCTTCAGGATTAAACAACAACCTACTCTGGAAATCCTTACAAAGGTTAAAGGGGTATTCTCATTTCTGCAAATTAATGTTATTGTTTGTATGATGAAAAATCATGCAATTCTCCAAAATACTTCCTGTATCAAATCCTCACTGTTTTCTAGATCTCTGCTTGCTGTCATTCTTTAGGAACCTTCATTGTTTATCTCCAGTGGACAGAATCTGACCATGGTCACGCAGGTGGGCGGCTCGTTATATCACACAGATCTGATTATTCTCTATGACTAACGAGCTGCCGAGTTCTGTTCTAGTATTTGTTCTATATACTGTAACCAGTACATTGTACTGACGAGTTGCAAAGACATCGAAACAGTGCTGTCTAGAGTTGGGAATCTGTTCCTTCTGCATGTTTGCATATTTCCCAGATAAATTGTACGCTAGAATTGTACCACTGGAAAAAATTAGGGCCATTCTTTAATTGCAGCCACTAGATGGCGCTATATCATTATCAAAACAGTTGCCCAAAGCAAAACAGGAAAATACGAAAACCAGTATACATATACAATAACAAGCTAATTTTATGTGACCACTGTCCATGTGGGAGAAAAAAAGATGTGAAAAGAATTAGAAACAGAAACAAAACTAAAAAAAAAAAAATCAAGACAGTGTAATATAAAGTAAGTATTCAAATTTATATATCACATCTGTACATGCATCATGTAGTATGTAGTGAAGCAAGGACATTATCAGCCTGGTTCACTCTGTTGGGTCAGCCTTTGTACACCTTCCCTGCCTGTCTGGGTCTGATGGATGGGCTGTACACTGGGCTACAGAGTATATTGGGCATGAACAAAGGAGCATTTGACAACACCATGGAACTATATATAACATATTAGGGCTTATTTACTAAGGGTCCGCAGAACTCACTTTTGTCAGATTTTTCGGGATTTGCGCTGCTGCGACAGCTATTTAGAAGGGGATTGTGTAGCATGCGATTCTGGCGCATTGGCGCTGGCTTTCATGCGAAATCGGGAGGGGGGCCATCGGACGATCCGAATGATTTGGACTGAGCACAGGATTTAATATTTAAATTGTGTCGCAACCAATGCACTTACATGCACCAGGAAGAAGAAGGTGAACTCCGGCAGACCCGAGCGACAGATGCAGGAAATCAGGCGCACGATCTTAGTGAATCGCGGCACAGTGCATTATAGATGGACAATGCACTTCGGATGAACTCCGTCGGCCGGGTAAGTAAATGTGCCCCAATCTGTTACATATTTTCTGAGAATAAAATGTTTTTTGCTTTGTATGTACAATGCTCTGCTTCATACCTTTCATGATAAGATCTGAGTGAAGGATTTTATCTATTTATGATTTATCCAAAAATAAAACCAACCTGGAAAATAAGCCCTTGCATGATTTTTTAGCCATGCCTGCAGAGCCCCCCTTCACACAACTGTCCACAGCAGAGCCCCCCTTCACACAACTGTCCACAGCAAAGCCCCCCTTTACACAAATGTCCACAGCCGAGACCCCCTTTACACAAATGTCCACAGCAGGTTCCCCCTTTAATAAAATGTTCACAGCAGGTGCCCCCTTTGATAAAATGTTCACAGCAGAGCCCTATAATGAAATGTCCACAGGAGAGGCCACCTTTAATGAAATATCCACAGCAGATACCCCCTTTGGGGAAATGTCCACAGCAGAGGCTCCCTTTAATGAAAGGTCCACAGCAGATGTCCGCATCATATCTAAGGTCCTTAGACAACTCTTTCCTTTGCTTCCTCTGGTCCATGCTAAGTGTCATCCACACCATGTCACCAAACAGCACAGTGAGTAGCTGCAGCCCTATATACAGTGCAGTGAGTAGCTGTAGCCCTATATACAGCACATTCAGTAGCTATAGCCCTATATACAACACAATGAGCAGCTGTATCCCTATATACAGCACAGTGAGTAGCTGCAGCCCTATATACAGTGCAGTGAGTAGCCCTGTATACAGCACAGTGAGTAGCTGTAGCCCTATATACAGCACATTCAGTAGCTATAGCCCTATATACAGCACAATGAGCAGCTGTAGCCCTATATACAGCACAGTGAGTAGCTGTAGTACTATATACAGCACAGTGAGTAGCTGTAACCCTATATACAGCACAGGGAGTAGCTGTAACCTATATACAGCACATTGAGTAGCTGTAACCTATATACAGCACAGTGAGTAGCTGTAACCTATATACAGCACAGTGAGTAGCTGTAACCTATATACAGCACAGTGAGTAGCTGTAGCCCTATATACAGCACAGTGAGTAGCTGTAACCTATGTACAACACATTGAGTAGCTGTAGCCCTATATACAGCACAGTGAGTAGCTGTAACCTATATACAGCACATTGAGTAGCTGTACCCCATATACAGCACAGTGAGTAGCTGCAGCCCTATATACAGTGCAGTGAGCAGCTGTAACCTATATACATTACATTGAGTAGCTGTACCCCATATACAGCACAGTGAGTAGCTGCAGCCCTATATACAGTGCAGTGAGTAGCTGTAACCTATATACAGCACATTGAGTAGCTGTACCCCATATACAGCATAGTGAGTAGCTGTAGCCCTATATACAGCACAGTGAGTAGCTGTACCCTATATACAGCACAGTGAGTAGCTGTAGCCCTATATACAGCATAGTGAGTAGCTGTAGCCCTATATACAGCACAGTGAGTAGCTGTAACCTATATACAGCACATTGAGTAGCTGTACCCCATATACAGCATAGTGAGTAGCTGTAGCCCTATATACAGCACAGTGAGTAGCTGTACCCTATATACAGCACAGTGACTGATTATATGACTGTAGATACTTATGAAGCTAATTAACGGACACACTGCGATTTAACATGTCCCTTTGTTCACATTTTTTTCAGGGAATTTATCATTTTTGCGAAGGCCTGTTTCCTGAGTTTTATTTAAAAAAAATTCTGTTGAAGCCTGCCTTTCATTTGTTAGTTTTCATAGAAATTAATTTTGTTTTTACATTTGTCAGATTCACGTTATTTCTGTGACCATTTTTCTGTGGATTTTTCTTTCATTAACCCCTTAACGACTTGGCCTTTTTTAGTTTTTTCACTTCCATTTTTCACTCCCCACCTTCAAAAATCTATAACTTTTTTATTTTTCCACATAAAGAGCTCTGTTATGGCTTATTTTCTGCGTAACAAATTGCACTTCGTAGTAATGGTATTTAATGTTCCATGGTGCGTAGTGGGAAGTGGGAAAAAAATTCCAAATGCAGTGAAAATCTTGAAAAAACACATTTGCACCGTTTTCTTGTGGGCTTGGATTTTACAGCTTTCACTGTGTGCCCCAAATGACATGTCTATTTTATTCTTTGGGTTGCTACGATTATGTGGATACCAAATTTGTATAGGTTTTATAATGTTTTCATACATTTAAAAAAATTAAAACCTCCTGTACAAAAATATTTTTTTTTATTTTGTCATCTTCTGGCGGCAATAACTTTTTCATACTTTAGTGTACGGATCTGTGGGTGGTGTCATTTTTTGCGACTTTTGATGGCGTTTTCATTGCTATCATTTTTAGGACTGTGCGACCTTTTGATCAATTTTTATTAATTTTTTTATATTTTCCAAAATGGCTTTGGACGCTATTTTGACTTTTTGACTTTGGACGCTATTTTCCGTTACGGGGTTAAACGCAGCGAAAAACCGTTATTATATTTTGATAGATCGGACATTTTCGGACGCGGCGATGCCTAATGTGTTTATGATTTTTACAGTTTATTAATATTAATATCAGTTCTAGGGAAAGGGGGGTGATTTTAATTTTTAGGTTTTTTTATTATAATTTTTTTTTTTAACTTTTTTTTACTTTTACTTTTACTATTTTTCAGACTCCCTAGGGTACTTTAACCCTAGGTTGTCTGATCGATCCTACCATATACTGCCATACTACAGTATGGCAGTATATGGGGATTTTACTCCTCATTCATTACAATGTGCTGATAGCACATTGTAATGAATGTGTTAAAACAAGACATCTTCGGGCCTCCGTGAGACCCGAAGCTGTCATGGCAACGGATCACCGCTCCCCGTGACATCATCGGGGAGCGATGATCCGCGGCAAGATGGCGCCTCTGAAGCCTCCGGCAGCATTGCCGGCGGCGATCGCAGTGAAAGCACCCGCGATCGGTGCTAGCGCGGGTGTTACCGGTAAGCCTTTGCTGCAATATGCAGCAAAGACTTACCGGCTATGGAGAGGGCTCGGCCCGCGAGCCCTCTCCATGCACCCGGACCCGGCGCGCACCGTACTAGTACGGCGCGCGTCGGGAAGGGGTTAAACAAGAGGAGATTTTTCCTGGTTGACATCCATTGGGTCCTGTCGCGATCCAGCGGCGCGTTCTCCAGTTTTCCGACGGCCACACCCCCTGATTTCCGTCGCATGAAACCCGGCACAGATGCGCCACAATCCGATCGCGTGCGCCAAAATCCCGCCAGAATTCGACGCAAAACGGAAAAATGCGGGAAACCAGACGAAAGTGAGCCCCATTGTGTCTTGCGCACATCCTTCCTTTTTTTTGTGTTAGTGGCGTAAGAAGTGCTCCCATTCTCTGCAATTATTTATTATACTTAACTTATCCGTAGCTCACGTTCTTCCACACCATTAAATTGGAAAATTCTCTATGGAGAATTGACATTAGAGCTTAGGAATCATATCCTGTTCTGGGCACTGAGGGCCAATTTTGGCCCCAGTTATTAAAATGTCTATTATGAATCTAACTAAATGTCTATTAAAATCTATTATGACACATCAATGGAAACTGGTGCACAGATTTAGACTGGTGTATAAAATGTTGTTCCTTTATGTGATTTTCATTCCAAAAGTTCAGACAAAACCAACACCAATCTGATAACATACATTGAATGTAGTACTTTTTATTCATATAATTATTGTCTTTGTTGAATTATTCATCAAGATCAAAGATCACATCCTGTACATACTTCTAAGGCTGCATTCACACTACCGTATGGGGGATGTAAAGCTTGCGGCTCCATAAGCAGCAATGGCCGCACGGAGTGATATGGTCTGCACACGTGTAGCACCGTGCCGCTCCATACACAGGAAAAAGATAGGGTATGTACAAGGGAGGGGTCACCCCTCCTCCTCTTTATGGGGCCTGACGTATGTCAACCCGACCATAGCCGTGTGGGCATACGTCAGTGTAAATGCATGTAAATGAAGGTGAAATGTAAACATATTTTATCAAAATAAAAACTCCCCAAAACATCGTGGTTGGTAATGTTGCCCACCGCAGCCTCCACATACATAGATCTTAAACAAAGAAAAAGGTAAAATAGAGTTCCGTAAAAAAATATTATTTTTACCTGGCATTCACCATTAAAATCTTCCTTTATTTCAATGTATTAAAAAGACTGGTGACCGGATCTGGGAGCAAAGGAACTGTGAGATCTGGGAACAGGGGGATCTGGGAGCAAGGGAACAGGGGGATCCGGGAGCAAGGGAACAGGGGGATCCGGGAGCAAGGGAACAGAGGGATCCGGGAGCAGGGGAACAGGGGGATCCGGGAGCAAGGGAACAGGGGGATCCGGGAGCAAGGGAACAGGGGGATCCGGGAGCAAGGGAACAGGGGGATCCGGGAGCAAGGGAACAGGGGGATCTGGGAGTAAGGGAAAAGGGGAATCTGGGAGCAAGGGAACAGGGAGATCTGGGAGCAAGGGAGCAGGGAGATCTGGGAGCAAGGGAACAGGGGGATCCGGGATCAAGGGAAAATGGGAATCCGGGAGCAAGGGGACAGGGAGATCTGGGAGCAAGGGGACAGGGAGATCTGGGAGCAAGGGAACAGGGAGATCTGGGAGCAAGGGAACAGGGGGATCTGGGAGCAAGGGAACAGGGGGATCCGGGAGCAAGGGAACAGGGAGATCTGGGAGCAAGGGAACAGGGGGATCTGGGAGTAAGGGAAAAGGGGAATCTTGGAGCAAGGGAACAGGGAGATCTGGGAGCAAGGGAGCAGGGAGATCTGGGAGCAAGGGAACAGGGGGATCCGGGAGCAAGGGAAAAGGGGAATCCGGGAGCAAGGGGACAGGGAGATCTGGGAGCAAGGGAACAGGGAGATCTGGGAGCAAGGGAACAGGGAGATCTGGGAGCAAGGGAACAGGGAGATCTGGGAGCAAGGGAAAAGGGGAATCTGGGAGCAAGGGAACAGGGAGATCTGGGAGCAAGGGAAAAGGGGAATCTAGGAGCAAGGGAACAGGGAGATCTGGGAGCAAGGGAATAAGGAGATCTGGGAGCAAGGGAAAAGGGGAATCCGGGAGCAAGGGGACAGAGAGATCTGGGAGCAAGGGAACAGGGAGATCTGGGAGCAAGGGAACAGGGGGATCTGGGAGCAAGGGAACAGGGGGATCCGGGAGCAAGGGAAAAGGGGAATCTGGGAGCAAGGGGACAGGGAGATCTGGGAGCAAGGGAACAGGGAGATCTGGGAGCAAGGGAAAAGGGGAATCCGGGAGCAAGGGGACAGAGAGATCTGGGAGCAAGGGGACAGGGAGATCTGGGAGCAAGGGAAAAGGGGAATCTGTGAGCAAGGGAACAGGGAGATCTGGGAGCAAGGGAACAGGGGGATCTGGGAGCAAGGGAAAAGGGGAATCTGGGAGGAAGGGCACATGGAGATCTGGGTAAAGGGGGAACTGGGAGCAAGGGGACAGGGAGATCTGGGAGCAAGAAAAAGGGGAATCTGGGAGCAAGGGGACAGGGGATCAGGGAGCAAGGGAACAGGGAGATCTGGGAGCAAGGGATCAAGGAGATCCGGGAGCTAGGGAACAGGGAGATCTGGGAGCAAGGGAAAAGGGGAATCTGGGAGCAAGGGAACAGGGAGATCTGGGAGCAAGGGAACAGGGAGATCTGGGAGCAAGGGAAAAGGGGAATCTGGGAGCAAGGGTACAGGGAGATCTGGGAGCAAGGGAAAAGGGGAATCTGGGAGCAAGGGAACAGGGAGATCTGGGAGCCAGGGAACAGGGAGATCTGGGAGCAAGGGAACAGGGAGATCTGGGAGCAAGGGAAAAGGGGAATCCGGGAGCAAGGGGACAGAGAGATCTGGGAGCAAGGGGACAGGGAGATCTGGGAGCAAGGGAAAAGGGGAATCTGTGAGCAAGGGAACAGGGAGATCTGGGAGCAAGGGAACAGGGGGAACTGGGAGCAAGGGAAAAGGGGAATCTGGGAGGAAGGGCACAGGGAGATCTGGGTAAAGGGGGAACTGGGAGCAAGGGGACAGGGAGATCTGGGAGCAAGAAAAAAGGGGAATCTGGGAGCAAGGGGACAGGGGATCGGGGAGCAAGGGAACAGGGAGATCTGGGAGCAAGGGATCAGGGAGATCCGGGAGCTAGGGAACAGGGAGATCTGGGAGCAAGGGAAAGGGGGAATCTGGGAGCAAGGGTACAGTGAGATCTGGGAGCAAGGGTACAGGGAGATCTGGGAGCAAGGGAACAGGGGGATCTGGGAGCAAAGGAAAAGGGGAATCTGAGAGCAAGGGGACAGGGAGATCCGGGAGCAAGGGAAAGGGGGAATCTGGGAGCAAGGGAACAGGGGGATCTGGGAGCAAGGGAACAGGGGGATCTGGGAGCAAGGGAAAAGGGGGATCTGGGAACAAGGGAAAGGGGGATCTGGGAACAAGGGAACAGGGAGATCTTGGAGCAAGGGAACAGGGTGATCTTGGAGCAAGGGAACATGGAGATCTGGGAGCAAGGGAAAAAGGGAATCTGGGAGCAAGGGAACAGGGAGATCTGGGAGCAAGGGAACAGGGGGATCTGGGAGCAAGGGTTTCTTTTTTTCTACAGAAGATGGCTTTTTCTCCTGCAGTGTTGCTGTCTCCACTCCTCCACTGGCCCCCTCCTTGTAAAGGGACGGAAAGGATTGGTAAGGAATGTTTGTGACGCCAGTCGGAATAATGGTTGCTGACTTCAGCCCCGGCCGATAGGTGTTTTGGGTCAGCGTGTTGTTATGAACCCTTCCGGACTAGTGCTAGCTCTCAGGGGATGGATGGAGGAGGAGGTGTGCATCACTTGCCTTGCGCTGATAGTGACACCAAAGAAACAACTCATACACTTGCATTTGAACTTGAACTGTAGGGATGCCGCCACCCTGGTGAGCTATCCTCCTCAATATGATTCTCCACGTGCACCTCCGTATGTTCCTTGCTTGTTAATCAGCTGTGCTGAACTCCTCTTATTACAAGTACAACCTCTGCTTGCTGTGCTGCTTAGCTCCTCTGAGCTCCTCTGAGACTCAGGCCCTCTTCACTACTGACTGCTCCCACAGACTGACTCCTCGCTCACACTGCCTCTGACTGCAGACTTCTGACTGACTCTTTCAGTCTACACACTCTGGCTGCCACTGCAGACTGACTCTTAACTCCTCCCTTCTTCTTCTCATAATCAGAAGTGTCTGAGGTAAAACTGTCCTAGTTGCCCATGGCAACCAATCAGAGCTCAGCATCAATGTTATAAACAGCTTTGGAAAAATGAAAGCTGAGCTCTGATTGGTTTCCAGGTGCAACCAGAACAGTTCTGCTCTCAGACACATCTCATATGTTACTGTACTAGACACTTCTTAGGTATAACAGTGGTGTATGTGCAACTACATTTTCCAGGATGGGACAAAGAATAATGGCATAGTGCCATGAATGACTTCCAAGAAGCCTAATAACATGATGTGGGATTAAGCTAAACCAGTAAATCTATTCCAGAAGGAACAGGCTCCCAACTCTAGACAGTACTGTTTCAAAATGGTTACATCTCATTAGTACAGTGTAGGGAACTACAATGGTGCCATTCTGGGGGAAATGCTCACAATCTCATACATTTTCATAAGTATGTAATCAAATAAACCATTTTATTAATCTCAATTTCTCCATGAACCAATACATTATTGATGTTCCAGCAAACATACTCATTCTATGACCTCTGGAGCCATATATTGTAGGAATAGGAGAGCGAATAAAATCCAACTGTGTCTCTCCAGCCATATTTGTTTTCTCGGTTAAAAACACATATCGGAATTGTCTTGAGAAATGATTTTGAGGTGTATAAATGTAAACATTGCCCATATTTATATATATTTACAGTGGAGTTACAAGGCGTATTCTTATGACCCCAAAATTCATGCTCAAACCACACATGGATAACGCAACCCTTGCTGTTAAGATGTAGAAAACATCCAGTTATACATCATCTGAGACCATGTCCTTGTAGAGTTCTACTGTATATTGGCAGCCAATGTCGCAAATCCCTGAAATATAGAAATAACAATCTTTATTATATCCAACAATCAAAGTTTCCATCTAGTGCCCACTACCCGCTGATCTACATGGGGAATGGGCTGGAGAGATCGCAGTGCTGGAGGGCGGGAGGGTCCTGGAAAGTACATGTTTATATTTTTTTAACCTGCCCCATCTCGGCTAACCAAGGGTTTTTTCATACCCTCAGACAACCCCTTTAATCGGATGTGAAGTGCCAAGCCACTTGATGATCAACATACGGAAACCGGTGCTCGGCATCGGCCTATAAAAATATCCTTGGTTGGCAATTTCTTGGATAAAACAGCAGCTGGCTGCCAAGTCTGCGACTTCCCTAAATCTCTATTAATAACTACATTTCCATAGACTAATAGAAGAAATTCTCTCACCTCTTCAGGATAGACTGTAGCATTTTTCAGGAAACTGCTGGAAATAAATATGCCTCTTGATAAATTTTCTGCAAGATAAAATATAAGAATACATGAAAGGACTTGCCAGAAAATAATGATAATTGTCTTATGAGAGTTGGGATTGCATGACTTACCATTAATAGATGGTATTATTAACCCATGAATGAGCTGCTGGACGGCCTTTTCTGTCACCGCCACCTGAGATAATGAGAATGTGGTCACTATTACAGAATTATAAGCACTTTGGGGAAGATGCAACCAGCAGTTTAAAAACAAAGGCCCATTCATGTGTAGGTGTATGTGAGGACACGCACTACAGGTGCACAGGTGGCAGGAGCCCCATTCACCCACTATGAAATTTCTTTAACTTGTCATCGTTTATAAAATGATTATACAAATGTTTTTTTTTTTTTTTGGGAGTATAAGTTGTATTAAAAAAACCCCACAAATAAGTTACATACAGCATGTACCATATGATATATAAAATTTTGAAAAATGTGAAGTCCTCTGTATTGAAAGACTTGTACAAAACTTGTACAAAATTATGTGTGGTATGCCTGGAGCAGGTTGACTCTTATGCGGGTGTTGATAGATCATATATGTTATACATCCTACCTTGTTTTCTTTAGGTTGACTGCCTTCTATCTGTAACCTGTTGGAAGGCACGTTATAACTTTAGTACATGTAGTGATACATCTAATAAGTCACATACATTGAATGCAGTAGTCTTTAGAAATCTGATTATTGTCTTTGTTGACTTATTCAACGAGATCACATCCTCGTTCCCTATCCCAGGCAAGCACAGGAACGGGAGTAGGAGGAAGAGGGTTGAGCGCTTCTCATCCCTCCTCCATCCATAGACAGATGAGCTGCCACACCACAAATCTGGAATTATATAGAACATATAAGTATTGTGTATACTATATTTTGTAGTGCGGCCTGGACCGTGATGAGGAGCCATAGAAATCTTGGGTGGCCATGATCTGGTCGCAAATCATGCAACCATTTCAGTTCCCCCATACTGGGTGTATGAATGTACCCTTATATATGACTTTTAATGTTTTAATGTCTAATTGGGTTTAGTGGACCTTTTTGATGCAGTCGGAAGGGGATTAGTCGTTCATAAACCTGGATAGGTTTAAATTAAGGAGTATGCTCTGAAAAGCAGCAGTGGCCTATCATTAAAGGGGTATTCCGGGAATATGAACGTCTGACACAAAAACCCTTGATGATATAAATAAATGAATACAACAATACTCAATGCCATTAGTCACAAAACGGAGCTAAAATAATATGATTTTATGATTTACAAAATTTATGGCCTCTCTAAAGTAGGTGGAGTTATCACTAAGATGACCGCCACTGGAAACTACAAGTTCCATGATCCTTTAGTTCTCAGTAACTCCTCCTTTCACTTATGCTCTGCTAACAGTGATGATGTAACAGGTTTTCTTGCACTGTTACCATAGTAATGATGTGTAACTGCCGTCACCACAACACTGGCCATACTGGCTGCACTGCAACCAACCGACATAGTGATGATCACATGACCCTGCCCAGGCAGGTACAGGACATGTGATGTGGACATGTGACCAGCGGCCATCTTCTTTTCTGCGACGGACCGCGCGGAGGAAATTAACGGACTGATTAAAGGGCCGGTAGCATTTTCATTCTTCATTACAGTCTATGTCACCAGCATTTTCTGCTAAGGGGAGCAAAATTTTAAATAACAACTAATTAAACATTGGCTTATATTTTGAGTGCCCACTTGTATATGAATTATGCTGATTCCTGGAATACCCCTTTAAATCTCCGGCATGTCAGTATCGTACCGCTGGCACCTCACTGCCCAGCACCCAGACCAACAGACACGCCGCATGCACACTGAGAATGGAGACGTGGCCCAGCACAGGGAGAGGATGAGAATAGACATCATTAGGTGAAAGGAGGAGGAGACAGAGAATGTTGGAGGAGGTGGGAGGGCTTCTGGAGGATGGTCATGGGTTGAAGGATCCAGGAGGATCATTATGATTTGAAATGCTGAATCATCTGGCAGGGAACCAGGTAAAGTTTCATATTGTTTATTTCAATCACCATATAACATACAGATATTTTAAGAGCATGTTTGCAATAAACTGTACTTTTTGTGTGGGAATCTGTCTATAACATACCTTGCATCCTGACAGAATCCTCTGTGTAGTCCCAGGGTTGGGCTTGGTTTGAATGCATTTCAAAAACATGTGACTTGTCTGTGCTGCAGACTGCTCAGCTCTCAGCCCCCACCTTT
Organism: Engystomops pustulosus; assembly: GCF_040894005.1. Taxonomy (NCBI): domain Eukaryota; kingdom Metazoa; phylum Chordata; class Amphibia; order Anura; family Leptodactylidae; genus Engystomops; species Engystomops pustulosus. Next base: position 158,736,446 of record NC_092416.1, on the reverse strand, counting down.
GTTCTCCTGTACAGCTCCTCTCTCCGGTACTTTACAGATCTCACAGCCTGGGGAGTTGCCATCAGTGGGAGAAGGAGGAGCTGTACAGAAGCACAAAGGTGGGGGCCAAGAGCTGAGCAGTCTGCAGCACAGACCAGTCACACGTTGTTTTTAGAAATGCATCCAAACCAAAGCCCAAAATAATAGTGTAATGCAAATGCTTAGAGAAAGCAGAAAGGCATATGTGCACTGCAGGTGTAATGGGCTTTTGCAACCTAATGACAGGTTCCCTTTAAACACTTTGCTGTATCCTCATGAGATACAAAAGATTGTCACACAAAGAAAGATAAGTAAATTATAAAGATACCTGTTCAAGTTCATAGATGCTGTGAGGTTCATCCCCCGTGCTCCAATGGCTTCTGACATGGACATATTTACTTGAAAACTGGCCACCTATACAAGAAATGTTGCCATTACAGACTGAAATGTTCCCATTATAGTCTACGATAGAAATGCAAGGTACTTACTATGTTAGCACTGAATATACTCTCATGTTTGGCCTCTGAAGAATAGGCATTTGCTTGTAAAGATCCCCCAAACTGGACTGTAATATTCTTTGAATGAAGAAATACCATCGGAGTCCTTGTAGCATACATTAAAATTTTCACTGGTAGAGAGTTTGGGAAATGCTGAGATATCTAGAAAATAGAAACACAGTAATTGAACTACTAAGTGGTAGTCATAGGGAGACATGTATCATTATTTCTGCTAGTCAAATTGTCTCATTTTTGTCGTATTTGCGCCTTTTTTGCAACTTTTTATGTGTCATTTTTCAAGTACGCCTTGGTCTGCACCTTGTGCAGTGTGTCTTATGTATCTTTGTTTCCATTTCCCAGATGTTTTGTGCGACTTTTCACTTATGTATCACATTTTTGCTTATTTTTGCGATTTTATAGGCGCACATCTGTACCTGTTCCAGGGCAGGTTCAATGGAAGGATTTTTTACATGGACCCGATTTTAACATATAGATTGGAATTATTTCACATGCTTTAACTTTAAAATTTTGCACAGTAGCTTGTTTTTTGAAAATTCATAAATTTTTGCATTTACATTTTATTTTTAAATTTATAGGTTACTTCTAAGGGTGCGGTCACACGTTGCATTTTTATTGCATTTTGAAACCTATTGCAACAGCTGAGGAGAGGTGATTTGCCTAATTACATTACTGTTAACATTTGCTCTTACAAAACGCAATATAAACGCGACGTAAAGGCATGTGTTAACATCGCTTTTACTATGTGTTATGTCATCATCTCCCTGGAATGCGTGACTAGATGCTTAAAAATGCTGGACACGGCCTCAAATCCCAAATTAACAGAAGTGTCCACTCCTGTATATAACCCCTCACGTGACTTGTGTCCACTCCTGTATATAACCCCTCACGTGACTTGTGTCCTCTCCTGTATATAACCCCTCACGTGACTTGTGTCCACTCCTGCATATAACCCCCTTACATGGCTTGTGTCCTCTCCTGTATATAACCCCCTCACGTGGCTTGTATCCTCTTCTGTATATAACCCCTCACATGGCTTGTGTCCTCTCCTGTATATACCCCCTCACGTGGCTTGTGTCCTCTCCTGTATACAACCCCCTCACATGGCTTGTATCCTCTCCTGTATATAACCCCCTCACATGTATTGTGTCCTCTCCTGTATATAACCCCTCACATGGCTTGCGTCCTCTCCTGTATATAACCCCCTGACATGGCTTGTGTCCTCTCCTGTATATAACCCCTCACATGGCTTGTATCCACTCCTGTATATAACCCCATCACATGGCTTGTGTCCTCTCCTGTATATAATCCCCTGACATGGCTTGTGTCCTCTCCTGTATATAACCCCTCACATGGCTTGTATCCACTCCTGTATATAACCCGCTCACATGGCTTGTATCCTCTCCTGTATATAACCCCCTCACATGGCTTATGTCCTCTCCTGTATATAACCCCCTCACATGGCTTGTGTCCACTCCTGTATATAACCCCATCACATGGCTTGTATCCTCTCCTGTATATAACCCGCTCACATGGCTTGTGTCCTCTCCTGTATATAACCCCTCATATGGCTTGTATCCTCTCCTGTATATAACCCCCTCACATGGCTTGTGTCCACTCTTGTATATAACCCTCTCACATGGCTTGTGTTCACTCCTGTATATAACCCCCTCACATGGCTTGTATCCTCTCCTGTATATAACCCCCTGACATGGCTTGTGTCCACTACTGTATATAACCCCTCACATGGCTTGTATCCTCTCCTGTATATAACCTCTCACATGACTTGTATCCTCTCCTGTATATAACCCCCTCACATGACTTGTATCCTCTCCTGTATATAACCCCCTCCCATGACTTGTGTCCATGTGGATTTGGGACATTTGCAACAAAAAGTCTCAAAAAGAAGCCAAAATTTGCACTTGCCAGGATAGAAAAAACTGAACATGTATCACAAGTAAAAAGACAGGATCATGCATAAGTTGCAAAAACTAGCCGCCAAAAGTCTCTAAAATTCACCACAGAGAGACAAAACTATGATACATGTGCTCCATAGAAGTAGTAGTACTAACAGATTCTTGGAGTAGCAGAGTCTTTGTGTCGTGTCTACTTCCGAAAGTGCCAATGATTCTACCTTAATCTACTCAGTATCTGCCCTCAATACTCCAGGTGTGGTCACAAATACAGATGAGATACAAACACTTCATTAAAATGTGTCCCTCTGTAGGTTCCATAATTGGCTTTGGCTAGCAAATTCTGATGCAAAACGCTGAGCACATTATTACCGTGTGAAAGTGCCCTGAAGCAAAAAATATAATAAGATAATTTTATCAAAGTTTTAATAGCATAAAATATAATAATTTTATTGAATGTTTCCAAAACAGCTCTCTGTAAATGAGTGTCTGGTTGAGCTTATGCCCTAGTAATGAAGAAAGGTTGGTTAAAGGGTCAGACACTGGTAGCTACCCTTAAACCGTTGGTGATAGAGACACCACTGTGTATATTTTTCTGTAAGGAGAACTAATTTGTGTTTCTTTGGGACTCATAAAATCCCATTCAGTCAGATTTTTCTTCACCTCATTCCTAATCTTATTTCTCTTTAGATTTCATCAGACTTTCTGTATTTAGGTAAGTTGTAGACAGGTTTATGATTCACCTTATATTTAATGCCACCTATACAATTTAAATATGTTATCTGTACATCACCACAACTATTAGTGACTACTTACATATCTGGGACAGCATAGTTGCAGGTGACTACCATATTTTATTCTAGCACACCTTATAGGTAATATAGGAAGATATATGGCAATTACACATAGACATAGTAAAATATAACATCTGGAGGGTATTAGCCCCCTGTGCATGTCCTAGCAAGAATAATTGAGACCTGTGATGACCAGTTGTAATGGATATTGCCAGCAACAGCTACTAGACAGCTATGGGTGAAAGACTTTTTGGCTGTCACTATATGCTATGTCACCCTAATGATGATTTAAATCATGTTTCTGGCCTTTTAAAGGGAGTCTTCAAGGTTCCAAATAATCCCACAATTACAAGCATTAAAGTGTATGAGCTGTATCATTTTATAACAATTTATATTTTATTTCTATGCAAATTAGTTTCTTAGTGCACCATGGGTAGCACCAAGTTTTCTGATGCAACTATTTTCTTGTGGGGATGCCAATCATTGTGTGTTTGCCACTAGGATTTAAAGGGTTAACACTCATGATCAGTGAAAGCATCAGTTGTTCCATATCGGGTCGGTGTATGTGAACCCGGATTTTTGGTCCAGGTTCGGCCGAACCCATTAGTTGCTAATCCTCCCTGTTCACTTATCACTAAACCTGATAAAATGTGTAATGACTTAACTTTTTACAGAGAGTCCCTATATAGTATATTCTCTTCTCTTCCAGAGCTAAATCATCAAGATATTCTCATTGTATGGAAAAAGTTAATCATTAAAGGAGTTTTCCCACAAAAGAAAATTCTCACATCTCAATCCCCTACTGATGTTAACACAATAAAGATCATTTTAACCCTTTAATTTTACCCAGTGTTATTGCTGTTTTAACTCCTATGACTCCCTAGGCTGCTCAGTGCAAAATTCCATGGTGTGGGCGGGGACTCAGACTGCATGAGATTACACAGAGGCTGACAGACTTTTACACTGTTAGCACTGCTACATCTGTGTTCTCACAGATATGTCCTTGCCTCCCACTTCCCCCGAATCACTTATCTCCTTGTAGTTTTCTCCTCACCATGTGTTTGCTGGCAGGAAGTGTATCAGTGTATGTGTCTCTGAGCTGCTTGCAGGGGCGTGGCTACAGGCTCAGAGCAGAAAGACAAAGAAACTGAGCAAGCATGGCTGTCACACAGAAATCCATTATGGTGGCAACCAAGTCAGAAGTTACAGGGTCGTGTCTCTGGGCAACTGAAACTGTGTACAGCAGGACTGATAGAGACAGGTTGGATTATATATGTGAAATGCTGCATTTTTGTTAATAACAGTGAATTAAAGAATTTTGCTAGTACAAATAAGAAACTCATCTTCTTGGGAATACCCCTTTATCCTTCATATCTGTCTAAGTTTCATGTAGCTCAGACGCTTTTCAGATACACTACTCACGACAGGAGAAAAAGGAGCAGAAAAAAAGACACAGAAGAGCTGCTTTACTTAATAAAGTATGGGGCAGATTTACTTACCCGGTCCATTCGCGATCCAGTGGTGGATTCGGGTCTTCCGGCGATTCACTAAGGCAGTTCCTCCAATGTCCACCAGGTGTCGCTGCTGCGCTGAATGCACTGGAGTTCACCAAGCCCGGCTGAGTGAAGGTAAGCACGTGTCGAGTGACACTTTTTTAAAAAAAAAAATGTGACGGTTTCTCCGAATCCGTCGGGTTTTCATTCAACCACGCCCCCCGTTGCGTGCATGCCGGCGCCGATGCGCCACAATCCGATCACGTGTGCCAAAAACCTGGGGCAATTCAGGGAACATCGGTGCAAATCGGAAATATTCGGGTAACACGTCGGGAAAACGCGAATCGGGCCCTTAGTAAATGACCCCCTATGAGTATACCACAAAGGTTACTTCTATTTCCTACTTTATTTATTTCTGAAATAAAAGAAAATGCTTCAAAAGTTTAGTTATGCTTTAAGCAAGAGGGAACTGATAACAGCTCTGTATTCTTGAAGAAACCCTAAAATATTACATTACCTTATCTTAATATACAGTAATCGATGCACTCACCTCTGGGATGTAGGTAGCCAACTCTGCGGTTGTTAATGCTTTGGAGCCCTGCACAAAATAATTTAAAATAATTTTGCATCAATAAGAAGTAATAAGGTGTTATAGTACGATATATATATATATATATATATATATATATATATATATATATATACACATTTTTAAATTATTTTATTATATTGTATTATTCATTTATATATTTTTTATCATATTATATTAATTTATACTTACTTCCATATGTGAGACCTGAAAAGTCAGAAACTCAGCAGAGTAATAAGCCGAAGCGAGGGAGGCCAATGACGACTGCGATACACCAATATAAATCATTGCGCCATCTTGGATGGAGATATTCAGGGGTGCCGGAGAGAAAGCAGCCTCACTGTGTGATTCGTTATGTGTGCGGAAAAGTCCCTATTTGGAGGAGATTGTTTTATTTTCAGAAATTGACATAATTTGTTTTGCCAATAGTCCTACTTTTTCGAAGAACATGACATGAAAATACCAATAATTACTGGTCAAAGGATGCACTCTGGTGGCAATGTGTGCGCTGGTAATGTGATACATACATAGGTGTGTGACGTATCACACAATACAGCTCTTCCACTTGCTATCTATAACATAAAGAAACATGTCTTCAATGCACACGAGTGGAACACCACAGCACATCTTGATGAAATAAAATATCTTCTTTAATTCCATGTTCATTAAAATTTTTTCACAACGACATCACAGAACACAAGCCAGGCATTGCCTACGCGTTTCGGAAAGTTTGTCTTCCCTTAGTCAAGGCATATCTAGCTATAGAATACCATCTTAATAAATATTGTAGTGTACCCGACTTACAGACGGACCCCTCTATCCACTGTGACCTTTGGTGAAGCTCTCTGGATGCTTAACTATGAAGCTTTATTGATAATCCTGGGTTCAATTACAGCAAAAAAATTTGAAATTGTCACTGGGGCAAAAAAATTTTTTGTCTGGAACTACAATTATAATTACAATGTGAAATTATCACTATAATATCGCTATAATATGGGGGAACTAATAAGAACAAAAAAAGGGTTGACAGTTTAAAAAGGGTAGACGTAACAGGAAAAATTAGGAGAAACAAAAAACAGGCACTAATGGATGCAGGTGTGGACAGGAGAGACTCACCAGTTTTTAGTACTCCTTATAGTCCACAATACCATGACATAGTGAGAATCATTAAAAACTATTTACTTTTATTAAACCCGCATCCCAATTTTGAAAAATGTTTTTTTTTAAAGTGCAACGGCTTACGATGCGGCGTCTGTTCATTGGTTAAAAAAACAGACGGAGTACAGATCGCTCAAAGCAAATTATACATTTTTAAAACCTTTATGAATTGTGATATACCAAAATAGAAGAACAGAGGATGGCCCCTCAGGTGATACCTTCCAGCAAAGAAGATAAGTAAACCAGCCCGTTTGGGGTGCTCACCTGTCAATGTCTTGTCTTATGGCAAAATACCCCGATGCGGGGTCCTAGAAGTGGACGGTAATCCTCTTGTACGGAAACGTTGGATCCCAGTGTAGTACAGCAGCCGCTAGCCAAAGGAGATTTCCCAAAAAGTCCCAAAAATTGGGAACTTAGGATCAATGCAGAAATGAGTTTAAAAAAAAGGTATTGGAAAAAGTTGTGGCGCTATTGACCAGGGATATTAACCAACTATCAGAATAAAATAGTAGTAATAAACCCAAGTAAAATGAATTAGGTTTATTTGTAAGTAAAAAAATATAGGTAAACAGAGTCCTTTCTGACGTGTTTCTCAAAGTGCAGGACAGAAATGTGTGTGTTTTGTCATTTGTAAATATGCCATCACTAAGGAAAGACAAACTTTTCAAAACGCGTAGGCAATGCCTGCCTTGTGTTCACCTCTGTCATGTCTTTGTGAACGAATTTTAATAAACATGCAATAGAAGAAGAAATTTTATTTCATAAAGATGTGCTGTGGTGTTCCACTCGTGTTCTTTGAATACAAGTTTCTTCATGTGAAGTCAGCCTACACCTAGCACTCTTAATTTGCCGCACCTGCATTTTTTCCTGGACAAGATTTGGAAGCTATTCACACTTCTTTGCCAAGTTTCATATCTATAACATAGCTTCTATGGAAATTGAATTATGGAATCAGAATTTTGGGAATAAACAAGGGAACGGAAGGGACAGAATAGGATTCTATACCCGAGATAGCTATAGATCCCGTTCTGGTTGACCAGTGGAGGTCCTAGCTGTTGGACCCCTCCGTTCAACTTGTTATCCCCTATCATGAGGGTATGAAAAATTTGTACAACTTGCGTATGTTTCCTTGTATTTTAGAAGCAGTAAACTCTTACCTTTAAACCTAAACAACCATAGCTGTCTGTAATTTCTGGGTTACCCACAAGAGATACATCAAGGTCTATGAAGGGATTTAGGGTCACATTCACTGTAAAGCAAAATGGATAAAATATTATCTAATTATTGAGTGAGTCAGTGGTTACTAAGAAATATTTTATAACAATTTAGAATACAAATATTAGACAATACAGGTTTAGTAAAATATAATTGGCTATATGTAGAAGTTAGTATAGTATCCGTCATCACTTGGGAGACCGGCTATAATTTACATTAAAAACCTAGGCGCTGGTCTGCAATTTGTAGAATTGTGGTCACATTGAATCCCAGACCCTTATTTGCCTACAATATGGGAATACTCATCCTATAAGTGATACATTATACAGATGTTGTATTGCAACAACTTTACGTGGCATTTGCATTTTGATTACTACTAAGAAATGTAATATAATATTCAGTAATGAAAACAAGTTACTGCAAATTACCAGTGTGCACAATGACGTGACTTTGCAGAGCATTTCATGTACTCACATTGCAAGTGGCTCACTGACTCATCCCATTTTGTAGATTGGCTTCTTATCGCTGAACACAACTGAAATAGAGACATAAGTAATAATTACTGATTACTTTTTTTTTTTTTAGGATATCACTTTGTGCAATAATATCAAGTGGATTCATTGAGGTGAGCTAAATAGAAATCCATATCTGCCCAAATCCTTCATCTAAAGGTAGCAAACAGGTCAGTAGTCTATTGCATAATTTAAAGGGGCTGCATCATTAAAAATGTAACTGATTTCATAATGATTTTTACCAACTTGTCATGTGGAAGTATTACTTTAAAAACATGCCCATATTGATGCTTTTCTTTCAAGAGTTATGGCCTTTTCTGTACTAAGCTACTTGATGGAAATCTTCTTTCACAGCAGTGAAGTAGGGAGATACTTACCTCTGCCTTTGCCCTGAAACTGTGTCTAAATCATTCTGGCCACAGTTCCCATTTTGCCTTGTGTTCTCTTAGCAGTTAACCCAGTATCTTACAAGTAAATCCACTGATCTCTACATAGTGTAAACATAAAGGACTATATAGTGATTAGCCCTGAAGCTTTTAGCACATGGAGGAACATGCAGCATGTAATAAGTGGTAAAAAACAGCAGTGAAACTGTTACACTGTATAATCTGCACTTTGTAAATACTAATGTTTAGTATTTGGGGCAGAAATTTGGGGAGGTTTGCTGCAGAGGAGCGTGTAAAAAAGTTTGAGCTAAGACAGAGAAGGTTCTGCAGAATCACAGACTGAGATGGGGTGGCTGATAGAGATAAGGGGAGCCCTTTACTTCACTTTTCTGTGTATCCATAGATCTGTACAGGCACAGCTCTCCTGCTAGTTATACACAGAGAGCACTATCACATTACCTCCCCCTCCTCCCTCCAGAGTGTGCAGGGAGCAGCACAGCCAGGGGAGACAACCGCTGCAAGCATAGACATTGCTAGATAGTGGTAATCAAGATGATAAGCAAAGGTGCTCTACATGACAAATATATTGATTTGTAAAAAAATCAGTTTTTTGCATTGGTTATAGTGAGCAAAAATCAACACAGTGGTGGAACACATAGGACAGGTGAAGATCTTTCCTTATTACTGTATATTCTCCATACCTTGTTTTGGCTCACAATAACTTATGAAATAACTGAGATGTGAGCTGGCCCTAAGATACATGTCCTTTAAGGATTTGTTACCATATTGGGGGTCAAAATTCCTTTTAGGAACCCAATCTACTAGCTGGTGCAGAAAGGTACCATCCCCACAAAGACTTTTGTTATGGAGGACTTACCCTGTCTATACATTATATGGTCAGACACATTAATGTGACCCACTTGTAGAGAAATTGGGAAACTGGACCAATGGCAGTCACTGATCTGTCTCTAGAGCATATGGAAAATGGTTGTCTTGAAGAGACATCATAGCAAAGCCCAAGTTTATTAAAGCCTTTGTAGATCTCACCTGCCGGTTAACAGTTGCTCGTACCACATCTTGAAGAGGCTGTTTTAGGCTCTCATAGACGTAGCTAGAAAGATAGTAGAAATATTTTTTGGATTAACAGGACATGATTAAATACTGTGAAAAGATTTAGTCATTTTCGAGCATCTTTCCAAACATGATGAGGTGCTAAGCTCATGGACATACAAGCTTCTAAGATTTACCTCTGTAATGTAAATTAAATATGTGCATCTGTTATGGGGTTAATAATTTGGGGATAGTTAGTATGGGGTCTGTATTTTTGAGTCTGTATTTAAGGGATCATCTGCTCATTCGTCTTGATTTCCGTTTTTGTCTGGAATCAGTTCTGTATTATGGGGATAGCCTGGCCCTTGATTTCTGTTTTGGGTATAGTGTGACTGGGAGGTCTGAATTTTGTGAATGGTGTTCTCTATAGTGTGTATCAGGAGTATAGTCTGGTCTGGGTTTTGTATTTTGGACAAAACTGGTCTTGAGTCTGTGTTTGGAAAGAATTTGATTGAGCATATGTATTTGGGGGATAGTCTGGGACAAGGTTTATATTTAGGAGCCTGTATGTAGGAGTCAGCCTGTGAACTGTACTGTAAGTTGGACTTTGGTTGTGTATATTAGGTATAATCTATATTTTGGAGATATTTTCTGGTCTAACATTTGTATCTTTTGGATAATCTGGACTAGCATCTGTCATTTTTGGGGATAATCTGGTGTGTATTTGTGTATAGTGTCTTTTGGGGGTCTCTATTTTGGCAATAGTCTGGTCTGATGTCTATAATGCGATTAAATCTTATCTATAAGATTTATAAGTGTAGTATGGTACATTTTTAATCAAGTGGCCTGGTTTTTGATTTATATTTGGTTGGGGCTTTTAGTGTTGGGTCTATATTTGTTTTGTTGGGTCTAAAACAATTTGGCAAATGTGCTTAAGAAACAGGAAGCTTACACTAAAACCCTTTAATTTGAATAAATGTCCATTTCTTTGTATTACCTAACTCCATCCAACATCTGAATGTCGACATTATGAATGCTAGATTGGCAGTCCAGCAGGGATATCGATGGTACACCTGGATCAATTCTGCGAAGCCCCATCATCATGGAGATAGATAACCCAGATATGGTGAGGATGCCTCTTCCACTGTCTCTGCTGAAAATAAAAAGAAAAGGTATAACTTTCACTCTCATTTAACATATGGGGATACGTTTCCTGTGATCAAGATGCTTACATGAGCCAGCTGTCTATTTTCCAGTTACAGTTGATTGTAGCACTCCCATTTTCCATTGATACATGCATTCCAGTCTCAGGAACCCAATCGGAAAGAATATTCCCGTGATGAAATTTTACCAATCGTATCCTTAATGAATAGACAAAAAGAAGTAAGTAGATTAACTGTACTGTGTTATTGTCTACATATGCTTTGCAAAAAGTTACCTATTGACAATGTTAAGTTGACCTTACACGTTAAATGAAAGCCAGCTAAACAATAAGGCTGGCCCAACCCTTTTTCCAACAGCGCAAGTCAGAGGAAAGAGGGATTAGGTGAACATGCATCCTCATCATTTCTCCAAATTACTAAATAATTATATATATACAAAAGTCCAGACTTCTAAATTCTAATGGCTCCATGTTTTATTACAGGCCTACACAGCAAGGGCAACCTGCAGTCTGCAATCAGGTATGGTCCTCAAGAGCAATTCTGTTCAAATGTTCAACTACATTTATGTTCCCATAGGACTTGTACCATAAAGATAGAGGGAACAACCCAAGAGGAGACGGTTTCCAGATAAATAGATTTGTAAAGGAAGATTCAGTTGCCAGAGACTCTACACATCTCTTAAATGGAGCCTGGTACCTCTCCTAATATGTCTGTTGTATAACATTTGTTCACCATGAAATAAAATTTGTGCAGCATCTTTTCTTATTTTCTTATATCTCATATTCTGGTTCCAATATTTCTGTTAAATGTCTATGACAGCCTTGTGTTCTTCCAAAGTATTTAACCATTGTTCACTGAGACTTCTGTGGTGTTCCATTGTGGGTTTCCAATAAAAAGTTTTTGGGGACAGAGCTATTCCTTGAACCCGTCAGATACCAGCAGATGCTCTTCTGATTCTGTTGTGCAAGTTCTATCCCAGACTTATCAGTGGTGGTCTGCCATCCAATATCCCCATAACACAGTTGTTCACTTCAATGAGCAAAGGTGGTGACCACATACAATAGAGTTTTGCTACTGGCTCTGTTCTTTGATTTAGGCTTCATTCAGATGGCCATAATGGCCGTGATCTGGTCGCATGTACAACCAGATCACGTCCCTCATATACTTCAGTGTTTTCCATGTCTGAGAGTGTTCACCCCTCCCCCACTCCTCCTGGCCCTGTGCTTTCCCGGGATCCGGTCCAGGTGAGCAGCTGGCGGTATGAAGAGCTCTTAGATTTGGTGATGCCGGCCGGTGGTTGTTTATTCTCCGGTCTGATATAAAAATGTTCACTTCAGGAAAAGGATCGGCGTTGACTCGAACAATGTCTGCAGCTCAAGCCATCATCACATATTATGCAGTATTCTTTATAATGAAACCACATTAATGCCATAAACAGTTAACATTACAACTATTCTCACTTACTGTGTAAACTCATAATTCATATCTTCAGATGCTATATTTTCACTTCCGGACACATCTGGGAGTTGGTATTCAGTGTTATTTGACATTAATTTATTCACAAGATATTCCACTCCTATGTGAACAAAACATTGAGTATTTGTTATTTGATCAAATCGTTATTTGTTTTGGTAAAAAGCGAGCATTCAGTAAATTAAATTTTTGAAAGCACTTTGTAGGAACTACTGTAGGTGCAGTTGCCAATAATGGAATTTTATGTGATCTCCTCTTTTAGTATGGTGAGCAACTCCAGGTTGCAGGGAGACAGAGAGAAAATGAGACAGAGAGAGAGAGAGACAGAGACAGTCAGTGACAGAGACTGACAGAGACAGTCAGTGACAGAGACTTACCTTTTTTCAACCCTTGTTCTTTTACTAGAATCTTGGCCCCAGGATTCTCTCCATAGCAAATGGTGGACAGGGTTAATAGAAGAAATGTGATAACGGGAGACCACATCATTGTTTTTCAATATAACCAAGAAAACTAAGATAGAACATAAATAATTAAAAGGTATTTGTAAAGAAAAATAAATCCCCTTTCACTGACTTCTATTTATCCAGTCATTTATCCAGACAGCTGCTCTATTAGGGTGCTGGGTGTCAACTGTATTGCAACCATTAAGCCAAATGCTGAACAGAACCTAAGGCTACTACTCAGGTCCAATGCATAAAACACATGAAAATTTAGCCTAAAGCATAATGAAAGTCTTTTTAAGCCCCCATGCAAAATTTTGGACACAATGGGGGGATTTAAACTCCCCCCCCCCTCTCCCACCACATGAGATTTATCAGGATATTCCAGATAATTCCGGTGGCATGCTGTTCCCGATGTTCCCGATTCAGGCTATAGGTCCTGCTCAGGCGTGGGGCAGGACCACCCAGCAACAGCCCATTCTACCAACCAGCATAGCCTTCTACACACCCTTCAACACCCACTGGCCGTGGAGTTGGCATAAGTAAATCTGCCCCAATGACTTTCTCAAGCATTCTGTATTGTATGTCTTGTAATCTTAGTGAGATTTAGGAGTGCTTGTGCCATCCATTTCCATTATGTGTATCTATTGACTTCTTTGGAGGTCCATGGTTTGCATCTAGAAAAAATTGTGCATGTTGCAATTTTCTTCTCACAGTCTGCACTTTAGTGAAAGCAAACAGGCATGTCCGAGAGAAGTCTTGGTGACGCAAGTGGGAGGTTCGAATTAAGGAAGAGAATAATCTAAGATCACTGGCGGTTTCGACTACCCCAGGTTGATATGTTGTTTTTTTACTGTTAGAAGTTAACTTATTGCTTTATATGCGATGTATACCATTCTTTAAGAGTGCTTACCTAGATCATTTGAGCGTATACACATGCCTAACTGTTGCAAATTATGTAATGCATTACCACCTCCTGTACTACTATGCAACAAATAATAAAGTCTGATGTTGAACCATAAGATCACTGGCGGAACGGAGAGAATGGTTTGGGCGATAGACTGAAATAAGAGAAGAGAGGTAGGGAGGTGCAGCATTATGCAGAGCTTTGTGGATGAGGGAGATTAATTTAAATTGTATTCGGAAGGAGACAAGCAACTAGTGCAGTGACTGGCACAGACTGGAGGCATCCATGTAGCATTTGCTTTGAAAAGCAAAGCTGGCTGCTGCATTGAGAAAGGATTAGAAAGTAGAGAAGAGAGTTTAGTAAATGGCAGACAGAGTTACAGTATTTTAGACAAGAGTGAATCCATGGTGTTTTAGATGTTTCTATTGTTCGAGATGGTCAGATTCTAGAAATGTTTTTAAGGTGCATCCGGCAAGAGCGAGCAACAGCAAAATATGGTTTGAAGGAGATGTTGGAGTCCTGTACAGCCCCGAGCCTGCTGCCTCAGGGTTATGGTGACATCACAGACAGAAATGGAGAGATCAGGGTTAGGTCAGTTAGTAGGTGGTGAAAAGACAAGAAGATCAATTTTGCAAGGATTAAGTTTCAAGATGAGAGAGACAGTCACTGGTGTTCCACAGTAAGATGGGAGATATATTACATGCAGACTTATATAGCTGGGTATCATCAGCATACAGATGATACCTAATGTCCAATGGAGGCAGTAAAGAGGGAGAAGAGAAGAGGTCCTAGGACTGAGCCCTAAGGAACCCCGACACCGAGAGACAAAGAAGAAGAGAGAGATCCAGAAAAGCAGATGCTGAAGGTCACTGAAGCCAGAGAGACCGGGCGAAAAACCAAGAAAGTGCAGTGTCCTACAGGACACTGGAGTGAAGCCTCCTGAGGAGGAGCTAGTGGTCCACAGTATCAAACACTGCCGAGAGATCCAGAAGAATCAGGAGAGAATAGTCACCTTTGGATTTAGTGGTGAGGAGATCATTGGAGACTTTAGAAAGAGCAGCTTCAGTACAATGCATAGAGCGGAAACCAGATTGTAGGGGGTCAAGGAGGCAGTTAGCAGAGAGATAACAGGTAAGTTTAGAATAGCCCAGGTGTTCCAGGAGTTTGGAGATGAAAGGAAGATTAGAGACTGGTGAATAGCTAGCAGCACTGGATGGGTCCACGGAAGCTTTCTTTAGTAATAGGGTGACAACAGCATGCTTGAATCATTCATCAGTCTCTTTTTGCATCTTTTTTTCTTCTTAATGGAGGAAAATAAGGGAATTATGGTTCAGAGATTTGAAATTTACTTTACATTATGATTATTCACCTCTGGACTCTCTTCCTCAATATTTTGGTGTTGAATGAGCCTAGTGATTTCCTAGATGCATATCTATTTATGCCCTTCTTATCCATCCTATAAAAATACCAGCTTTGACTTCAGTTGTGGTCCTCTGTAAGACGTTGAAACCATGAATGCCTTAGTTAGGGTACTTACCTGTAAGATGTTCCTCACGCTGGTGTCATCTGCTTCTCAGCTGTGAAGCTCTCGGTCACAAAAGATGAATGGAATGACTGATCTGGTTCTTCTTCTTTTATTTTGGGTGGGGAATTAAGGAGGAGTTATCTGCATGTGACTGCATTACTTTCCTATTTCTAACACTGTAATAAAAACAATAGAAGGTGATGAATGTCAAACAACTGCTTCCCGCGGGATGGTCTACATATCAGGACACACTTTGTTGCTCATAATGATGACAAGATGCCTGGAATTAGTCATCCAGGAGCACTCTGCCTGTTTGAAGTGTTGGTCACGGGCACAAGCTCTTGGTCATTATGGGTGGCATACAATTGGCATTCATATATAAACAAACAGTAGTTTTGCAGGTGATCATTTAATATATATGGGATATAAACCCATTCATGACTTATGAGGAGGAACAGTTGAAGGCCAAATGATCTGTTATATAAAGATGTTGTAAATCAGTAGCTCAGTATCCATCAGCTGCACCATCATTTGACCTTCAGCTATTCCTTCTGACCTAGCATACACACGCACACACAGCTTAGGCTGAGTTTACACCAAGATTTTTGCCATATGTTGTAAGGACATGTCAGGGAAATTCCAATTGTGTCCTTACAATATTTGGCACAGACATATCCCACTGTATGCTGATACAGTGGGATATGTTGCCGGGGATCCCCCTCTTCACTGAATACATGAGGAGGAGTGTACATCGGCAGCAGGTGGTGATTGGCGTAGCAAGCTACGTCTTTCCATCCTGCTCCATCCTGCTGAGCGACATAAGATCTCAGCGGAGGTAACAGAAGCCTATGGCCAGCAGATGCAGCTTGCCTTATCTTTGGGGTTTGACCACAGTAGCGACCACCGATCACTAGAATGGAGGTTCCGATCATTCTGGATTGAGCATATGTTGGCTGCCTCCGGTACTCTCATAGTCAATCAATCGGTGATGGGACCCCTGTTCTCATGATCGTAGCTATCTTGCACAGATGAAGTGAAGGGAGATTCCATCCTCACTTATTGGCACAGCACCAGTTCATGCATCCTGCCCCTTTGTTCACCACATAAGTGTCTCAGAAGTTGCTGTGAACGACTCTAGAGTATCGCCAGACAGTGAATGAGAAGGCTGGAGATACCTGCATACAGCTCTGCATTTTCTGGCTACTACAATTCTATTGCGTAGAGCGCCAAGTCAAGCATAGTAATATTGAGATCTCTAGTCTTGTGATCATTGGGTCGGACCCCCAATAATCAGATTGTTATCCCCTATCCTGTGGCCAAGGCATTACATATAACTAGGTTCATCCCCTTTAAGTCTTGTTTTCTTTAAATCCCTAATTTATGTACCAAATTTTTACTGTACAGGCCGTACCCGGGTTACCTACAAGATAGATTCTGTACGTTGAATTTGCATAGAAGTTGGAACAGGTGTATCTCCAACTCCAACTGCTGTAAATCGAGAAACATTTTTTTTGTCTTAGTGACAATTAGATTTTGAAAATTCTAGATTGTCAAGAGAACGAGAATTAAATATTAATTTTCATTGCAGACACCTTATAGTTGATGATACTAAATGAGACTAAGGTTCAGTAAATTATGGACATCCGGAGAGCTTCACCAGAGGGCACAGTGGGCACAGAGCTCTGTTTGTAACTAGGGGTCATTAAGTTAGAGCCTTTATTACTAATTATTGCTCTGAAGGTCTACATTCACAATAATATTTTTCTGGTAACACACTGAAACACAAAGGCAGAGGCATTGCACCATAAAATTCAGAACTTATTTTAGTATCTTGGGCAATAATGTGTTAAATTTCTGGCTTTATCTGGTTGCAGTTTTATGAGCCAATGCATAGGGAGAGGCTCAGTTTGTGTGTATTGCCTTGCTGGAGAATAATTCAAGTCTGGGCCAGGTAATCTGTATCCATAATCTACATATTGGTAATGAGGTTGGCAAGATTTCTCTATTTTTTCCCGAGCTGTTTGATCAACAACAATATAGCATGGTCTACATGAAAACATCCAGAAAGGGCTGGGCCTGAATGCAGTGTACGGGGAGATTGGTCTGACATTTGGAGCTGGAGGTCTATTGATGGAAAGAAAAACATCGCAACCTATTGTCGGTAACATATGTTGTCAAAATAAATAATAATAATAATAATTCCTTTATTTATATAGCGCACACTGATTACACAGCGCTGCACAGAACTTTCCGAATCAGTCCCTGTCCCCAATGGGGCTCACAATCTAATCACCCTACCAGTATGTTTTGGAGTGTGGAAGGAAACCGGAGTACCCGGAGGAAACCCACGCAAACTCTTTGCAGATGTTGACCCTAGGACTTGAACCCAGGTCCCCAGCGCTGCAAGGCTGTAATGTTAACCACTAAGCCACCATGCCACCCTAAATTTACTCCACTGTCAAAGTCTCATTCTGTGCCTATTTATATTATATTGACAATTATGATTTTAACACATTACATGGACTGTGTAAATACAGACACTAATACATGTCATATCCAGTGTAACCGGTTTGTTTCACTGCAACATCAAAAAACCATCTAAGAGCATGTGATACAGTAATTGCAGGAATATCTGTCCTGTACATGTGCCAATTGTCTAATGACACACTATTAAAAGCAAAAGTCAGCAGGGAACTAGGACTCACCTCAATCTGAAGTGAGGCACTAGATCAGATCATATTCTAGAATTTCAGATCGCTTCATAAAATACAAAACTATCAAAAACTGTTATTATAAAATAATATACCTGGCAATTTTATGCTGGAAAAATAAACGTTTGTGTTGTGTTCTTTATTATATACATGTAATTTATTTTCAACCGACATTATCATAGCATGCCAGCCGATGAAGAACTTGATGTAGGTAGTGAAATACATGGTTTTTTTTAATGGTAGACAGGCTGTCCCCTACTTAAGAACACCCGGCTTATAGATGACCCCTAGTTACAGAGAGACCACTCTGCCCCCTGTGACCTCTGGTGAAGCTCTCTGGATGTTACTATAGTCCCAGGCTGCACTGATCAGCTGTAAGGTGTCTGTAATGAAGCTTTACTGATAATCCTTGTTCCCATTACAGCAAAAAACTTTGGAATTGTCACTGAGGCAAAAAATTTTTTGTCTAGATCTACAATTAGAAAATATACAGTTTCGACTTACATACAATTTCAACTTAATTACAAACCTATGGAACCTATCCTGTACGTAACCCGGGGACTGCCTGTATCTGTGAATGAAGCAGACTATGTCAAATATAATATACTAAATTGGGCACCAGGATTTTTTGAGGTTTCCTTTTTAAACTTATCTTACTTTTTCAGTAATACTGTAATACCATGTTTCTGCAAAAATAAAAAGACCTACCCTGAAAATAAGCCACAGCATGATGTGTAAGGCTTTTTAGAGTAGGGCTGTTATATAGGTGCTACCCCAAAATGGCTATACAAAAGGCTATAACTTTTGTACAGTGGCACCTAGATACACAGTTCTGGTGTCATGTTAAGGGGGAATTTGATATTTTTGTGGCTGCACAATATCACAGTTTGAACTCTGCCCCCTCCACCCTATTTGCTAAAGTCAGCAGGGAGAAAGATAGAGGATAGAGGAGGCAGCTGAGAGGTGCAATGTACTACAGGGCTACATGGACAAGGGCGAATCTCAAAAGAGTCACAAGAAATTCACAATGCAAGCTAAGATTTGGAAAGTTATGATAATGTTCAAAAATGAAGATATGATTATATTTGAATAATGTGATTTATTTATTTTTTGTGCTAGTGCCATTTGAACAGTTGACAGCCATATTTGGTGCCAGTACTGAATTCTAAAATTCAGGTAAGGCCAAACTCATCCAAAGCCAAATTTTAACGGGTCCGATCATCACTATTCAAGAATAAATGTGGATTTTTGTTCATGGAAATAAAAAATTAGACATTTCCTGAAAATAAGCCCTAACTCATGTTTCAGGGCAGGATATAATATAAAACTTATTTTGGTGAAACATGATAGTAAGTGATCATTACAGGCAGCTACAAGATAGGTTTGTTCTTAAATTGAATTTGTATGTAAGTCGAAACAGCTATAGTTTTATAACTCCAGACAAATTCTTTTTTGGTCCCTGGTAATAATTGGATTTTCAGAAAACCTGGTAACAAGGATTAACAATTAGCTTTCATTAGAGACACCTTCCAGTTGATCGTTGCAGTCTGGGACTAAAGTTCAGAGGTCTGATTGTAACTAGAGGTTGTCTATAAGACATGTGTTCTTAAATCAGGGACTGCCTATAGTAAGGGTAGAATTTGTCAGGGGGCAACAATAAATAGTCAAATAGTAAACTTCTTACCAGTTTCGGGAACTCTTGCTATCATGGATAAAAGAAGGACCCTGCTAGTTGGGAAGAGTCCAATGAACGGGCACTGGATACGTCGCAGTCTCTCTCCAAAGTGTGTGCACAATATAGTTTCCTTATGGAGGAGGGTGGATTATCTGGTGGAAAGTCAAAAATGTTTGCACAGTATTGATCAGATTGGAACACAGAACTCAGCTCCTGCTAAATAACAATAGACTCCTTACTTATCTCACTGCAGCCACCACCTTCTCCCCCAGCCCCATTCCTGAGCTGCTCGCACGTATTTGTCAATTGGGCTTTAGTGATTACACTATTTACCTAGGGGTTTGGCTAGCTACATATCTTAGGGTCTCATATCGTACACAACAAATAATTTAATATATACTTTGGTCCACAATTTTTCCAAAATTCTTTGGACAGTAAAAGAGCCACATTTGGCATAGCACCTCTCAGTCACCTGTGTCACATGTTAGCATCACACACCCCATAATGATTATTAGTAAATTCCTATAAACCAACCAAAAATCAACAACTGCAGTAATGTGATAGGTACTAAATATGATGAGGTATATAATGTAACATCATTAAAGCTAAGTCATGGTGTCTATGAAAGCTCACACGTGTGTTTAGAATGTGCACTACTTGAGGGCATCATCAGGTGAGTTTAATGGAAGTGTGACTTTGTTATGTTCTGACAGATGACAACGCCCTTTCGAAGTATCCTGCTTTTCCTATTAGTCACCGGGAATGTATGAGAAATTCCAGGCTGAATTGAATCATGTCTGCTGACTGTTCAAAACTTTCCACTATGTAAAATAAAAAACAGGTACAGATGTATCCTCTCTTCTCAGTATATCATGAGATGCATGGTGTGGGTTGACCAACTTTGATAAATGAATGATTTTATAATGACCTACCCAAAAATGTCTATACAGTATGTGATGACTGTCTATGGGTTTGATAACATGTTGATTATTGGTTAAATTAAAGGGGATGGAGAAGTCTCATCATTTTCTCATATTTTATTCAGGATGCCAGATATGACCCTCTATCTAGCCAGAAGACATTTTTTCAGTCTATAGTTAAAGTGTAACCATCATTTCAAAAAACTTTTGATATGTTGTAGGGCAGGTAATTTTAAACAGTTTTGCATTCGGATTAGTTACCTGAATTCTGCTCCCTCCTCTTGTATTCTGCAGCCTTCCCCCTGTTGTCAGTGACTCCTCATATAGCTGTTGCTAGGCACATTCCGTCTTCACTGAGGAACTGACTATGGAGGAAGAGACCCCCCCCTCTCTCTCCTCTCCATGCTTTCATCTGTTTACTCAGTGCTCCAGCACTCATGTGCTGCCATGAGCTCTAACTAATGTAGTAACCAAACGACTACACTTATCTCTCCCACTTGTATATAAACAAATAACCCACAAGATGCGGAGCGATCACAGCCCCCCTCACCTCACACTCCACAGCAAGAAATGGCAGCAGAGGAGATACTCTCCAAATCTTCAAGCTGTCCCTTCATGTTATGTGCTTAAGTTTTACTTAGATGGGAGATATATAGATAAATATAGATAGATAGATCAATAAGAAATGGTCCCGCCCCTCCACCTTCCATCTTGCTGATTGTAATTTTTTTGGGAGGTGGAAACCATCTACTTTAGGCTTATTCCCCAAAAGAAGCCTGAGATAGCATGGGAATATGAAACCTATTGCTGGACAGGGGACAATAAAGATGACTCTCTTATGTGACTCCAACTGTTTATAGTTCATTCATGTTACATTATGAGGAGAGACTTACATTGACATACAGACTGTTAATGACAGGAAAGAAAAAAACCTACTTACGCTTCTAATTTGATGCTATTTAAAGTTGTACAATGAAAATACATTATAATTTTACCTTTTAATGGAAGAAGAAAAAGTTTTGAAAACAATTAAAGTTGGATGGTTGAATTAAGGTTCGATGGTTGTGCCATGGACATCCACTTTTACTTCCAGCCACTGATATGGGTGTGGTTATGATGGAGAGGTCATACATACAGTTATCAGTGCACGGATCCCTCCATCCACCAGAAACCAGCAGGACACATGACATCACAGGAAGTCCTCTTCTGGCGAGTCATGTGACCCATGGATCCCGTAGATTTAAGACAAACTTTATTGGGGTAAGTACAGTTGCCCAGTTAGTACAGATAGTAAGATATATTCAGTTCCTGAACTCACCCATGTAAAGGTTTTTTAATAGTGGCTAACTCTATTTATGTTTACGTGCTATTATATCTGGTATGTTTAGTGCCCCTTTAAGAACTTATTTACATTATGGGCTATAATCTCTGTGTATCAGGATTAGGTGAAGCGGAGCAGGTTTTTCTCTTTGCACGCATCCTAATCACATTTCCCATTGTGTCTTCCGTGGTGATGAAAACACCTTTGTTAATCTCCTGTGGGGTTAATCTCTGAATGAGAAGAACCATATTTCCTTAAAAACTGAAAGGATTTTTGTATAAAAGAGAACACTGAGTCACTTACCTGTCACAGAGCACAAGGAGGGCTGAGGAGAGGTGAGTTATAGCCCCCAATCTACTACTCTGCAGGGTGATAATAGGAGATCATTGTCTATAGTATATAGTGTATTGTCTGTAGAGTCAGGGCTAAACTAGAATCATGTTAGGTGTTAGGATCACGCGTTAGGTGTTAGGAAGGGCATACTGCTCTGACCCTTTATGGTGCACTAAATGAGTTGGCACTCATAAAAGAGGTTCATAGGGCACCTTGCTCGTTCCCTGAGGGCTGACAAAATACATCAGCACCTTGAATTCAGTCAAGCGGGGCTAGATCACACTGGTTCCGCCTAGACTTGATCCCCAATTCAATAGCCCGTTAGCCGGGGATTACCTCTATACTGACCACCCCGTCTATGGACCCTTTACATAAGTCCTTATTATTGGCCAATGCCTAAATTATCTGGATCCCACATCCGGAAGGGACTAGACTGTGAATACATATTTTTAAACTGATAACTTAATAAAATTTTGCTATTTTAAACGTTTCGAATTAGGCAGGCTTTTAGTTATTATTAGAGATGAGCGAGCACTAAAATGCTCGAGTGCTCGTTATTCGAGACGAACTTTTCCAGATGCTCGAGTGCTCGTCTCGAATAACGAGCCCCATTGAAGTCAATGGGAGACTCGAGCATTTTTCAAAGGGACCATGGTTCGGGAATAAAATGTGTTAATTAATTGAAAAAGAATGTCTTCTGATAAGTTAGCAGATGTATGCAAACATCTGCAATCTATTCTTCACTGTTCCGCGCGTATATTATCTCCCGACAAGTTAACAGATGTGAAGAACAGTGAAGAATAGAATAAAAACAGTGACCACAGGATCATTTAAGTGAAAAACACAGTGAAGAATAGATTGCAGATGTTCTGCACATCTGCTTACTTGTCGGAGATACGCTGTCCCGGGATCCGCTGCTCTTCTTCCACTGAAGTCTCCCCGATGTCTCCGTGCCCCTCGATGTCTCCGTGCCCCTCGATGTCTCCGTGCCCCTCGATGTCTCCGTGCCCCTCGATGTCTCCGTGCCCCTCGATGTCTCCGTGCCCCTCGATGTCTCCCCGTGCCCCTCGATGTCTCCCCGTGCCCCTCGATGTCTCCGTGCCCCTCGATGTCTCCGTGCCCCTCGATGTCTCCGTGCCCCTCGATGTCTCCGTGCCCCTCGATGTCTCCCCGTGCCCCTCGATGTCTCCCCGTGCCCCTCGATGTCTCCGTGCCCCTCGATGTCTCCGTGCCCCTCGATGTCTCCGTGCCCCTCGATGTCTCCGTGCCCCTCGATGTCTCCCCGTGCCCCTCGATGTCTCCCCGTGCCCCTCGATGTCTCCGTGCCCCTCGATGTCTCCGTGCCCCTCGATGTCTCCGTGCCCCTCGATGTCTCCGTGTCCCTCGATGTCTCCGTGTCCCTCGATGTCTCCGTGTCCCTCGATGTCTCCGTGCCCCTCGATGTCTCCGTGCCCCTCGATGTCTCCGTGCCCCTCGATGTCTCCGTGCCCCTCGATGTCTCCCCGTGCCCCTCGATGTCTCCGTGCCCCTCGATGTCTCCGTGTCCCTCGATGTCTCCGTGCCCCTCGATGTCTCCGTGCCCCTCGATGTCTCCGTGCCCCTCGATGTCTCCGTGCCCCTCGATGTCTCCGTGCCCCTCGATGTCTCCCCGTGCCCCTCGATGTCTCCGTGCTGCCGCTGCCCCATGTCTCTGTGCTGCTCACCGTGTTCTTCACACATATATATTGTTCTTCACATACTATTTTGTTCGCACCGTTCCGCGCGTATCTTCCGACAAGTAAGCAGATGTGCCGAACATCTGTAATCTATTCTTCACTGTGTTCTTCACTGTGTTTTTCACTTAAATGATCCTGTGTTCACTGTGTTCACTGTTTTTATTCTATTCTTCATTGTTCTTCACTGTGTTTTTTTAATTAAATGCTCGATCTCGAGCAGGGGAAATACTCGTCCGAGCAACGAGCCGTCTCGAGTACCTTAATACTCGAACGAGCATCAAGCTCGGACGAGTATACTCGCTCATCTCTAGTTATTATCTATCTGAATGAAACGTAAACCTATACAAAAACTAGATTGTGTATATTGCTAAACTAGAATCATGAGTAGGTGACAATTTATAGATTGTGTATTTAGACTGGTTTATTTGATAATTGTCACGAATATTTGGACTGTAATAGATAAATCTGCGGTGTTCTCCAAACTTAGAGACACTCTTTGTTGTTGGCTTCTCATGTGCCTAATGATTTAAATGCACAATTACCCAACAATATGGATTACAATATGGATTACACTAGGATCAAATTAGAAGAATTACACATTTGTAGCATGAAAATTGTTTAGTTGACTTTCCAAGCGTATGTTACAGTATTATTCTATAGTGACAATTTCATCCAAATTTTATGCAGAATGTTACAGAGCAGGAAGAACTGAGTAGTTTGTACAAATGATCTACACCCATTATTATCACTCTATACTACACGAACTGCAGATAGGACACTATGAACAATCAGCTTAACACGTCCTTTATTATAAACAAGACACTATGCACAATCTGCTCTATAACATGTATATGAGTGCATTGTCTTGCAACACAATTTGAATTTTAAATCCTGTGCTCAGTCCGAATCAGTCGGGTAGTCCGATGGCCACGCCCCCCGTTTTGTGTTGCATGAAAGTCAGCGCAAAAATCCAATTGCGTGCGCCAAAAACCCCTGTTAAAAGCGGTGCAAATTGGTAATAGTTGGGAAACTCGACGGAAATGTGGTCTGCGGACCCTTAGTTTTGCTTAGCTTTTCCTGCTTTACAACATGCTGCCTTTAAATAGACCACTACCTACAAATTTCTCTAGAAATATGATGCAAGGACTCCCTGCCTACCGCGAAACTGTACCGGCAACCTGTTTGTCCTGTAGACAGGGAGTAGACAGAAATACACAATACATAAAGTGTACACATTCATGCAGGGCCGGCGCCAGCACTGGGCATATCTGGCATATCAGAACTGCTGGGAAGGGGGCTCACATAAGGTGGTACATAAGGAATTCATGAGGGGCTGTATCTAATGAATCTATAGAGTGTTGAGGGGGCTATATATAAAATAACCATGAGGGGGATGATAAACTATGGACTATTTTAGAGAGCAGGAGACTGCAAAGGGGCCTACTGATGCTCTGTCGCCCAGGGGCCTCCTGAAACCTGGAGCCAACCCTGTATTCATGTGTAGCTGGTCTAGCATGCTTCCTGCAGATGGTCTGACTGGATATTGCATTTGAAACCCCTGTCCCACAGCAGCGGTCTGTGGCCACATAAATTAATAATACTGTATCTGTGATGGAGTCTATAATTTTGTAAGTCTGTTTCATTACTTATATACATGAAGGCACTGAGGTCTTGTATCTCTAATGAATCTCTGCACAATTTCACAATGTAATCACAGAAATGGAGACAGACCAAATAGCCCTGAGGGAAAGCTGCCAAGAGGAAAGAGCAGACGTGTCCTGTTCCTGCTGAGATTCTATGTGGCTGATATTTATGTCACAGATAAGAATCAGCCAACAAATAATAAGTCAGATGAAGAAACAGGACTAATAATATTCATAATTATGTCTGTGACTACTGATTGCAAAAAAATAATACCGTAATAATTGCAACAATTCTTCTCTTACACATGTTGTATTTCAGGGTGGAAGGAAAATGTACATACAACACCCATAAAGCGCAACATGTGCCCCCCCCAAAGTGCCCCCCCAAAGTGCCAACATCCCTAATAATATAGAAAATAAGTTCTGACCGGAGCTCCCGATTCTCTTGCTTCCGTGTGTCCTTCTTCTTCCAATATGTCACTCACAAAATAGAGTAGTTCACACTCCTCCGGCACAAATTCCTGAACCCTCCGATAGGAATATACCGCTATTCAGACCAACACTCCTGCTTTTCTCCTGTGACCTCCTCCTTTTGCACCATAAGTTGCGGTGGATCTCTAGAAAAAATTTACCCACAGATAGCAATAAAAATGTACATGTAAAACTCCAACATGGGACGCCAGCTACACGTTTTAGGCCGACCCTGGGTTTCGCCCTGTACGGCTTCTTCCGGGGTGTTGCTAGCGTCTAGTCCCAATTACTTTTCATACCC
Source organism: Engystomops pustulosus (assembly GCF_040894005.1). NCBI lineage: Eukaryota > Metazoa > Chordata > Amphibia > Anura > Leptodactylidae > Engystomops > Engystomops pustulosus. The sequence goes on along the minus strand of NC_092416.1, from coordinate 158,710,205 downwards.
AACATATGCTGTAATAGTTCAACTTACATTGAAAAACATTTATAAATATCCAACTTGTTCGTTCCTATACATAATTTATCTCACTGTAGATTTTTGTACATTAATACTTATAAAACCAATTCCTCAACCATACGTTGTTTATCAACTCTATTCATTTCATTCATAGACCACATTGCACCATTTTCCATACTAGCCAATCCTACTCTATGGCGGAGAATTCCGGTCATCCAATCCCCAGCCCCGGAGGCGACACACCTTCCCCTCTCAGGACTGAGGTCAATTGAGGTTCACCATTGCCTCACACCCCCCATCTCTATGACGTATCCCCATGGACAAATCACATCCTCCTATCCGCCACACCTCTTTCAGTTAGGAGAGGCGTTAAGTTTGATATGTCCAATCCGTACACCCTAATAGTGCACGCCTCCCCCAATTTTCTATATTGTCTTACTTGCCTGCGACACTTCCAGCGCCTAAATCTCCATATTATGATTTGGGGCTCGATGAATGTGCATCCGTCCGACAGTGTGTCCAATTTTATTTGCATCATATTTTATCATTACAAGGATTTATATACCCAAATTTAATTTTACCCATACGATAGTACATCTAATCCTATTGGGCTTCCATCTCTCCCTAATGTACAAGGGTAGAGAATTCAACTCCTATGCAATGTTGCTCCAATTGTTCTGAAAATAGGTATATAACTCTGCCTAGGTCTCTAATGCACAGATATTTCTTAATAGTGGGCGAGTCCATAGCTCACCGGTAATGCTCTCACCTACCATGCTCAAGGTTGTGAGTTTAAATCCTGGCAGACCACCCAAATATAAGATGACTGCTCTCACTGAAAAAAGGAAATTACAGATTTTTCTCATTAGACCCTGCCTTGTTTCATTCATTTTCCACACAACTTTCCCATTAGGGCTGAGATTTGCCTTTGTGTTATAATTAGACTTAGAATTAGGGTTAACGCTAAATCTAACCCTTATGAAAAACTTGTGAGAAATTGAACAAAATGTAACCTTTTTTAATATAAACAAAACATTTATAGGAGATTTTTGTGAAATGCATTTTAGATCACCAGAGGGGGTTATATACCAGTTTCCAGAACAATTGGAGCAATAGAGCTTTGTCAAAAAAGAATCCGAAAAAAATTCTGATTCAATTCGGTGCCGGAAAATTGCCGATTTGTACCCATCACTGAGGAATAGTAAAAGCTAGAGAAAATTAGCTGCATATTTATAAGAATTGAAGTTAATGGAGGTGCTCATTAAGATTTATCATTTTCATACTCTAACCAGAAATGCATTCTAAGATAAAATAAACTTGGCTGAACTCCAGGAAGAGGATGTCTAGATAACCGGCGCTCAAGAGAACTCTGAACTTGATTTGATTTTTAATGTACAGGCGGTCCCCTACTTAAGGACACCCGACTTACAGACGACCCATAGTTAAAGACGAACCCCTCTGCCCACTGTGACCTCTGGTGAAGCTCTCTGGATGCTTTAGTATAGTCCCAGACTGCAATGATCAGCTGTAAGGTGTCTGTAATGAAGCTTTATTAATAATCCTTGGTCCAATTACAGCAAAAAATTTTGAAACTCCAATTGTCACTGGGGCAAAAAAATTTTGTTGTCTGGATCTACCATTATAAAATATGCAGTTTCGACTTACATACAAATTCAACTTAAGAACAAACCTGCGGACCCTATCTTGTATGTAACCCGGGGACTGCCTGTACTCGTTTTGGTCCAGTATGTGGACTTTCATTAGGCATAAAACACTGGGACTCATTTACTAAGGGTCAGCGGTCCGCACGATCATTGGAATACCCGTTGATTTCCGTGTTACAGCGCATTTAGAAAAGGTTTTTTTGGCGCACGAAATAGGCTTTCACGCAACCCAAATAAGGGGTGGGGGGGCCTGCCGTCGGACGATCCGACGGATTCGGACAACACGCAGGATTTAACAAAGCAATTTGTGTCGCAAGACATGCACTTACAAGCACCGGGAAGAAGAAGTTGAACTGCGGCGGACCTCAGCGGGGAAGCACCAGATGCAGGAACTCATGCGTACGAGCTAAGTGAATATCACCAGACTTCATCTTCATCGGACCATCGGCATCGGGTTCACAATAGGACCGGGTAAGTAAATTTTCTCCACTGTGTCATAAAAAACTGAGAATCTAGATTGGAGGCATGATGTGGTCAAGGCATTCACCTACGATTGGGTTCTCTGCCTCTTTCCCAGGTTACAAATTCATACTTAAGAGACTTATCCTGTATTTTTCTGTAGAATGAAGCCTGTGTGGGTGCTGTGGTGGAGCTGCCTCGCGTTGTGTGGACACTGTGGTCCTGGCGTTGTTATGCGGGTTACTCAGAAATGGATGGACTACAGTAAGTGGCCTGATATAGGACACTGTTATTCTATTAAAGTGATCCACAAGCAATCTTCAATGCTGTCATTTCATTCACCTAGTTTTAACAGAGGGAATAGAGGTTTTTCGATACAAGATTCAACATGACCGCCTACCAAATATTCTTGGATCAACACGTGTATTCGGCATGGTTGAATATGCTATTACTGGGTAAGAAACATACAAATAAATACCCTAAAATCTTCCCCGAAACAACTTATTTTTTATTTTTATTTTGCAGAATATCTGTTTTGGAATTTGACACTTCGGATATAGTTGTTATCCCAACACCCCCGAAATCTATTCTGTTAAATGTTAAAGGTGCGATGGCAAAGGTGTTCGGCCAGTGGAATGTAAAGCATTGGTTGATGTAAGAATTCTGTAATACAGATTATAACATTTGAGAATACGCTTTGTCATGTTTAAGGTAATGTAGTCGAAAACTGGATGTTGTACATGGCCGAGTTTGGTCTGACAAACTTGCATTGTGTACTTGTGGGATTTACTGGATTGAAGCTGGAATCCCTGAACTCAGCGTGATTCTTAGCTTGGTCCGGTAAATTCCATAAGACCGAGAAGCAAGTTTGTCAGAACAAACTTGCGTGTGGCTTACGGGCTTTAGCCTTGTTAATTGCAAAGGAGTTACTCAAACAAGCATTTTAGTCCATATACTAACAGGGATTTTCACTGATGCCATACTGATACATTATTTCTCATAGACTTATCCTGACATGTAGTGCAGGTGCTGGCATTTATAGTTGTTCTGGATAAGCTCAGGGGCTGCCCCTCTTTCTTTATTTGACAGATAAAACCAGCCCATACTGCTACCATTCTACTCTGGTATGGAGGCCCTAGGCCAGTGGTGGCAAACCTATGGCAGGGGCGCCAGAGGTGGCACTCGGAGTCCTTTTTGTGGGCACTCAGGCCATTGCTCCAGGACAGAGTTCACGAAACAGGACCAAATCCACCGAATCTTCCTTCAGTTCCAGGCAACGGAAGAGATGCTGCACTTTCATTTTAAAGCGACACTTCATTGACTATTTGGAACTGCGGGAAAAATGAAAAGGAAGATCTTTGTAGGTCATCCTGTTGGACCCACCATTCTTCCTGTACAGAGAGACCCTGGAGGGAAGCTACGAATGATAGTCTGAATTCATCCTCCTTCTTTCAACTGTATTGGTGGCCTCAGGCGGCCAATACAATTAAAAGATGTTGAAGAACAGGTAACAATAAGCTACTGCTTAAAATGCCATGCTGGCACTTCATGGTAAATAAGTAAATTTTGGTTGTTGTTTGGGCACTCAGCCTCTAAAAGGTTTGCCATCACTGCCCTAGGCGCTATGATGCATAGTCTCATTCAAATGTATCAGAAAATAGCTGAATGTGTTTCTTTAATTGTCCTGGAAATTGTTATGTAACCCCCCCTCTCGTCCTCAAACAAAAATGTATTTATAAAAGGGTCGTATCTTAAGTTATCTATGAACTTTCTCATTAGGCTTAGGGTTAAAAATGTTATCATTTTCCATTTGTAACAAAGCCATTAAAAGTCAAATCAGTTGAAATGTTAATGAATTTAGCAAAAAAAGGAACTCACACAGCATGGGGGATCACCGTTCTATAACCTAATGTATATTTCATTGGTGGTATAGAAAAAACCCTAGGTATCTTAAGGTAACCAATTATTAAATATCAAAAATATCACTCCGACAGCTCCAAAGTATAAAATATTTTTTAATTAAAGTAAATAATAAATATTTATTATTTTATAAATTTGTAATTTATTATTATATTGTTTTACCTATTTTATTTTTCATTTTGTATGACTTGTTTTTATTATTATTATTCTTTTTTTATTTATTTATTTATTAACTCTGATTAGATATGATAATACTTTGGAGTTGTGCTGGATTGACATCAGGGCTGGAGTTAGGGGACGGTAAAGTGGGCTTTTGCCAAGAGCCACCATAAAGGGGCCCCTGCATATGGACTTTTGTGGGCAGCGGATGTATTGCTCTTTTGATACCCTTTAGTTGATTGCCTGGGTGAAGATGCTTATCATCTATCTCCTCTCTCTCTCTCTCTCTCTCTCTCTCTCTATATATATATATATATATATATATATACACATCATTCTTCTGTCTAGTTATTGATCTATAATGATTTGTGTATTTCCTATCTATATATCTGTCTATCTTACCTTTTATCTAGCTTTTTGTCTATTTATCTATACATATATTCTATCTCTCTATCTATCTTTTATCTATCTATTATCTAACCATCTTGCATCTCATCTCCTATTATCTATCTTCTATCATCTATCTATCTATCTATCTATCTATCTATCTATCTATCTATCTATCTATCTATCTATCTATCTATCTATCTATCTATCTGCCCTGTTCGACATTATTCATATTTTAACAAATATGCAAGACTTCTTATGTAATGGTATGTACAAGATTCTTTTGAATAGAATCTGTTTCAGATTCCATTTGGTACCTTAAAATCTCTAGATTCATACCTAATCTACAAATTTACAAGTAGTTTGGCTAATCTCTACCAGTCACTCCATAGATTCTGTCACAGTTGAAATTTCTCTCTAGTCCACACCATTCCCAAACAATCATTTCAGTTAATTTTAGCATAAAATATGTAAATCTTTTTATTCTGCTGTCAAGTGGATGGTCCTGGGTGAGTGCAGACACCCGGACATCACCCACCTGATGGAACAGAGGCTAATATATTGCTCATTACCAGTGGAAAAAAGAAAAAATTGGAATTAGTGGCCTTACGCCTATAAAAGACGCAAAGTATTGGCTTCGGTGAAGAATATAAAAAGTAACCTATAACGGTTACAATTCCGCCCACTTATTCAGCTTTAATTACATTTCTTGATATAGGGATTTGTAGAGTAAATCTCTTCCTACAGAATGTAGGATTTGTACATCTGAAATATTATGTTCTGTTATCACAGAAATGACAATGGTAACTTCTCTCTCCGGGTCTCTGGCGTAACAATGAAAGTTCAGTTTACTACCTTGGAAGACTCAGCTGCCCGTCCATCTGTAATTCTCTCTTCGTGCCAGTCGGAGGTGAAAAATGCCAAAGTGCACCTATCCGGAGGAGCCAGGTAGATAAGAAGATTAGGAACATTTGGAATTATCATAATATCCCAGTTCTAAGGAAATGTTAGTCTCATGTTTATGTGTTCACAAGAAAAACCTGTTTAACAAGGATGAGCTTCTCCATTCTCAGTTTTATGTGAATGTCTGATATAATCCTGATGTTACTTAACCTGCTCTTTCGTCTTACAGCTGGTTGTACAATCTATTTACTGGCTTTCTGGAGAGGCCCATCAGAGAAAACCTGAATAAAAGGGTAATTTGGTGTCATGATATGACATTTAAAACGTTATCAAGTTGTAAAGGTTAAGGATTGTCAAATTTCTCAAAATCTGATTTGACCAATTTGTCGGAACTAAAAGTTCAAGTAAGCCATGACCGACCTTCTGAGCCCTTGCGGCATGGCCTGTTACTTTGTACCGATTGTGGCAGAATTTCTATCAAGACTTGGAGGCTTGGAGACCATCCTAATCACTGACTTGGCGTTGTGGAGAGCTAAAGTTACCAGGGAGCGTCCGCTAGGCAGAAGCTTTCCTGGAAGTCTAGGAGTAGAAAGATCTGGTCCCTCCCAGATTAATTAAGGGTTCAACGAGAGTGGCTACTTTTTGAGAGTCTCTCAATCTAAGCAGAAATTCTGCCATGACCAGAATAAAAAGGGCTTGAAAAGGCTTTCAAGACCTACCAATCTTGATATAGAGCCCAGAAATTTCCTAAATTCTCTCGCAAAGTCCATGCTCAGGGATTATAATTTAGAATAATGGCTTACAGCATGTGCAGGAATCACAGTACACTGTGGTAGGACTGTATATGTATTGTAAGATGGTCTGTACTAATTCCCAACTTGTAATGTTGTTGAAATATTCCTTAGCTCTGTCCAGGAGTGGGGGAAGTCATTCAAATTCTTCAGAAGGAGCTGGCCACATTTCAGGGTGAGTGGTAAGAACTTTTTGATAAATTTGTGTAGTTTACATTTTTCAGCAAGTTATTGCTGAAAGCTGTTATTCACATGATCAAATTATGTAGAATCTTTTTTTGGTACAGTGTGGAATCAGACACTGTGCATTTTGACAATTCTAGTAGAATGGACTGACAAACATTAAACCCAACAAATAAATGTGAAATAAGCCAGTCCCTCTCTGCTAGAAGTAGATGAGGTCATACTCTACACCAGGGGGTCAGGAACCTTTTTGGCTGAGAGAGCCATGAACGCCACATGTTTTAAAATGTAATTCCTTGAGAGCCGTGCAATATGCACATACCCCTCAGTAGATGGGTAGCTACAGCACATGCCCCCCAGTAGATAGGTAGCCCCTGCACAGGACCCCCAAGAGATAGGTAGTCTTAGGACATGACCCTCAAGAGATAGGTAGCCACAGCACATGCCCCTCTGTGTCACACTAAGTGATCAGCGCTATGTATATCTTAGACCAGTGATGGCAAACCTTTTAGAGGCCGAGTGCCCAAACTACAACAAAGACCTGCTTATTTATCGCAAAGTGCCAACACAGAAATTTAATTTGTGATTTATACTCCCTTCTCTGTCACAGTTTTCATTGATACCAGCCCCCTGAGGACACCAATAAAGCAGAAAATAGTCCCAGGTAGAGCTGTCACTTTAAATTACCTCTGTGCACAGCAAGTCCTGGGCTGTCTGGGACTGCAGGAAGATACCTGGAATCATCTCTGGTGATGGCCTGAGTGCCCACAAAAAGGGCTCCGAGTGCCACCTCTGGCACCAGTGCCATAGGTTAGCCATCACTGTCTTAGACAGACACAGCGCTGATCACTATTATCTGGCTCCCGAGCCATAGGTTCCCTACCCCTGCTCTACGCTGATGAGGTAATTAGACTTCCTACAATTTTGTTTTACCCTGTGAGATCCGGAGGTCCAGGGGTGTAGAAAATGTACATGGTGCACTTGTATCTGGCCCCAGAAGTCATGGTTGGAACAGATGGAGTCTCTGCTCATATGAAGGAATTAGCACTTTAGACAATACATTTCAGCTGAGGGCCTGGTACAGAGTTTCCATTGGGCCCAGCAACTTTAAGTTACACCACTGCTAAATGCCTTTGGTAAAAGTTACGCTAGATAAGTAAATGAACCCTATGAGAATACATTACAATAAAGCCTGCAACCCAATGTACTTGAAGAGTGTACACAGGTGATTCCTTGGGTGATCACAGCTGATCACAATAAATTAATATTGATGGTCCATTCTGTTAATTTTAAAAGACTTATAACCTCTTTTAAGGAACTCTACTCACCTGTAGTATTCCATGTATCCTTATTTTACTTTTTTTCCCAGAAGCCTTCTCACTTAAGATATAGGCTATGTTCAGTTTTGAAGTGGGTCACAGTAACATGTCACAATATGCAGCCATTGCATAGCCTTTAAATATTTGAAACAAGTTGGAACATGTCATGTGGCGTGACCGAAATCATGCCGTGAGCAAGGGGAGACAATCCTAGTACAGAACCCATTGTATTGTGAATATTGGTTGTGACTCACCCTGCAGAACATGATAATAACGAGTTTAATATAGTCTATGACTGGTTGCGTACAGATATTTTTACCCACCCATAAGACTGGTTTAGTTTACCTTAAGATGACAACGTAGCTGAGCTGTATTAGAGAAAGTATTAATGTACAGTACCTATGGACCAGCAGTATGGCAAACTAAAGACTATGTGTAATGGGGACAGTGTACTCAGGGACAACAGACAAGACAGTGAACCTTAAGGGTGAAGACACATGTGGCGTTTTTAATCAGTTTTTGTCCATTTTAGTCGTGTGTTTTCAGATCGTAAAAATACGCATGCGTTAAAAAAAAGCATGCGTTTTTGAAAACACATGCGTTTTTGACAAGTTTGACCAGTTATCTTAATGCAAACTGGCCAAAAATGCATGCGTTTTTTACAATCTTAAAACGCACTACTAAAAACAGCCCAAAAACAGCCTAAAAACGACACGTGTGTCTTCACCATAAAGCTCCAGGACCTCAAAAACCTTGCTTGCTTTCCTGTGCGTATTCTAGGCGACACAGAACAACACGAAGACAGTCCTTCCCTAATGCCAAAGTTTAGGCACAAAACTAGACATACAAATAACACAAAATAAAGGTCAGTGTTCCGGGTCACAACAGAGATAGCTAACAAGACACAAAATCACAAGGAATAGTCAAGGAACGAGAGCCAAGTCAAGAACAATGCTTGCAGAGAGCTGGGCATGACAGATTCAATCAGCAGCCCAGAAATAGAGCCCTGTTCAGCCTGACATTACGAATGGAGGGAGACACTAAAATACTGAGTAACACTATGAGACCGCCATCTCAAAAGCAAGGAGGCAGGACTACAAATGCTTTGAGCAAAGGGGTCCTTCTACTGGACATCACAGTGATCATGCCTACTCCATATGGAAAGACCACTGGAATGCCTGCTTGATCACCCTTCTGTTCACTTTAATGGGACTTTATGGGACATATCCCCCAGGCGCTTTGTGGTAAACGTGGAGTCGGTCGAGCTACATGCTTTCTAATGCTTTCATGTGGGTCAAGAGAGCATTGTTGTCCTGTTCATATCAGGCAGAGTGAGAAAGGGGGAGAGGAAGAGTTTGTAACTGTCTGTGAAGCTGCAGCACAGAGGGGCTCTGGTAATGCCCCCCCTCCCGCGCCATCAGGGAGAAACAACCCTCCCCAAAATGGTGGCACAAACTAATGGCCACTCATCACTAATGATTACTTATATTTTATTAGGTTGTGATCTGTTGTGATGATAATATAATCATAATTTGATTGGTTGAGTTATGACAATGTCACAGTAGTGTTTACATGTGTTTATAGGCTATGTGTTATAATGTAGTATTGTGATGATGTTTATGATGTTTATAGTAGATAAAGTACTCTATCATTTGATAAAATACTAAGTATTCCATCTGTATTACAATATCAGATTTACAGGAAAACAAACACGCCCCTAATGGTCATCAATACTCTGACAACGGGTGACAACTGCCTGACAGAGAGAATTAATTTTCTTTTTCAAACACCAAAGATAATGTGGCTTTATTGCCTGTGGCATCTAAGGGATACACCATATGGCATAACGGCTTGCTCCAACTCTGGAAGGCGCAGCAGGGGCTGTCAAGGCTTGTTCAGAACACACTTTCAGTTAGTACCACCAAGGAGTTACACCAAACATTAGGGTTAGGAATACCTACTTTATGATTGTTTTTAGTTCAGATAAAACAAGCTTTGACCCTCATTGAGACTGTTCAAAAAACACAGGACACTGATGCAATGTTTGGAATATTCTGCACTCAGATGTAGTGTTGTACTACCCTCTGCTGGTGGCTTCCCTATAAAGATATTACAATACCGTAATAATGCTATAATGGTACAATAGTGAGTGACTGACACAATAGTCTATTTATAGGCTTTGCTCTAATGTGATGCTATCACTAAAGCATCTTCAACCCCAACCTGTTATTTATATGTCACTATATTTATATGGCATCTTGTTTTTTAGGGACAAAATGTAGTTTTTAATAGCACAATTTTGGCTTTTATATATCCTAATGCTGAACCTTTATTTATCCTTTCTGTGAAGCTTATTTTCTTTAAAAAAAGAATGTAAATCTGACGTTTTTTTTAATAACATTTTTCTGCCTTTATCATCGAACGTAAATAATATTTAAAAAAATCTCTGGGTCAATAAGCATACAGTGTTACCAAATGTATAGCTTTTTTATTTTTTTAATGACCTTCCTTTGCATAATGAAATACTTTTGGAGGAAAAACAAACTTTTTGCATTGCCACCTTAGTGCCATAACTTTTTTGGTCAATTTAGCTGGGTGAGGGCTTATTTGTTGCAACAAATCTTGCAGTAGATTTTATTTCTACATACTTCGGTTGCATACATTTTTTGATGAGGTTTAATATAATATTGTGTGATGGATGATTAAAAAGTTTCAATTTGTGCATTGTGTTTTTTTTTTTTTAAATTCTATTCGGACCACCCACTTTAGACGTCAGCCGTCTGCTCCTACTCTAGCCACCAGAGCAAGACCCGGTCTCCAGGTGTCAGAGACACTCAGAGACCCTGGGGAGAAGCGTTTTATTACAGCTTATCCCTTCTCTGCTGCTCATGGCATTGCACTGCTGCCGGCTCTATAGGGGTCTAAAGGGGTTAACCAGAGCTGTTGGGTCTAATCAGCCTTCACAAGTATTCAGTCCCCCTGTATAACTGGGGCTCTTACAGGGGAAAACTGTAAACTGTCCCCAAGGGTCTAATATGACCTCATGGAGACAGTAAAAAGTAAAAGTAAAAACACACATATACAAAAAATATGAATAAATATTTTTCAGGAAGACCCGAGGCTATCATGGCGACTGATCGTCGCACCCCGATGATGATGATGATTTTTTTTTAAGCCGCCGGCAAAGACTTACCGGCTATGGAGAGGGCTCAGCCCGTGAGCACTCTCTATGCAACCGCACCTGATGTGTGACATACTATTACGTCACAAGTTGGTAAGGGGTTAAACTGCTGCATGCAAAAATTCGCTATAAATGCCCGGTCACTAGAGCCTTTTCAGGTTGCGGCACTAAGGGGTTAATTCATGTTTTTGTCATATGTGAAAAATACTATTATAGTTTTGTAGCCTGTATTGCCATGAGTTTGTGGGCACAAAATGTGTGTGAATTAACTTCTTAAAAAATGTATATTACTTTGCCCCACAAGTGGACACTTACATGAGATAATTCTCTTATATAATGCACTGCACTTTTTGTAACCATGTAACTATATCTATATGTCCCTGACAAGTCTCGCCTAACTGATAGCTGCTCCTGAAGTTTTGGGGTCCTCCCTTCGGACACCATTAGCCCCTCATTTATGTCGCTTCTCTCTCTGCACCCGATTAGATTCTGCGGTTCATATTCGACCACAGTGTCTAAGGGGCTAAACACTAGGGATGGGAGCTTTTCCGAACCCGGATGTTAGTGCCGGCATAATCAGGACACTATGGTTCAATTCTAGTTCTCATTGTAGCGGGGGCGTAACAATCGCCGTAGAACCTATAGGGGCTGCTACGGGGCCCGCGATACACAAGGCCCTGCGGGCCCAGATGGCGAAAACAAATGCCCTCCTACCGGGCCCATCTGCACACCTCATTGCGCCTCCAGTAAAAGTGCCCACCTGCGAACACATGGTCTGCATGGCCGGATGCCTGCCCTGCCCCCCACCTGATCAAACAAACACCCTCCAACACTCCTCCAACTCCACCTGATGTCATATATCACTGCCCCACCCCGAGCGAAGGGTGGCACAGCCACAAATCACAACCCCACACCCCATTGGTGTTGGCACCTGTGTAAACTATATGTATGTGTGTATATGCTGTATGTATATTCAGTATGTGTGTATATGCTGAATGTATACTGTACATAATATGTGTGTATTTAGTGTGTTTATATTTGGTGAATGTATACTGTATGTATATGATATATACTATATGTATGTGTATAATGTGTATGTACTATACAGTTTGTGTACAAATTTGATGTGTACACGCTGTTGGTATATATGCTGCTTGAGTTTGTATTTACTGTATGTATTAGTGTATACATTTATATGAGTACATAAATGTGTGCATATAAGTGTATACATGTTTGTATGTATATAGAACTTTATGTGTGTGTATAAGTATATGTGTAAATATATGAGTGTATAAATGTGTCTGTACAAATTGTGAAAGCACAATGGCTGGACTGATTATATTAGTATTATTATACTTTTTTGTGATGAATTCATCATTGATGCTTATGATGCAGGATACTTCACCTAGTATCATAATATAATTATAGATAAGGCTGAAAATACATGTAGGTAAGTTCATTAAAGGGGTTGTCCCATGAATCAAGTTAGGCCCTAGCCACACCAATGTGTTCTTTTGCTTCTTGTACTACATCAATGTATAATGTGTGTATATGTGGCCCACGTTTCTTTTACAAAATTGTGACATTTTACATTGGTTATCCTTTGCAGTTATTGCCGATCTTGATGCCTATAATAAAATTGACTACTCTCTAATAAATCCTCCTCGAGTTGAGATGACACATATTGATCTGGATTTGAAGGTAACAAGTCACAGTGATTCGCATACAAAGCTGTTTGAATTTTGCTAAAGTAGAGGGCGTCATGGTTTCTTCTGGGCTTCCCGGAGTAAAACTTACTGGGGGAGATTTATCACTGTATCTACACCTGTTTTCTGGAGTAGAAGCAGAGAAGGAATCGCAAGTTCTTGAGCAGTGCAAGAATTCAGGATTTTAACGTTGACATGGGGTGTGGAGGGGGCATACAGGGGCCTTGCAGATGGCAGATTCTTACTCAAAAGTCTCCCAGATCAGACCTTCCATGCCACCAGACAAATGCATCAAGAAACCTAAGCCTTTAGAGGTATCCGGTGGGTCATGGGGTTGGGTGTGGCCTCTATCACATGTATGAGCAATCTCCCCCACTCTATTGTCTGTTTTCCCTGATGTTTCTGGTGGCCGGTTGATCTGGAGTGTAATTCAACAATTGCGCTATTAATTGCACCTGTACAGGCTTGAACTGGTTCAGGCTATAGCTAGTAGTGCAGGCCGGTGGCCCCGCGCCTGTGCAGAACTGCAGCATGAAAACTTTTAAAAGTGAAATTTTGCAAGCTCCAGAATATTTCTACACCAGGTAGGACCGGGCGCAGAAATGAACTCTGAAATGAACACCCAATATACTGGAGCCTAATGACGTATCAGGTTGCTCAAAGGGGAGCCATCAGTGAAACGTGTATAAAGACATCTAAAAAGTGCAGGCGGTCCCCTACTTAAGAACACCCGCCTTACAGATGACCCCTAGTTACAAACGGACCTCTGGATGTTGGTAATTTGCTGTACTTTAGCCTTAGGCTACAATAATCAGCTATAACAGTTATCACAGGTGTCTTTTGTTAATCCTGGTTCTTATGACAACCCAACATTTTTTAAATCCAATTGTCACGTAGGCCAAAAAAAATTTGTCTGGAGCTACAATTATAAAATATACAGTTCAGACTTACATAAAATTCCACTTAAGAACAAACCTACAGAACCGATCTTGTACATAACCCTGGGACTGCCTGTGCTGTGTGTGGTTTGTGTGTGGGGTCACTGGTGACAGGTTCCCTATAAGCTGGTGATCCTTCTGGTCAAATGACATAATTGGAGGTGGAAGTGCACTTACTGAGCCAGAGCCAGAAGCATTATGCCAGGAGAATAATTTTAACATTAGAAATATTTGTGGTCATTGTGCTGTGTTTTTTGGATTTTCTACCGTGATTATCTATCATGTTATTGCACACAGGGAGCTGTATACCATCCAGAATCTCGGGATCAACAAGAAGATAATATAACCCCCATCATCCTACCTGACACAAGGCAGTCTATGATTCTTTTAGGATTGTCTGAATATTTTTTCAACAATTTAGGAAAGACGTATTTCATTAGAAATGTTCTAAAAATGACAATTACACCTGAACAGGTAAGAACAGAATTTCTATATCCTTTAGATTCATACAAATGTTCTATTATAAATAAAGGGGTTTTCCAGGTGGAGAAATGTTGGGTTTAAAGTAGGTTAATAAAAGTAAAATAAACCCTATATTCACTTGTCAGCTGTTTCCATTTTGGCCTGATTCCGCCCTCTGCTCATATGGGACAAACTTTGAATGACACTTTTTTATAGCATGCTCCAAAAAACCATGCCATGCATGCTGTACATGGCCTCATGTGGACACGCTTGTAGGAGTCTAGTCTTAGCCAGTCTTATGCCATGGATTTCACAAGAGAATTTGAAGCATGAAAAAGAACTCTATAGAGGAATTTATTCGTTTAGTTTTTCTTATTATGGACTTTTAAATGGAAAACTGGCAGATTTTTTCTTCCCTTGCTGCACCACTTGCACCTTATATATAAAGTGTCGGTACCACATGTTTGTGGTTTTTCAACACTCCCCAATTTTTTTTATTTGGGCACAAAATTTTGGCACAGCTTGTGAATCTGTTACTTTTCCAACTAGTTTTATTTTGTAATTTTTGGCGCACGATTAGACCTGCTAAAACAGTTCTATTTTACCTTCCTGAATGGGGAGACTGTTTTCAACCTTTTTGTTTCTGCTCCAAATTATGAATCCCTTGCGCCACAAACTTATATCCCACTGAAAATTATAGCGCACTTCCTGTTTCACCCTGCACCCACATTGATAAATGCCTACCGATGTGTGCCAAAATTGAGCCAAAAATAGGTGTCGGGAAACTAGAATTGCCCAAAACAAGAGCTGGGAGTGTCAGGAAAGTGAGGTTTTTGTGGCTCCGACATTCTGTAAATTTGTCGGAGCGAGTGCTAAATAAAAAAGGGGATTGCCTGACAAAAACAGGCGCAAAAACATTTATAAATTTCCCCAAATATCTACTTCAAGAAAACTTCATGTGAGTATACCAGTTGACAATTTGATTAAAAAGCGCCTCATATCTGCCTCCTATTTATTTCAAAAGGAGGCAGTGGCAAACTTTTCCTGCACTCTGATTAAAAAAAAAAAAATCCCCCCCTTGCTGCTCCTCTTGTGCCTTATTTATGAAGTGTCGGCACCACTATTCTGGTGGTTCTCCGACACTCACAACTTTCACGCCCCTTGAGCATTTGTAATTTTTCGTTATTTTTTTACTTCTTTTGTGGCACAGTTTTTGGCACAAAATTATAGCAGCTAAGAGCCGGTCTATCGAGTTCTATTTCACCTACATGAATGGGGAGACTGTTCTATACCTTTTTGTTCATGCGGCAAATCATTGCAAGGAAAAGTGATACAATTTTCCAATATACCTTCTGTATCATTTCCTCACCGCATTTAAGATCTCTGCTTGCTGTCCTTCTATAGCAGTGATGGCTAACCTATGGCACTGGTGCCAGAGGTGGCACTCAGAGCCCTTTCTGTGGGCACTCAGGCCATCACCAGAGATGACTCCAGGTATCTTCCCAGGTATCTTCCCAGGACTTGCTGTGCACAGAGCTATTTTAAAGTGACAGCGCTACCTGGGACTATTTTCTGCTTTATTGGTGTCCTCAGGTGCTGGTATCAATGAAAGCTGTGACAGAGCAGGGAGTATAAATCACAAATTAAATTTCTGTGTTGGCACTTTGCGATAAATAAGCGGGTCTTTGTTGTAGTTTGGGCACTCGGCCTCTAAAAGGTTCGCCATCACTGTTCTATAGGAAGCTTCTCTCTTTACTTTCAGCTCATAGAAATCTGTCCATGGTCATGTGATGGACAGGAAGGTGCACAAGTTATTAGTACCATTACTCGCTTTGATACTAACAGCCCGTGCACCTGTGTGTCCATCACATGACCATGGACAGATTTCTAAGCACTGGAAGTAAACATAGAAGCTCCTTGTAGAATGACAGCAAGCAGAGATCGATTTACAGAAAGTAGATTGGAAAATTACAAAACTTTTCAATACACAAACATTATCGATTATTTGCTAAAAGTGGACGACCCCTTTTAATCCCTTCCAACACCAATTTATATCCCAGTGAAAATTATAGCAGACTTCCTGCAACACCCTGTGCCCAAATTAATAAATGCCTGTCATAGTTTGCATAAAATAAAAAGCCTCACTGACATAGATTACAACATGTTTTTTATTGGGTTTTCCATCTCAAGGTTTTTCTATATATGCGTATTGTGACTCATCCACAGAGGTGGGACCTACACCTGGCTGAACTATGGGGTTCCCCTGACCCCTTCCTGTGGCCGGCCTGAGTGTAGCGTTTGCCTCTGATGGTTGGTCACTCTATATTCAGGCCTATAGGAGCGACAAAAAAGATTTTTCACTGAACTACTAAATATATAGGTCCCTTTTACATGTTGACAAATCATAAACATGTGCAGTCATTGTTCTCCACTCAGATTCTGAATGCGTTTTGTCAGTAAGAGATATGGGGATAGATAAAGATATTTAATAATGCTATGTATTCTACCGGAATTGTTATAAGGAACTTTCTAATAATTGATTGTTATTTTGCAGTATCCAGAAGAATGGGGGGTCCAAACTAGTGACTATGCCCAAATAATTCCTAAGGTAAGTCATGTCCTAGATGTAACTCATCCCATAACAACTCTACATTTATCCGCCTATACACTTTATAACTGATAGGCAGTAGCCATGTTCAGGGGTCCTCCAGAGTGCAGCTAAACATGAGGCTCTTGTATCCAGAGCTCCTTCTATGTTTTGTTGTTAACACTATAAAACTATAATCAATGATTGGTAAAACAAAGGAAACTGCAATGGAACTCTAGGGACAGATTTATCAAGCTGCAAAAAAGCAAGAATGTGCTTAGTTGCCCATGGCGACCAATTACATTTCAGCTTTCATTTTACCAGTGCTAATGAAAATTTTAAAACTTTAATTGGTTCCCACTTGGTGGGCAACTAAGCACATTCTGAGGCACCTTTCACACTTGCGTTTTTCACGTGCGTGTTCTGCGCAGGCTTTTGGCGTGCAGAACTTGCATTCTGTTACCGATTGTAGTCAATGGGCCTCTTCAGACTTGAAAATTTCATTGAAAATGCATTGAAAATGCGCATTAACTGATTGAACTCTGATGCAAAATGTCAGTTTTTCACTAGCCAAACCCTGATCACACCCTGATCAGACTCTGACGTGATCTGCAATGCAAGTGTAGAAGGGGCCTGAGGCATCTTGATAAATCTGCCCCTATGTATCTATTGCTTGCATACAGTACTGGGCAAAAGTTTAGAAATGCTGCAAAGTAATACAGTTGTGAAAACTGAAGTGTTCATATTTATATGCAAAGTGATTGAACAAAAGGGAAATCTAAATCACCCTATTACTTTAAAACATCAGCACTTCTTTTATATACACCCGCAACCATGTTTTTGAGGGAACTCAGCAGGGAGGTTGTTCTAAACATCAGAGATCTGCGGATATGGACTTGCTCAAATCCTATTGTTTCTCCATGTAATCCCAGACAGACTTGATGATTTTAAGATCAGGTTGTGTGGGGACCACTTCTAGGACTTCTTGTACACTAGATAATAAATGTGCAGCCAATAAGACGTTTCTCTGATGGTCCTGCTCATAGATAAGTGTCTCTGCCAGTAATTCCCAGGGTTGAGGACACATTCAGGTTATCCGTGTACAACTAGGAAATTAAGACGTGTGCTATCCGTATTTTCTACAGCTAACACACGTCCTCATTCACTTCTATGTGAATATCACAGCACTGTACATTACACACCTGAGAAAAGATATAGGACCTATATATATAGGTGAGCGGAGCTCAAACAATATGAAATCCATGGTCCATGGAGCCCTTGTCTGCATCCCATATAACTGCACATGATCAACTAAATGCAGCTATGAACTTGCAAGGATATCAACCAAGCCTTACTTAATCATGGATAACATTATACATAGAAGATATCATGAAGATATGAACAGTCTTATTTCTGTTCTGTATACTGTAATCAGTTCCCTACACTGTACTGACGAGATGTAAACACATTGAAACAGTGCTGTCTATAGTTGGTAAACAGTTTCTATTGGAATAGATGTACTGGTTTGGCTTTAATCCCACAACATGTCTTTAGGCTTCCAGAAAGGGGGCTACCTTACAAGGTATCAAAAGAGTCCCACCCTGGAAAACAAATTTGCATATTTCCTAGATATAGGGGCACATTTACTTGCTGCGATTTACTAACATCGTGCACCCAATATCCTGCTTGTGCCGCTTCTCCGATCAGGTCCGACGGAGTTCACCATTTTCTTGCTCACCAATATCCTGGTGCATGTAAGTGCTTGTTCTTGCGACATAATTTAAATGTTAAATCCCGCGCTCAGTACGAACCAGTCGGATCTTCCGCCCCCCCCATTTCTGTCCCATGAAAGCCGGCGCAGCTGCGCCAAAATCCACGGACCCTTAGTAAATCCACGGACCCTTAGTAAATAATACCCATAGAGTGTGCTAGAATTGTACTGCTAGAAAAAATTAAGACCTTTCTTCTATTGCGGCCACTAGATGGTGCTATATCATTGCCAAAACATTTGACCAAACGAAAACAGGAGAGTGACAGCTCAAAACAAAACCTGTATCAAATTGAAGAAGCAAAAAAGAAAATCAACAAGACAGTATAATATGAAGTAACCCCCAAAATAAGCCCTTGTTACAAGCAACTCAACAGCCCTTGTTACAACAATCTTCTGAACTGTGGGACCTAGGAACACAGTTCTGGGGTAATTTCTAGATGGTGTTTCTAGGTGCCACAGTACCATAGATATCCACTATAAAACTAACAGTCAGGAATGCAATTCTCATACACACTCCAACTGCTGACTGTAACTGTAACAGTGTAATGCACAAAGGAAAACATGAGAACATTAGAAAGTGGCGCCAATGATTCTAAAGGCAATTGGGTCACAAGAAATTCACAATAGAATTCAGGATTCGGAGGGTTATGATGATGTTCTAAAAGATGATTACATTATATTGGATTCTATTTCAATCATTTTCCTGATCAAGAATAAAAGTGGATCTTTGTTTTTTGGAAAAAGAAGACTTCCCTTAAAAATAAGCTTCAAACTATTTTTCGGATAAAAAATTAATATAGGATTTTGTCTTATTTTCTGAGAAACCCGGTAAATGCAAATTAATATTTCAGTACACCATGGGGCTCATTTACTAAGCGTTGTGAGATGCTCTTTTGTCGGACTGTGCACCTTTTTCGGGGATTACACGGCTTGCACAGGTATTTAAAAGGTGTGTGCTTGCATTGTGTCGCACACAACCCTTTTTTGTGGTGCAGCAGCGCTGGCTTCTATGCAACACAAATTAGGGGGTGTGCCGTCAATCCGACTAATTTGGACTGAGCGCAGGATTTAACTTTTGAATTGTGTCACAAGCCCAAGCACTTACATGCACCACTAAAAAGATGGTGAACTCTGACGGACCCGAGCAGGGAAGCGATACATGCAGGAAATCGCCGCACAGGGCATTATAGACAGACAAAGCACTTTCAGTGAACTGCGGAGACCAGCTAAGTAAATGTGCCCCCATGGGTGTAGCAAGAAATCTACAGGGGAGTATGAGACGGATAGTGGCAAAAGAAAAGAAGGCCAGGGGAAACAGCGAATTTTTTAATACCACATGAGATTTTTTTGTAAAATAAAAGAGGGAATATGCTCACCGCATTGTGCTCCAAATAGGCACAACACTATTCAAAGCTTTAAAGGGTTATGCCCAGTGCTGCCTTCAAGGGTTGGTCTATGTTCAGTCTCCACACTGGACAGGACTTTTGTAGTTGAGAAGGGTCTGGGGATTAACACAACATGTTTTGGGGTATGTTACCCCTTTTTTAAATGTAAAAAGGTATAATGCTGTGGGTATGGGATAGTATTGCCCAGAGCATGAAGGACAATACTATCCCATACCCACAGCATCAGATCTTTTTACATTTGAAAAAGGGGTGACATACCCCAAAACGCATGGTGTACAATAAATATTACTATTCTTCACTATTTGAATGCGCCATTCGGTTAATCCCCATACCCTTCCAAATTTACAGCAGAAGCAGGGTACTGTCAATCATGGGTCAGTGGGAGGTGCTTGGCAGTGAAACTGGGCAAATAAAATGCTCACATTTCCTTTCAGTGGCTCAGAATATGTAATTGCTGTATTTTTGTGACTTTTTATGTTTTAGATAAAGAAATATTACACTGAGTCCAAGTTTGTGAGACTCATTTTTCAAGCCTCCAAGCCTCCTATGATTAACCTGACATCTCAGCTCACAATGAAGTTAGAAGGAATTCTGGAGGCTATGGCTCTCCGAAAAGACATGAGCCCAGAGACTTTCTTTGCAACTGATGTGGTAAGTTATAATAGAGATTGCCAGATTCTATAAGAACAATGGCTTAAAGAAAATCTACCATTTGTTTTTATTAATTATGAAGCAAACATACCTTGAGAATGTGGTGGCTACACTGATGCAGAAACATATGTTGCTTAATCCCTGAATTGAGTGGTTGCTTCTCCTCTTACCCTAATTATGCACTGCTTTAGAGAACGGTATTCACTGTGTTATCGCTGACAGGCATAAGTAATCAATCACTGTACCATCCCCCTGCTGCTGTGTATGAGACATCCAGCTCAGGTTGATTTGTCCTGCCTAGACAGTTGGCTTAACCTACTTACATATAATAATAATTCCTTTATTTACTTACGCAGCACTGTACAGAGCTTGCCAAATCAGTCCATGTCCCCATGGGGCTCAAAATCTAATCAACCTACCAGTATATTTTGGAGTGTGGGAGGAAACCAGAGGACCTGGAGGAAACCCATGCAGACACAGAGAGAACATACAAACTCTTTGCAGCGCTGCAAGGCTGTAATGCTAACCACTAAACCACCATGCCACCCTAAAACATATGGTTCCAATAGCCAATTCACAGGATAAAAGACAACAGTTTGATCAGCGAGTCTCAGCAACCTACAGTCTGTGTTACTATGGATGGTGTTTAGTCTTGCCAAAAAAGAGAATCACAAAGAACAAAAGTTGCACTTAAGCAGCAAGAGAGGCCCTTTGGCCAATAAAATATAACTTTTATTTGTAATTACATAATAAAAAGATCGAAATTTGGATCTATGAGGGTGCGGTCACACGTAGCGTTTAACGCATTGCAACAGCTGAAGAGAGATTTGCCTAATTAAACAGCTGTTAACACTCGTGTTTACAAAATGCAAATGCTAATGTATGCGTTAATGCATGCATTTTGTAAACACAAGTGTTAACAGCTGTTTAATTAGGCGAATCTCTCTTCATCTGTTGAAATGCATTTTTAAGCGCATGCATTAAACGCCACGTGTGACCGCACCCTTAGACACATTGGGGCATATTTATCATATGCAGGGGAGCCGGCACAGGGACAGTAACGCCCCGCGCCGGCCCACTTCTGGCCGTTTCACGCCCACTGCCGTAAATGCTGCGCAGGACCCTTCCCAATACATCATGCTTATACGCTTATACATTTACAAGTCTTTTATTCATTTACATATTTTTGTACACTAACAGGACTTGTCTTCCACAGGTAGCAACTTTCATTGCTGACATGATGCGTCTATCCAATTTCACATTGTATCTCTCATTCACTCTGCAGAGGTAAATATAGGGTATTACGGGGGGCCAGTGAAAGCCTGAGCAGGCATCTCAGACAGGACCAAGACAGCCAGCACAAAGCCACAAAACTGGTATCAGTATTGCATGTGCAATAGGGGAGTCATACTACCACTATGTATGTGGGTTCACGCTAGAGAAGAAACCTGCATTTTATCAGATATGCCTGAAAAACCCAATATTAGACTCCTCCTGTAATACCAACCAGTGCTTTAAAGGACATTTACCACCAGGATCAAGGATTGTAAACCAAGCACACTGACATACTGGTGTGTGTCCCCTTTGGTAGGTTCTGTACTTTAAGCTTGCTATACCCTTGTTTTTTATGCAAATTATGCAAATGACCCTGAGGGGTTCTAGGCTCCATAAAACCTATGAAGCCTGGAGCCCCTTAGGCTCATTTGCATAAATTTCAAAGCTTTAAAAAAAAAAAAACAGGGCATAAGAAGCTGAGCAGATACTGTTACAGGGCTCACACACCTGTATGTAAGTGTGCTTGGTTTACAGTCCTTAATCCTGGTGGTAGATGTCCTTTAAGAATCCTCCTAGAATCATGTTCAGGTCATGTTTTAGGTTCATCTTAGTGGCTCTGCTAGAGAAAGACCATCTTTACATAGACTTCAATGTTAATCACGGTTTACTTTTTGCTGGTGTATTGACCAGAACTGGGATGATCCCATCATAGAGGCAAGATATTGACATTTCTTTAAGACTTGCGGCCTAAGGAAACCAAGAGATTGTCACAAGAGATAGTCATGAGAGATATGGGTTGCCTTATCTATGATACCATAATGTTGCTATTCCTTCTTATGGTTGAGGTTCTGTCTCCTTATTTTTTATCCAGTTTTCACTTCCAAAATTTCAGAAGTCATGTGGGTGAAGCTTCTGTAAGTATACAGGATGTGGATTTATCATGAGTCTATATTTACTGACAGCACAACAAATCTAGATAACTTATGAGTAAAGATGAATGTACTTTACTAGGGTTATAGGGTCACTTATATCATAATTAAGAAGGTAAAGTTTCTTATATGTGACCAACCCTTTTAATATTGGGTAATGATGGCTGAAAGAAGATGGCACTGTTCTCGATGTGGTGACTAGAATAGGTTAATGGATATCAGCTCTTCTCAATTGATTTGAAACTGAGGTGCAGTTTCACAGTTTGGCCACTACACTGAAAATGGAGCTGTCTGCTCCCTGTTCTATATTCTCTGATCATTGACTACTGAGGACAGCTGATTGATGGGGGGGTTCCAAGTTTCAGACCACCACCAAGCACAACCAGACAGAAGATAAAGGCGATGAAGTCAAGGACAGTGACAATCCTCTAGAAAAGGGGATGCCCACCGCTAGCATTTTAAGAGTGATGCCCAAAATGGGTGCCAGGACCAATCGGCAGGGTTACCAGTGGGGTTGATAGTCCCTTCAAACCCAAACTTGAAGAGGTCAACTCATCCATATTGATGAAAAAATATAGGTATGTTTCAAGTCACCATATTAGAAGATGCCAATGTATACGATCAACTGAGATGAGAGGTCAGGCCACTACAAGGCATGAGAATTACAAAGCTCTGAGGTCTTATTTTCAGGGATGTAACCAGGAGAGGCAGGACCCAATACTAGACTTCTGAATGGGGCCCCCCTACCACTTAAAAAATTAACATACTTGTATACTCACACATGTGAGTTACAATCACCCACATTCATATATACACACTCGGAAGAAAGCTGCTGCCTCTGTAAACAACCAAAGGCACAGTAGACGTTGGACAACAGGAGCGACGGAAAAGGAAAGCAAAATTATTTTTGTTTTTATTTACGCCTCTTGGCTGGATATTGATTTTTTATATGAATGTATCATCCAGTCTTGCCATTTAGAAGTCTCCATATCAGTAATCTCATTATGTTATTCCTCTATGCGCCAGATTCCAGAATTAGAGCGTTCACTGGGACACATGCTGAAGGAACATGTAGTTCAGGAAATCAACAGTAAGTGACTCTTACATGTCAGAGTCTCATAATACTGATGTTTGCCTTTCAGAAAGTGATGGTAAGACTATATATGTGTTTTCCTTCCAGGGGGACTGAGCGGTGGTATCCCCATGCCGTCACTTGCTAATGTAACTCTAAAGGAACCAGCGATAACGGTCAATCCGGTGAGATCAATGTGTTGTAATCACTGGGACACATCTATTGTGCTAAACCCGACCTCTGCAGAAATGTCTAACTTTTTGGGTGTTTTTCCCTATGCATGCTACTTTTAAATGTGGACTGTAGTAGGGTCTAGCTATTACATACTTGGCAAAAGGGCCCGAAATGATCCCCCGTTATTAAAAGGTCCAGTTCAGACAACACCAACAAGAATGTTTATGTAAAAAGGATTTGAGTTTAGCTCCGTTCCCTGTACAGTGGTCAGCGCTGGGTATTGCAGCACATACCTCAATGCACGTAAAGAGAAGTTTCTGCTTTGAACTGAATGGGCGCGAGATGAGACCATCATAGATCTGACATTGATGATCTATACCTGTCCCCATTATCATTTTCCTGGAAATTTGTGCCTCCCCGTGTATCTGTAAAACCAGTATTTAGTGAGCTTTCCATATACTTGGTGAGTCAAAAGTCCCAGGACAATGTTTTATTTCAAAAGGGAATATTACATTATCTGAATACCCCAGAAACGGATGGCTGCAGAATAGTGAGGATAGGCGACACCATTCCAGACTCCAAATAAGGTCATCTTCTATAATACTTCTGGG
Organism: Engystomops pustulosus; assembly: GCF_040894005.1. NCBI lineage: Eukaryota > Metazoa > Chordata > Amphibia > Anura > Leptodactylidae > Engystomops > Engystomops pustulosus. The sequence goes on along the minus strand of NC_092416.1, from coordinate 158,685,645 downwards.
ATACAGTATTAGGATGGAGTCTTGGCCCACTGGAGGATGCCTCCAATCAGGTGCCTCCACCCAAAATCAGATCAGTGCTTCTGAACCAGGCAATCACTGAGATGTACATGTACGTTGGGATGCAGCAACAGCCAGCATATCCCGACGTACATATACGTCCGAAAGTGCTAATTGTAGAATATTGCTCATTTCTAATATTTGTAGTAAATAAAATTTATGGTGCAATTTTATTAATAGAGGACTAAATAGAGTTAAATATGAATTTCCAGAATAACTGGATATGATTGAGACCCAACCTGAATCCCTTGAAAAATTTGGTGGAGCTTCATCGAATCAAATTTTAAATGATTCGCCAATCACTACAATAATAATAATTCCTTATTTATATAGCTCACGCAGATTACACAGCGCTGCACAGAACTTGACAAATCATGGGGAACCATGGGGAACACAATCTAATCAACCTACCAGTAAATATAGAATTAACATACAAACTCTTTGCAGATGTTGACCTGGATGGGACTTGAAACCAGGTCCCCAGCACTTCAAGGCTGTAGTGTTAACCACTGACCACGGTGATGTCCACAAAGTAGCACAAAGCTGTTATTCTAGACAGTGACTGAATTACAATGTTCTCCATGCACATTCTTGGAGATTCAGCATTAAGCATCTTTGTATTTACTGGGCAGCACGATGGCTCAGTGGCTCTGGCAGTGCTAGATCCAAGCGCAGCATCCGCTTGGAGTTTGGATATTCTCATTGTGTTTTGATGGGTTTCCTCTGTGTATCCTGGTTTCCTTCAAACCTCCATAGACATACTGATAAAATACACTATAAAGAATTATTGTATAGATGTGGGATCTCAACTACTACAAGAGAATAATCCTATGTTATTTCATTTCAGGGCTGCCTAGTGATGGCTGTAGACATGGTCTACACACCATGGAAAGAACTGGTGGCCAATCTCCCAGACCATGGACCATAATAAGTTCCATATCATTCTCATGGATTGTAATAAACACTTTTTAATGGGCCGGAATGGATTTTTGTCATAGGACAACCTGAAACAAAGCAAATTTATTGGAATAATAGCTTTTATTGCATGGTTTGTGAGATCCCTATAGTATAAGCCACCAGCCTCCAGCTATGTATAATATGCTAAATCAGTGATGATGTCAATAAATGATGTAACAGCTTATCTCCTCCCCCTCCCTGTACAATGACCTCTATATAGATAACACTGACCCTTCATTACATCAACTACTAACAATAGATGATGTCACAGCTTATCTCCTCCTCCCTGTACATTGACCTCTATATAGACAACACTGACCCATCATTACATCACTACTGACAATAGATGATGTCACAGCTTATCTCCTCCTCCTCCCTGTACAATGACCTTTATATAGATAACACTGACCCATCATTACATCACTACTGACAATAGATGACGTCACAGCTTATCCCCTCTCCCTCCCTGTACAATGACCTCTGTATAGATAACTGACCCATCATTACATCACTACTGACAATAGATGATGTCACAGCTTATCTCCTCCCCTTCCCTGTACAATGACCTCTATATAGATAACATTGACCCATCATTACATCACTACTGACAATAGATGATGTCACAGCTTATCTCCTCCCCCTCCCTGTACAATGACCTCTATATAGATAACACTGACCCATCATTACATCACTACTGACAATAGATGATGTCACAGCTTATCTCCTCCCCTTCCTGTACAATGACCTCTATATAGATAACACTGACCCATCATTACATCACTACTGACAATAGATGATGTCACAGCTTATCTCCTCCCCCTCCCTGTACAATGACCTCTATATTGATAACACTGACCCATCATTACATCACTACTGACAATAGATGATGTCATAGCTTATCTCCTCCCCCTCCCTGTACAATGACCTCTATATAGATAACACTGACGCATCATTACATCACTACTGACAATAGATGATGTCACAGCTTATCTCCTCCCCCTCCCTGTACAATGACCTCTATATAGATAACACTGACGCATCATTACATCACTACTGACAATAGATGACGTCACAGCTTATCTCAATCCTCCTCCCTGTACAATGACCTCTATATAGATAACACTGACCCATCATTACATCACTACTGACAATAGATGATGTCACAGTTTATCTCCTCCTCCTCCCTGTACAATGTCCTCTTTATAGATAACACTGACCCATCATTACATCACTACTGACAATAGATGATGTCACAGCTTATCTCCTCCTCCTCCCTGTACAATGTCCTCTATATAGATAACACTGACCCATCATTACATCACTACTGACAATAGATGATGTCACAGCTTATCTCCTCCTCCTCCCTGTACAATGTCCTCTATATAGATAACACTGACCCATCATTACATCACTACTGACAATAGATGATGTCACAGCTTATCTCCTCCCCTTCCTGTACAATGACCTCTATATAGATAACACTGACCCATCATTACATCACTACCGACAATAGATGATGTCACAGCTTATCTCCTCCTCCTCCCTGTACAATGACCTCTATATTGATAACACTGACCCATCATTACATTACTACTGACAATAGATGATGTCATAGCTTATCTCCTCCCCCTCCCTGTACAATGACCTCTATATAGATAACACTGACCCATCATTACATCACTACTGACAATAGATGATGTCACAGCTTATCTCCTCCCCCTCCCTGTACAATGACCTCTATATAGATAACACTGACGCATCATTACATCACTACTGACAATAGATGACGTCACAGCTTATCTCAATCCTCCTCCCTGTACAATGACCTCTATATAGATAACACTGACCCATCATTACATCACTACTGACAATAGATGATGTCACAGTTTATCTCCTCCTCCTCCCTGTACAATGTCCTCTTTATAGATAACACTGACCCATCATTACATCACTACTGACAATAGATGATGTCACAGCTTATCTCCTCCTCCTCCCTGTACAATGTCCTCTATATAGATAACACTGACCCATCATTACATCACTACTGACAATAGATGATGTCACAGCTTATCTCCTCCTCCTCCCTGTACAATGTCCTCTATATAGATAACACTGACCCATCATTACATCACTACTGACAATAGATGATGTCACAGCTTATCTCCTCCTCCTCCCTGTACAATGTCCTCTATATAGATAACACTGACCCATCATTACATCACTACTGACAATAGATGATGTCACAGCTTATCTCCTCCTCCTCCCTGTACAATGACCTCTATATAGATAACACTGACCCATCATTACATCACTACTGACAATAGATGATGTCACAGCTTATCTCCTCCTCCTCCCTGTACAATGTCCTCTATATAGATAACACTGACCCATCATTACATCACTACTGACAATACATGATGTCACAGCTTATCTCCTCCCCCTCCCTGTACAATGACCTCTATATAGATAACAATGACTCATCATTACATCACTACTGACAATAGATGAGGTCACAGCTTATCTCCTCCTCCTCCCTGTACATGACCTCTTTATAGATAACACTGAAAAATCATTACATCACAAATGACTAGTAAATAAGCCCCACTATGTTTATTTAGCCATTTCTAGAAATTGTAAAAGTTTGCTTCCTAGACATTAAGATTTTTTTTTATAAATTCACTTAACCCTTTACCGACATACTAATACGTCACATGATGGCTGTGGGCGTATGGAGAGGGCTCACGGGCCCATACATGGTGGCTGTTTGCTGCATATTGCGCATCGGGGGGCGGTGACATCATGGGGGGGGGGGTTGTGATATCTGGTTTAAATTCATTCATCATAATTTGCGATTTCCACATTGTAATGAATGATGCAGTATATGCTACGGTCAATTAGACAATCTAGGGTTAAAGTACCCTAGGGGGTCTGAAAAATAGTAGAATTTTTTTTAACCTTTCCCTAGAACTGATATAAATAAACAGTAAACATTATAAACATGTTAGGTATCGCCCAGTGACAAACTGGGGCACATTTACTAAGGGTCCGTGGACCGCGATTCTGTCAGGTTTCCCGAATATTTCCTTTTTTCGACAAATTGCCCCGGGGTTTTGCCACACGTGACAGAAATGGGGGGGGGGGGCATGCCGTCGGGCAACCCAACTGATTCGAACAAACCGCGGAATTGAAAAACAAAATTGTGTCACATGATCAAGCACTCACATGCACCAGGAAGAAGAAGGTGAACTCCGGCAGAAATGAGCGGGGACGCGACACATGAAGGAAATTAGATGCACGACCTTAGTGAATCCCGGCAGACCCGAATCCTCGTCGGACAACGCATAGCCGGGATCGCGACAGGTAAGTTAATCTATTCCATTGTGTTTTTCAACATTTTCACTGCATTTGGATTTTTTTTTCCCACTTCCAAGTACATGACATGAATATTAAAAACTCTCACTAAGAAGTGAAATTTGTTATGCAGAAAACAAGCTGACCCAGTGCTCTTTATTTGGAAAAATAAAAAAGTTATGGATTTTGAAGGTGTGGAGTGGGTTAGTGGGCAGCTTCCAATACTGAATCCTTTATCATTCCAGTTGGATCTCTTATCATATCCCATAATAATACAATGACATAATAATAACTCCACACACTGGCGTACATTTATTAAAGTGTTTGCGACAGTTTTCTGTTTGACTTTGCACTGAAAATAAAGTGCAATCTACTTGTACATGTATTTATAAAGTGACGTGGCATCACTGTGTCTGATGCCAGAATTTGGCTCCCCAAAATTCTGCACCCAAAGGCCTGTCCTGCTGCCACTTCAGATCGGGCTCCACATTACTGCGACTCGACACTACAAGGATTGTTTTAATGGGAGCTGAAATGCAGTAACACACTTAAACCACTAAACAGAAAATAGAGATATTCTCAAATCTGAGTTATCTATTATAAGTCCTGTGACTAGGGAGGCTGCCAGAACCAGCTAATCGGTGGAGGTCCTTAGTGTTAAACCTATTCAGATCTGATGTTCATGACCCTTTAGCCCCTTTAATGCCCTCAAGGTTTTCCAACCACAACTTACTACTGAGTATAAGTCTTTAAACTTCATATAAATTTGGGACCAACGCTCTGAATTCACAAAAATAAACAGATTATGGCAACCATCAAACCAATCATACCATCAAAGCAGTGCTGCTACACATGGATTGGAGTAATAAGCAGACAGCTCCATCCATTATGTAAGGGTAGTTAAGGTTAACCGCAGACCGGATCCCCTATTCAGGCTATGAATATGTTGGGGCTGGAAAACGACTTTAATAGATGAAAATCTTTCTCTGATTAAAGCCAGCAGGCACACTAGGGGTCTTTATCCAATTTTTATAACCAGTCCAGGTGAACCACCATCCCACCATTGTGTGGACTTCACACCGTTGCATGAAAAGCGTTATAGCCAAATACACCCCTTATAATGACAATCCCTTTTGAACTTGGAATGGCAGCCATATTGGATTGACAATTGAACCATCTTCTAAGCCTTCTAAATACTCAGATTCATTCTCAGATAGTTCTAGTACATCACAGCTTCTCTTCTTTTCAGTACCGGATGCAATCTGGATTGACCAAACGTGTGAATTATATCTGATTCATACCCCCACCCGTAAACACTTTATAAGGTTGGGTCCCCTAATGTCTATGACTTTGGCATTGGCTTCTTAAAGGCGTGTCGAGCTCGGTAGTGAAGCTTTTAGTCACCCATTGCGGTAGACATGTAATAATAAAGCTAGCACTCCTGTTTCCAGCTCCGCCAGTCAGCAGCTTTTACACGCACGGAATTCTGACTATGCGATTTTTAACAAGCAGCCTGATCACAACGGGAGCAGCAGAGGAATGTATGAATACGTCACACCCGGATCATACAACATGAACAATGGCATTATTGGCGTGTTAAGCTCCCAGACAGGAATACTAAGGCTGAATCACACGGGTGTTCTCTTTGTCTGAGATTCCCAATAACTTTCATTTTTATTACTGAAATGACAAATTGATGGTAATTATCGGTATATTAGCAGGTAAATGACAACAATCAGTATTTAATGATCCCTGTAAGGAACATGTGTCGTAATGGTAATGGCCTCAAGGACCCATGCATAGTCTACAATGGCATCTTCACTATCTTTTGTGGCCCCATGGGAAAATGGGACCCAACCACTTCATAGTGACGGTTGTAGCAAAATGAATTGTAGGATGTGGCTATTGTCACGGCAAAAGTTAAAATGACATACAGGCGGTCCCTTACATAAGGACACCAGAATTACAGAGGACCCCTAGTTAAAGACAGACCCCTCTGTCCCCTGTGACCTCTGGTGAAGCTCTCTGAATGCTTTACTATAGTCAGCTGTAAAGTGTCTGTAATAAAGCTTTATTGATAATCCTTGTTCCCATTACACAAAAAAATTTGAAACTCAGATTGTCACCAGGGAAAAAACATTTTTAGCCCCACAGGTGTTAACCCTGGGAGTATACAGCAGTGTGCAGCAAACACCCGGTCTGTATGGGGATGGCTCAATCCATGGCTCTGGTTACCATTCCTTGTAGGACATACTGAGTACATGATCATTGTGTAATTTTCTTTAAACCCGATCTTTAAACAGGAGGGGGAGCCGGGCTGGGGTATAATAATTATTATGTGCCCTATAATATTGGTTTTACTGTAGCAGTGTCAGACTGGGCCACAAAAGTACTCCAGAGATCCAACCAAAGAAACACACAATAATTGACATGGTGGGTCCAATAAGCCCTATCCCAGCACTGATGTATGCAATGTTTTATCATCCCCAAAATATACATCACCTGATCACAGTATAGTAAATGGGTCTATAATATGCCCTTGACTGACCCATAGCCTAATGGTGTCTAGTAAGCCATTCCTCTGAAGTATGTATCACATGAGTATTGCTGAGCGGACCCAAGATAGTTTCATTCAATTCAAATTGTGCAGGGTGCCGCCGTTTTGGGGAGGATTGTGCAATTGAGTCACTGGGCAATGACTGTACCCCAAAATGATGGTGCTTGGTGCCGATGGCATGTGATTTCCAGCATGTGATCAAAGTAATTTAAACATTTAACACCATTAACCCCCACGATTGGTGCTGATTTGGTCTGGGTCTGCTCATCGCAACTCATGAGTTCTGATAATAAACTCATGATAACCCAGGTCAATGAAGAATTATGGAAAAAGCCACTATATTTTCACTAGGTAACGATTAAGGGTTTCCCCAAAGCACTTTAACAGTAGGAAATGCAAAACCGTTTTAACCCTTTCGTGAATATGTCATCAATTTATTGTGCAGCACAAGGTTTGTAAAATTCTCCACCTTCCCCTCCGCTAGACATCTTTATGAAAGGAATGTTATAAGTAGGGTAGTCTTAAAATAATGTTGGGAATGTCTTGTAAAATGCATTGAAAGCACTGACTGTGATTAGTGATTAGTAATCAGATGACATTTCCGTGTATCTTTGTTGCGATGTACGGTTATTGTACCATCATCTTATTTCAATGTGACAATACGGAATATGTAATTGCTTCCTTATTGGCAGGACATGAAGTCTGCATCTTTTCTACCCATTGTCATGGGACATGTAGGCGTGGGGTGTCTTCTCAATCTACAGGCAGGTTCACCAGTGAGACTTGGCACTGGAATTTGGCTGTGGTTCACGCCCCACTCATTGCCATGACAACCCGTCAAGCAATATTTAGCTTAAGGCTTTTATTTAAGATACATGGAATGCTGCCCAACCCTTTACAGTAGCTTTTAAGGATAACTCTAGAACCTAGCTTGTCTAGAAGAGACTTTTATATTAAGCTCAGGTTGCAAAATAGTATGTGGAGTAGCTTCAAATCTGTTATAGACCTTCATAGGTTATGTAAGACATTTCCAAAAACATTTTTATTTCAAACATATATTTTTATGGAGTGGAGTTTTTTGCTCTAGTCTCTCGAAACTCTGCCTGAGATTTTAGTATATATGGTGGGCTGGGTATTCATGCCCCGGCCTGCCCTCTGCCCACCCTTCTCCCTGCCCGTTCCTTGACCGACACGCCCACAGTGGTGTGCAAGCCTAGGAAGCCAGAAAACTGGTGGGGATGGGGAAATTCATGAAAAGCTTGAGTGCAAAGACTCCTAGCTGACATGAAAATCGATTGGTTTTCCCAATGGTTTTATAGGGGCAAGAATTGACTCCCATATCCACTGTTGTCTTAGCCAACATAGTTATGAATGTTTTCCTTGAAAAGATATATGTATTATTCCCCTTTGTTACAGTGGTAATTTTTATTAATTGCAGCCATATAGGTTGTCCCATTCTAGACACATAAAATGAACATACTATAAAAATGTTAACCATCTTAAATAAGACTGAGTGTCCACATTTAAGCTTTTGTATGCAGTTTTTAAGCATGGAACATAGAGGAAGAGAAAGATTGTAACGGACAGATTGTACTCTTCTTTTTTAAGCATTTCCCGGTTTAAGCATTTTTGGTATAAAAATTTATTACAAAAAAACAACACACAGGAAAACAAGGCAGAAACAACAAAAAACAAAATCAGAATACAGGAAACATAAAACTGAAAAGTCCCCAGGTAGGCTGGCAGGACTGCTGGGCTCTGGGGCAGGCTGGCAGGATAGCTGGGCTCCGGGACAGGCTGGCAAGATAGCTGGGCTCCGGGGTAGGCTGGCAGGATAGCTTGGCTCTGGGGCAGGCTGGCAGGATAGCTGGGCTCCGGGACAGGCTTGCAGTATAGCTGGGCTCCGGAGCAAGCTGGAAGGATAGCTGGGCTCCAGGGTAGGCTGGGAGGATAGCTGGGCTCCAGGGCAGGCTAGCTGGGCTCCAGGGGAATGCTGGCAGGATAGCTGGACTCCAGGGCAGGCTGGCAGGATAGCTGGGCTCCAGGGCAGGCTGGCAGGATAGCTGGCTCCAGGGCAGGCTGCCAGGATAGCTGGGCTCTGGGGCAGGCTTGCAGGATAGCTGGGCTCCGGAGAATGCTGGCAGGATAGCTGGACTTCAGGGTAAGCTGGCAGGCTAGCTGGGCTACAGGGCAGGCTGGCAGGATAGCTGGGCTCCAGAGGAAGGCTGGCAGGATAGCTGGGCTCCAGGGCAGGTTGGCAGGATAGCTGGGCTGCAGGGCAGGCTGGCAGTATAGCTGAGGTCTATGACAGGCTGGCAGGATAGCTGGGCTCCAGGGCAGGTTGACAGGATAGCTGAGCTCTGGGGCAGGCTGTCAGGGATGCTGGGCTCTGGGACAGGCTGGCAGGACAGCTGGGCCTCTGGGGGAAGGTTGGCAGGATAGCTGGGCTTCAGGGCAGGTTGGCAGGATAGCTGGGCTCCAGGACAGGCTGGCAGGATAGCTGGGTTCCCCGACAGGCTGGAAGGATAACTGGGCTGCAGGGCAGGCTGGAAGGATAACTGGGCTCGAGGGTAGGCTGACAGGGTAGCTGAAATCTTCAATAGCTCTTATTCCACTTTTCACCTTTTACAAATGCTGCTCAAATTCAGAGATCTGTGTAGACATAAAGATTTTGGTTTGAAAACCTATTTTGGGAGGAGTTGTTGAAGTGGAATGAATTAAAGACCCGGTATTCTTCACATCCTGGTAATAATTTTTTACTGTTAATACCACTTGCACTTTGAATTTTCCAATTGGAACAGTAATAGAAGACGATGATGGCATCAATTACTGATCTCATAACCTGTTGACAGGTTTTACCACATTGACGAACAGGGACATATAGAAGAAGGGTCCATCAAAGATCTAAAAGTCTCTACTTCCATTAAGTTAAAACATTTTTTTATTTTTTTGAAGGAATGACCCTCTACAGACTTTCATGTGAACCATGTGATTTTTTAAAATGTTTGGAAGTGATAAATGTACTAATGATCTGTTGATTAATACTGTCACTACGAGGAAGGCGTTGATGTGCTTCTTAATTTTAGATATGTGTAAATGGGTGACAGAAACAGGCAGGAAGTACATTTGTTCTCTAATAGTAATCTCTTTACCGTCCTAAAAAAAAAAATAACCCTTATACAGGCAGTGCCTGGGTTACGTACAAGATAGGTTCCAGAGGTCTGTTCTTAAGTTAAACTTGTATGTAAGTCGAAACTGTATATTTTATAATTGTAGATCCAGACCAAAAATTTTTTTGCCCCAGTGACAATTGGAGTTTAAATTGTTTTTGCCGTAATGGGACCAAGGATTATTATTAATGAAGCTTCATTACAGATACCTTGCAGCTGATCATTGCAGCCTGGGACTATAATAAAGCATTCAGAGAGCTTCACCAGAGGTCACAGGGGGCATAATGCATTAAGTAACTAGGGGTCATCTGTACATCGGGTGTCCTTAAGTAGGGGACCACCTGTGCTTTAAATTACCGCCTTCTGCTTGAATGAAAATAGGAAATAAAAGTAGTGCTTCCTAAGTGGTCACTGTACTCCGTTTACTTGTACTGCTGATGATGGCCACCGGCCTACCATTCATTTTCCTGCTCCATCCGTTTCTGATGAAGGTCTTGTGACCAAAACGCCAAATGAAACGAATGTGCCAATCAACGTTTTCAATAAAGAATAACTATCACATATTACTACCCGGAGGTGCTGAGTTATTGTTGTTGATATTTAAGAAGGGCTAGTAACCTACTTGTGCACCGACCATTTCTAAATTCTCCATATTGGAGTGACGTGTTAAAATATCCTATCCAACACTTCAAATGAACATTCAGTTACCACATTCTTGATGAAATATGAAAGAAAATGAGTAAGCAAAACAGAAAAATAAATTCCAAAAAATGAAGAAAAGAAGGAAGAAATGAAATAAGGTCCATCCCATCCTCCTAACAGTTTGTAATCATGGAGGAGAATTGCAGACAAGAAGCCCATTGGTGCTCGACATTATTGATTCTTAATGAATCTTTATTACTATTGTAATGCTTGTTAGCTGATATCCATTTGATAAATATTTCGTCTCTTAACTCTAAAACACCTATTTAAACTTTGGAAACTTATTGTTAAAGTAGACCTTAAAGTTAAGTAGAGCTAATAACGTTGATGGAAGTGGTGGCAGGTTCAGGGCCACGTTTGCCATGAGGCACGTCTGTTCCAGGTGGCACATAGTCGTGCGATGAGTGGGACCTCGACAATAGTGTACATACCAACCACTGTGGCTCAATCTACGGTGTGCACTTATAGCACCAGGGCCACCACCCCACATTCAATGCTCTGGAGAGCAGCTGGACAGAACCACACCAATACCAGTACCCCAGGACAGTTCTATCAGGTATGTTTCAGATTGTAATGTTTTATTGTAATGTCAGTATTTATAATTATAGTCTGTGTAAAATTTTGCCACTCTCAATTATTGGTGTGGAAGACAGATGGAGACCGATCTTACACAGGGATGTTTGAAGGAGTCATTTAGCAGGAGACATTCTGCCTGGTTGTAAAATAAAAACAAGAAGTGAAATTTATTTTGCACAAAATTGAAAATGTGTTTTGAAGCTGTAAAATAATGATGTGCTCTCCTACAAGGAGGTGCGAGGCAATTAACAGTAAAACCGTGTCAGAATTAATCCTTAACATCCAATCTTAATCTCTTCATGAACTTATGAAGGCAGTTTTATGAATGTGTCTGTGAATAGACCGGTGCAGGGTTAGACTCATGAAGTTGATGGACCTAAAATGTTCGGCACTGTTGACAAAATTATATTTTGCTAATGAACTTGTCATTCACCATAAAAGTTTTAAAGAGAAATAAAAGTTTGGAAACTCAACTTGATGCACACGTAACACTGTACAAGGTAGAACTTCACAGACATAGAACCATTTCCAAAAACCGGGCTGTGAAGGACCTATTACCCTTATATCTTCTATACAGAATGAGGAAGATTTATAAATCTGTCTATTCTGGAGTAATTTGAACATAAAATGTATTTCCCAACATTTATTGAGGGTTTTAGACAATTTCTAAGCAATTTTCCTGACTTGTCTGAAAAAGGGGAATTGCCTCAGGAAAAGGGGTGACCTAGACCTGGCTCCAAAAATATTCAGTCCAAGTGCTAGAAATTTCAGTGGGTGCAGCAGAAAATTAAGTCGAAACTAGACCGACTAATAGCTGTGCTACAGTAGATAAGTGACAATTTATATATTCCAGAAAAGCATAAGATTATGGAAATAACTTTGACCTCAAATGTGGAATTGTAAAATTGAGGGGGTTTCCTTCATGCTTAAAAAAACAGACCTTTGTGTTTTTCTCCATGTCTTTGTCAGTAGATGGTCAGTGTATGGTCCATGCGTCATACTTGGTCCCACAAAAAACAGTTTTTGTTTCTAAAGGCTACTGGGCCATGAAAAATTTTGTCTTTTTGGTGAGGTGTTTTTTCCCTTCAGGACATCAATTCCATGGAAATGTAATTCACATAAAAGAGCTTTTTGAATGTTATGTGTAATGAGTGCATAGTTTTTTTGCAATTACCTCTTAAGATTTTTTGAAATACCAACATAATTTCAAAATCAGAATTTTACAAAGTATTTAGCGCAATCGTGCATCCATTTAACTATAGTGTTCTGTTAATGGAAAATACTAAATATGTATGGTGGCGTCCTGACCCTTCCCCTTAGGCCAGTGATGGTGAACCTTTTGGAGACAGAGTGCCCAAACTACAACCAAAACCCACTTATATGTCTCGAAGTGCCAACATGACAATTTAAGCAGTAACTTATTGGAACCTGCTGTATCTCAGGTTTTAATTGAATTGGCGTCCTGAGTTCACCAATACAATTGAAAGATAATTGAGAAATGTGGATCGTAGCTTCCCGCCAGGGTCCCCTGAAGAGGAAGGATCAGGGGACCCAGAGCAGGAGCTCCAACGATAATCCATCGCTATCCACACCTTCTGCTTCTTGATGTTGCTTTAAAAAAGCGCTGAGCATGGCACGTCCTGGGCTGTATTGGATCACAGGGGAAAGCCTTGAGTCCTATCTGGCAAACTCTAAATTGGGGTGAAGGTCCGGGTGCCCACAGAAAGAGCTCCGAGTGCCACCTCTGGCACCCGTGCCATAGGTTCGCCACCACTGCCTTAGGCCATTGCTGGCCCCAAGAAGTAACCAGATGCAAATTATTTGAGTGGCCAAAAAGCATTTCTTTTAGCGGGGTTACATAAGATAAAATGTAAAACTTTATTTAATTTTGAGACCCCTGATATGTTGATGACATGAAAAACGAGGAGCTGACAGAAGAAGAAGGGGAACTGTCGCTAAAGGCTTTCCTTCCTTCATTGATGAGAGGTTTTCTTACTTTCCTAAGATTTGGGTTTATTGGCTGATATGCGTCTGGTTGTAACGGATGTTTTTTTCTCTTTTATAAATGTTAAAGAAAACTGTGAGATCAGAGCCCGGGGAATATAGCATATTTTGCCCTTGGTATTTGGGTTGAACAGAGAACAAAAGGAAAGGGGAAAGAGGATTTCATCAGGTCACATATGGAGCATCATGTAATGTTGGTTGTTTTCCAGTTATCTCAAAGCTATGTGTCTTGGATTTTATTTTTTAGATATACAGACAGTTCCCTACTTAAGGACACCCGACTTACAGACGACCCAAGTTACATACAAACTTGTCTGACCCCTGTGACCTTTGGTGAAGCTCTCTGGATGCTTTATATTAGTCCATGGCTGTAATGAAGCTTTATTGATAATCCTTGGTTCAATTACACCGAAAATAATGTGAAAATTGTCACTGGGACAACCAAAAATTTTGGCTGTAGTTACAATTATAAAATATACAGTTCTGACTTCCACTTAAGAACAAACCTAAAGAATGCTGTACGTAACCCGGGGACTATCTGTATTAGAGGGTTCTCATTGGCTGACTTGGGCTAGATAAGTCCTTACAGTTCCACATGCACACTCACTGAATGTATATGTGTATATGGGTTGGGAGTAAAAGTGTTGCAACTGTAATAACTCAATAATACAGTACAATTTGGGAAACACGAAATGTTAAGGGGCTTTATTGTATTTCTCTTTGACTTGACTCTTCTGTTGATTTCTTGAAATACCCATTAGACTAAGTTAAAGGGAACCTGTCACCGGGGACCTCATTTTCACCAAAAAACAGATTGTAAAAGCCCATGACACCTGCAGTGCAAAATTGCCTCTCTGCCTTTTCTAAGCATTAGCATTACAATATAATTCTGTGTTATAACTTACATCCTTGCATCCTGACAAAATCCTGGGGTAGTCACAGGGGTTGGGCTTTGGTTTGGATGCATTTCAAACAAGCATGTGACTTGGGCCCAAGCTCTGAGGATGGAGCAGCACAGACAAGGCACATGTTGTTTTTTGAAATGCATCCAAACCAAAGCCCAACCCCTGTAACTACCCCAGGATTTTGTCAGGATGCAAGGTAAGTTATAACACACATTATTGTAATGCAAATGCTTATAAAAGGCAGACAGGCAGATTTGCACTGCAGGTGTAATAAGCTTCTGCAACCTGTCTTTAGTGAAAATGAGATCCCTGGTGACAGATTCCCTTTAAAGAAAATGTCAATGTTCAGTATATTCCTTTTCCTCCAGTTGCAAGGTTTGCCAGCCTTACCCTCATTCCTCTAACATGTAGCAATGCCAGGAGTTGTGGGACACATTGTGCCATATCACTCAAATTTTATAAGTTTGCTTCCCATAATTTAGATATTCAGTCAACGGAGGATCTGGGCAGGGACATGTACAATAGGTGGAGGCTGGGTTAGAAGTTCAGCGATGTTAAAGCATTGATTCATCCCTGGATAATCCATCTCAGTCTGTACAAAGCACAAGCAGCAGAAGAGCTGCTCGCTATGGCTTACCGTAAGTATCCTGATAGCAAATATTCATTGTAATATCATATTTCCTCCTGTGAAGCAGCTATTGAATCCTTCAAAAAAGTTTCTTCAGGCCGGTAAGATGACTTTAGAGCCAAATTGTAGAGAAATTAGGAAAGATTTCTCTTCCAGCAGTCTACTCACATCAGTTCTGTTTTATTTTGCAGTTCTTTTGGTGCATTTTTAATGTCATATTCTTGTTTTTCTGTCTGGTGCTACTCAGGGACTGTACAGCCCCTGTGCACTGTTGCCAGTGGTCTTCAGGGGACCCTGGAGGGAAGCTACAACCCAAATGTCTCCTGCTTTCTATTGTATTGGTGTCCTCAGAACTTGTGATACAGCAGATATCAATAGGTAACGGCTTAAATTGTCATGTTGGCACTGTGCGACATAAAAGTAGGTTTTTGTTGTAGTTTGGGCACTCTGTCTCTAAAAGGTTCATCATCACTGTCCTATGCTATTGGACTTGTCAGCTGTCACACTTCAAAGAAAGTTTGTCAGTATTGTACAAATTCACAATTGTGACAGTTTTTGGTGACAAATTTACAGGCTAAAAAAACTAATATAACCCTAATGTTACATCCCTGTGTATGTTCTATAATTCTAGCTTTGAATGTTTGTTTTTTTGTATGTTGTTTTCTATATATTAATTTCATGTGTAAAGACCTCCACTCCACACCTGCTTCAGACTATACTAGAATCACTAGCGTATGAGATTCATCAGAAGTGTCAGAGGTAAAACTCTTCTAGTTGACCATGAGAACCAATCAGAGCTTTAATTTTATAAACAGCTGTAAGAAAATGAAAGCTGAGGTCTGATTGGTTGCCATGAGCAACTAGAACTGACACTTCTTATAAATCTACCTTTAACACACAAATACTATTTATAGCGATTGATGTCATTGATGTCATCATTGTGTGACATCATAAATATAAATTAGTTATAGGGGGGCTACTGTATATGTATATCTATCTTTATTAAAAAGAGGGAATTTAATGGGATCTCTCTCCCTCTCTCTCTCCGCACATTAAAGAGGACATTGTATACACACATATGTATATATATATATATATATATATATATATATATATATATATATATATATAGTTATGCTAATACTTACATAATTTATAAACACATACGGGACACTGTTTATATGTATATACTCATGTATATCTACATGTATAAAAACATATTAAAGTGGTATGTATATCTGTAAATTCATTTGGAATACTATAGTGCTTGGTTCTGGTGCAATATTTTTGTACAGAGTTTTCTTCTGGTGCTTTATTTATCTACTGAGTTTGGTTCTGTTCCTGTATTTATGTTCTGTGCTCTATTCTGTTGCTGTATTGTTATCTGGATCTTGGTTCTAGTGCTGTATTCATTTTCTGAGCCTGCTCCTTCTTTTAATCATGTGTCCAACAGTTATCATCCATAAGGCCAAAATACAAACCCCCATAACAATTCACAGCCACTAGATGACCTAACATAAAGATTGAGTCCATATCGCATCCTAGAAAGTCAAGTCCTGCTGAGGAAATAAGACATTTACTAACGGTCCGTCGGACACATTTTCGTCGGGTTTCCCGACAATTTCCTTTTTGCGCCAAATTGCCCCTGGATTCGCACCCGACCTAATTTTGGTGCATTGACGCCGGCTTGCACGCGACAGAAATCGGGAGGCTGTCGGACAACCTGACGGATTCGGACAACGCGCAAGATTTAACATTTAGAAATGTATCACAAGACACGCACTTACTAGCACCGGGAAGAAGCAGGTGAACTCCGGTGGACCTTGGCGTAGAAGCGATCGATGCAGGAACTTGGGCGCACGATCTTAGTGAATCGCGGCAGACCCGAATCCTCATCGGACAATGCGCCGCAGGATCATGACAGGACCAGGTAAGTAAATCTGCCCCATTGTCTTAGCTCCAATTGAGTTTCCAATAGGGTTCATGGGCTACACCCAATAACTCTAAATAACAGTATCACGGTGTTTCTCAATGGAAAAGTTTATAGATGTTTCTGGCATCAACAAATATTTTTCAGGTGTGACCAGGAGGAACGTTGGTAGTGATTGACAGGAGAACATGTAGAGGTAAATGGCAGGTGTGTGTAACATGTTTTATGGAGACAGCCTCCACCATCAAAGGAGTCAACAAAAATTACCTTTCCATAAAAACACAATGATTACACATAGACAGTTTGTAAACACTTTGTAGAAAAAAATCCACAAGGTCTGGATTCTAGTCACTGCTATGTAGACTATTGGGGGCAATTTTTTAAATATGTATTTTATTTTTGAAAGCTGATATTGGACACTATATAATTGATGCTGCAAATGATGAGAGTTGCCTCACAATGTAGAAGTTTGTTCAGTGCCTACAGAAATAACATACACTGTCAGGAGTGGCTCCATCAAGTACAAATCCTCATAGAAACTTCTCCCAGCCATTGTTTAATCCCCCCCCCCCATATGTCTTTGTCTTTCCCACATTTCCACTTCTTGTTAACAAACTTGCCTCACAACCTTTTGCTACATATATACCAAACATAGCCCTCACACCACAACAGACTATGTTGTGCCCCTATATATATTAAATATACCCCTCACATTATAATTGGCCATTCTTTTTACCATATCACATATAATATATTGCCACTCACATGTATCATAACTGATTCAATATCATATATATATATTTTCTCCAAATTTCTATCTGGAGGACTTAAGGCCCAGTCCTGTGTTGCCTGCACCCACCTGATCAAGACGTCTAGTATGCTGCTTGTATTTTCTTATCGTATATATATATAAAACATAAATATTAAAAATATAAAGCATAACTGTTTTATAAACCTCCCCACGTATATGGAAAATACACTGTGACCTATGCATATAAATATATGTAATATAACCACTGCGACCCCTATATGTTTTCTAATATATACTATTCCCCGGACTAAAGAATAACAAACATTAATCCTCCAAAATAAATGTTACATAATCTCAGAAAATCTAAAATATTACATACAGTGCCCCCTCAATCTATTATGTTACATACCGACCCCCAAATTTATATTTATAATAAACTTGGTCCCTATAATTAATATTATATGCAGCAGATCCCCAAATTATTTTTTTATACATAACACCCCTATTCCATTTAATTAAACCCCCATTAACAGTATTCCATGGTTTAAAAATAACAAAATATTACAGGCAGATTGACATTTGTTTGATGCAAAAGTGGAGCGTAAAATGAAGAATATATCTAAAAAAAAAGGTTGAGTGTATGTATTTGTGTAAGTATATGTATGTTCGCTAAAGAAAATTTTATTTTTTTCAAAATTTTTACCCTGCTCTTTCCAAAATACATTAATTAACAACCATGTGCAGGAGCCCTTATCTGCTGACTGCTGTGGCAGGTAGAAGCTGAGCCGTAATTGGTTGCTATTTTTCCACAGGTCATAAATATGAGCTCTTAACTTTGATTGGTTACTATCGGCAATATGTATAAGACAATTTATGTGTGAGACGATAGAAAAAAACAGACTAAGAGACACAGATGGAGACAAATGGAGACAGAGACAGTTGGAGACAGAGACAGTTAGACAGAGACAGTCAGATAGTGAGACAGAAATAGACCATGAGAGACAGTCAGAGACAGTCAGAGACTGACGGAGACAGTGAGAAACAGGGATAGTCAGAGTTAGAGACAGAGACAGAGACAGTCAGAGATAGAGACAGCAAGAGACCTAGACAACCAGAGAGACATTCAAACAGAGACAGTCAGAGACAATCAGATACAGATAGATAGAAAATATATTTGCTGTTAACCCATTCTATTTTGTTACAGCTCAGAGCAGGTATGCAACTATCTAGCATAATATATAATTGAGATGTAGTGTCTGCAGAAACATATACAGTACTACATGTGTCATTGTTAGACTAGTGAGACTACCGTCAATAATTTTTTAAAATTGCTAGGTCAGAAAGTTGATGGCACAGGTTATAATGTATTGTACTTGGATTCAAAAGGTGGAGCAAATACAACTACATAGTATAAATAATAATTATCTATGGAAGGATTCATTTCAAAGGTTCATTCTACAGGAATACTTAAGTGTAGGGTTCACCAGTCCTTCACTAGACATGATGTCATAAACACCATGTAGAAATCAAGAGCCCGGTAGATCTGTCTGAAGCTCTCATGTAATAATACATGCCAAGCATTCCAGTGAATGGCTGCTATGCACTAAATGGTCAAGTTGAATGGCTTGGCCACTTTAGCTCATGTTTCTGTAATGTGTGTATATGTGTGTGGGGGCAGGATATTAGGTAATTTACCAATTTACCAATATACATCTATTAAATGTTTTGCACATTATTCTTGATATGTAGAGTGAAGCCTCCTGACTTTTAATAGATGCCTACAGGCGGTCCCCTACTTAAGGACACTTGACTTACAAACGACGGTTAGTTACAGACAGACCCCCTCTGCCCGCTGTGACCTCTCTGGATGCTTTACTTTACTCCCAGGCTGCAATGATCAGCTGTAAGGTGTCTGTAATGAAGTTTTATTAATAATCCTTGGTTTCATTGGAGCTAAAATTTTGAAAATCTAATTGTCACTGGGGCAAAAAAAAAAAATATATTGTCTGGAGCTCCAATTATTAGTTTTGACAAACATACAAATTCAACTTAAGAACAAACCGATGGATCCTATCTTGTACATAACCCAGGGACCAACTGTATTGGTAAATTACCAAAAATTTTGCCCCCAATACATATTTCTGCTGTTCAGTTGTACCACTGCATTTACTCATCCCTTATTTACATAAAATGAGGCAAGTGTCTGATCGTTTGGGATTTGAGTTGGACCCTTGGACACCTAGCCATTACGAGATTAAGGGTCTGGAATTGCTCTCAGGAGATGCATACTTTGGAAGCATTCATTTGGTTATCTTACCAGTGCTCCATTTACTCTGGTGAAAGTCTTGCAGACCTAATGAAGTGAATGCTGTGCTGGTTTATTCATATGGAGCACTGGTGGCCCTTGTTTTCATCATTGCTGGGTACACGACTGCTTTGATCAGAAACATGTGCCCTAATACTGTGGATATGGATGACACCTTCAATTCTATAGGTACACATTTCTATTCTATTTTTAAGATAACTTTATTTCTCACAAAACAGTGAGAAATATTATTCTTTTGACAATTGTGTCGAAGAATTAGTATGGCAAAATTCCAATAAGCACTTATGATTACAAATCAATATACCATATACATGACACCATTAGGGACCCGACAACTGAAAACTGCCACATAATAACCCAAAACTTTTGCAGCCAAGAATCATCTTAAAAGGACCTTATTTTACTCCACTAAACTACCATATATACTTGAGTATAAGCCTAGTTTTTCAGCACAAAAAAAAATGTGCTGAAAACCCAAACTCGGGTGATACTTGAGTAAAAAAATATAGGTTTTACCAGGTTTTTGGGGTAAAATTAGGGGCCTCGGCTTATACTTGGGTCGGCTTATACTCGAGTATATACGGTATATAAATTGAACAATAATTATCTGAAATTCTAAATACCTCATAATTTTAAAAAATGACTAAAGACTAAAACAAAACAAAAATTTAAAAACATTAGGCTAGTTCAAAAGTTACAGTTCAAATATTCATAGATTTTGCTGGTATTAAGCCACATCTCTCAGGTGTGACAGAAGGAATATTAGTCGTGATTGACGGGACATACAGGTTTACATATCTACATGTTTTTTTGGAAATAATTTTTACAATTCACAAAAATAATATTTCTGTAAAAACAAAATGACTACATGCAAGAGCTTACAATAGACAGAGATCAAGGAAAGCAAGTTCTTTCAGTTGACAGTCCGGCATGGAGAAACATTCCAGACCTGGTTGACAATAGGTCCTCTGACGTCATCTATGTTCATAGAGCAATAAGTGACCACAAGTTTATTTCCAGTAGATATACACAATAATTCTCCTTTGGTTCTTACTGTATTGCACTATAAAGAAAAGATAAAAATGTATAAGAGGTCTTTCATTTGAAGAAGATTGGACCAAGTATGTCCAATGCTGGTCTGATTTTGTTGGCTAGTTCCAACACTGTGCCAAAACACAGGCTCCCACTATCTCAGTCTTCTCTGGTAGACCACTGTGCCATTCTATATTAGAGCAGGATCAACTACGGAGGCAGGTTCTCCCAACTGCCTGACATACGGAATAAGTTTGCAGGTCAGAACTTATGCAATACCTTGAAAGAGTTCAGACTCTTTTTGAAGTTGGTCATCCCAATCAGCTCGAGATATCCTAGGCAAGGGATAGACGATAAGCCAGGAAACATTTGTATCCCGAAATAGAAATAAGTATATTGTGAAGATGACACTTTAGAAGAGCCCTTCATTCATTTTATTCTTATTATTTTGTAGACTTTAATTTTGTGTAACCTGTAGTTAAGAGGTTAATAGATCATGTAACATTTTTTTCTAGTCAATTTACATTCTTTCTTGCTTCAGATGCTGTAACTATATACTTACCAAATTCCATCACACTCCTGTCTTTCAACAATTATCTCCATCCACCTTCTGTACTCTATTACAGCGCCAGAAATCTCCAGGATCGATGCCAACAAACTCAAAAATGGCCAAGAGCACAGAACTCAGAGTATCCGGGGCAAGGAACTTTATCTTCGCAGAGGACAACCCTTCAGCATCACATTGTTGTTTTACAACAGAGGAACAGAAGATAAGTTGGATAACTTGAAACTTACAGCCCAAACAGGTAATTATAGTGACAACAGCAAAACATAGCCCAAGATCTATGGTCATTTGACATAAAATGGAGCTTTTTATAAGTCCCGTTAAAAAGAACTTCCAAAACTGCACTTGTTCTCTCAAAGAAATAGGAAAACATTAATTGAGTATGTAAGGAATTTTACCTGATTAGTAGCGGTCTCCAAAAAAAAAAGGGAAGATCATAAAATGGGAATTCCTAAAGTAGAAAGAATGATAAGCATAAAAAACCCTTACATGTTAAAGGGTCTGGTCCCAGGGACCGGAAGTGATTTCCATTTCTGATGTTACTACTCAGCAAACTACTACTGAATTTGAGCTGAATCTTGGACCCTTCAGTTCTCAAGCGGGTTGTCCTATTTTCTTTCCCTAATAACGTTTTGAAGATGTTCAGAATACCTCTATAAGGGAAATCTATCACTAAAACGTAGCCTTTCAAACTTAAAATAATAGATTAATTAATCTGTAATCAAAATTAGAGTTTCTTATAGTTGTGCAGGAATTGTGATCAAGTAGGAAGAGAGTGACATGCAATAAGTAGGCTGTCCAGAAGATACAATTGACTGATCTGAAGTGCTTTGGGGGGAGGTTAACATAGCCCAAAGAATGGCTCAATGTATCTTCCTGCCTGCCTACTTCATCCTGATTAACATTTATTTAAAAGCTGATTTGTAATCAAATCAAAAGGGAACAACTATATGAACAATATATATATATGAACAACTATATGAAACACAAGAGTAACAAGAACATCACCCAGGTACTAAATGTGCCTGGCTGAATCCGCTAATACTACAAAAACCCAAAACAGCACAAATTCATGGCAAATAACCATTATTGATCTTCTTACTATTAAAAATACATAAAAATAGAAAGAGAAGAATCCACTGTGAAAAGCAGACCGACACAAGGAATATACCAATGTCCAATGTACTCACATAAAAACATAAATAACAAATATAAGATTAACAAAGTCACGGTGCCTGGATCTATGAGTAAGTGTCCACGGTTTAGTCTGATGGATTTTGATGGTACAGTAGATTTCCTTTAACGGGTAATGTTGCTCCATCTCCATTAAGGTATTGTGAGCATTCACATATGACACTTTGGGAGCCAATGATGAACAAATCATCCATTGTTTTCTGCAAGATCTTTAGGATACATCTGTCAATAGACTTTTTAGAAACCAGTATCTGTGCCCTTCCCTAACATTCATGTTATTTTGAGGGTTGTCCCCCTGACTTGAGGCATCACAAGACTGTGTAACACAAACATTTTATCCTAATCTGGTGATTTCATGCCACTTATTTTGGAATCCCATAAATCGTGCCATAAATTCAAGTTCTCGTTTAATGATTTCCCTCCAGGTCCATATCCGTCTCAGCAAACAGGGACCCTTCTACAATTCCCAGTAACAAGACTGCGGGAAAACACATGGAGCGCTGAAGTGGAAAGTGAATCAGTCAATCCTTTATCTCTGACTATTTGCACCTCTGTGAAAGCTTGTATTGGCCGATACAGTCTCTATCTAGAAGGCACCTACTGGGGAAACACCAAATCCTACTACTTGGGTGACTTCATCCTACTATTCAACCCTTGGTGCTCAGGTAAACTTCTAATAATAACTTCCAATGTAACGCAACATGCGAGAAAATAACTTGTTTGATACAGATAAATACTGTTTCACAGATCAGTACGTTACTCATGGCTAAGAGTTACCTGTTAAAAGTTTGGTTGCCTTTGGCCTCCACTAGGGGGACCCCTTGTTAATACTGCATATTGTTGTAACAATAATCAGTACAATGTTATCTTATAGGTAATTCTATGCAGGTAGTCAGGAGATTATATATTTCAAGAACAAAGGGATTGAGAGAAAACAAGGATGTAAATATTTCACTAGGAAATAAACAAGAAAATGTTTTGGAGATCTCTCCTCATGATAGGCCCTCAATATTGGATCAGTAGAGGGCTCAGTAGATTGTGTAGTGTTGTTCTTGATTTCACGAATAGCAAATTAGTCACAGAACAGGCTGTAATCTCCCCTAGTCATCAGATATTGATGACCTATCCTAAAATTAGAAAAAATCCCTTTGATGGAGCAGAAAACATTATAGAGCTAGCTTGGCTCCAGATGTTTTATACATATGCTTCAACCCTTACCTTAACATTTATATGATTTTGATTAATGGGTTCGGTTCATAAACACTGTAAAGGCCCGGGGGGACAAAAAACCTTACAGTTGATTTATCCTGCTCCGGCTACCTGACTCTCATTCAGCTGTGGCACTTCAGGTTTGCAGCAGCTCCACCTACAGCAGCTTGAAGTGTCATGGGTTGTGGAGACCACTTTGGGCAATCAGATGCCACTTTGGACCAAATAACGAAACTTGTGACTAGAGATGAGCAGATGGCCAATCGGTCAGGTTCCTAATCCGGCAAATGAATGCCCCTTATAACTAGTCATTGCTAAGATTGGCCACGGTGTCTGGATTGCCAAGAATTGTCCAGATGATGAACTTGAAGCTGAACTTCAGGTCCACTCATCTCTACTTATGGCGTAAGAGAAAACACATCAAATACAACATCATTACAAGCTAGTAAACCCCTTGACAGACTGCAATTCACAACATAACAGGGCAAGGCAGCATGGTGGCTCAGTGGTTAGTACTACAGCCTTGCAGTGCTGGGGTACTGGGTTCAAGTCCCATCCAGGTCAACATCTGCTAAGAGTTTGTTTGTTCTCTCCGTGTTTGCGTGGGGTTTTCTCCAGGTCCTCCAGTTTCCTCCCACACTCCAAAACATAGCAGTAGGTTGATTAGATTGTGAGCCCCATGGGGACAGGGAGCGATTTGGCAAGCTATGTGCAGCGGAAAAATAACCTGGAAAATAGACAGAAGTAGGGAAAATTTTAAAACAGATTCATACATTTCTCAAGAAAAGTAGAAGGGAGAGGTCGGAGCTTTTGACCTATTTCAGTAATTGTCTTACCAAACCTAATAGGTCACATCTCACATATCTCCCATAGATATGTAACACAGAAGCAATGAGCTTGTACGGTAATATTGTCCTATTTCCTAATCGTCAGCCCTCGTTCTCATGATTCTCATCCCTTTAATACAGTTATCCTCTTTCTGAGGCAGCTTTATTAGGCAATGTGACTGATTCCCCTACGGACATTACAAATCACTTGACTTTGTTACTGAAACCACAGACCAGATTCCAGATATTAATGAACTGTGATGTACAGAGATACTTGGCACAATTTCTCCATTTGTGGGTTTTAAGATCATCCAAAATCTTGGATCTGGTCCAAGTTACAGCCTTAAACAAAGGAGTGGGGTGAGGCAGGAGGGAAGAGGTTTGGATTCTTTCCATTTTGCTTAGTTACATTATGTTATATGTGTTGTCATTATAGTCAAAAACAAGTTACTCATTTTATGGATTTTCAGTATAAAAATTAGACTTAAAGGGGTTGTCCGAGTTTTGAAAAAAAAATATATGTAGCCGGGAGCGGGCTGCCTAAAACAATAAAGCTGTACTTACCTTCCGGTGCCCTCCCGTATCCAGCGCTGCTGTCGCTCCGGTCCGGGCGCCATGTAAACAAACATGGCCGCCGGAGCAGCGCTGCATTCAGCTTCCGGACGGACACGACAACCTTCCGGCCCCCATACACAATGCTGTGTATAGGGACGGATAGGCGTACCCGGCCACGGCCGGCCGGAAGCTGAATGCAGCGCTGCTCCGCTGCATTCAGCGCTGCTCCGGCGGCCATGTTTGTTTACATGGCGCCCGGACCGGAGCGACAGCAGCGCTGGATACCGGAGGGCACCGGAAGGTAAGTACAGCTTTATTATTTTAGGCAGCCCGCTTCCGGCCACATATATATATATTTTTTTAAACTCGGACAACCCCTTTAAAGGACATTTACCATCAGATTACCTGATGGTAGATGACTAGTAAGTACTCCCCATCCCATCCCTGTGTGTCCCAAGCTTCATTTCTTATATCTTTGTATAAAAAAAGTTTATAAGATATGCAAATCAGCCTGCAGAGGACCATTAGGATCCACCATCATATCATTCCTGCTCGCCCTGGAGCCACACCAAGCGCATTTTGGGAGCCATTGAGATTTAATAAGTGGGCAGCTTAGTGGTTAACACTACAGCCTTGCAGTGCTGGGGTCCTGGTTTATGTCCCATAAAGGTCAACATCTGAAAAGAGTTTGTATGAGTTTCCTCCCAGTCCTCCGGTTTCCTCCCATACTTCAAAAACATACTGATAGGTTGATTAGATTGTGAGCCCCATGGGGACAGGGACTGATTTGACAAGCCCTCTGCAGCTCTGTGTAATCTGTGTGTCCTATATAAATAAAAGAATTATTATTATATTATTATTATTTTTGTTAATAAGAGAGTCGGTGATATAATCAGCTCCCATATTATTAATAGTATAATAATAATAATAATTTCTTCGGTGCTTGCAATTGCTTAACTTTTGAAAATGTGTTAAAATGCAATAAAACCGGTATAAATAGGTTTAACCTGTTCCCTATGCGCTCCGTAATAGTACGGAGTGTGTGGGGTGCTCACGGGCTGAACTCTCTCCAAAGCCGGTAAGTCGCAGCCAATACTTACCGGTAACACCCGCAATCGGTGCTAGCTTGCAAAAGGATAGCGGGACATGAGCTCCCCATGACATCATCGGGGAGCGGCAATCGGTCGCTATGACAGCCTCGGGAAATGAAAATATTATAAAACCTATACAAATTTGGTGTCCCCGTGATCACACTGACCCAAAGAATAAAGTAGACCTGTCATTTGGGACACACAGCGAAAGCTGTAAAATCCAAGCCCACAAAAACACGTCTCAAATGCATTTTTTCATCATTTTCACTGCATTTGGAATTTTTTTCCCGCTTCCCAGTACATGGCATGGAATATTCAATACCATCACTATGAAGTGCAATTTGTAACGCAAAAAACAAGCTGCCACAGAGCTCTTGACGAGTAAAAATTAAAAAGTTACAGATTTATGAAGTTGGGGAGTCAAAAATGGAAATGAAAAAACAAAAAAGGGCCAAGTCGTTAAGGCGTTAAAGTGGTTTCCCCATATATTTTCTTTTAATGATATATCCACAGGATATGTCATCAGGACCGAAAAGATGTAGGTCCCACCTCCATTTTCGAGATAGATGCAGATACTATAGGTGGGGCCTGCATTTATCATGTACTATACATCAGGGAGTATAAAGCCCCTTCTACACTGGCGTTTTTCACGCGCGAGTTCTGCGCGTGCATTTGACGCGCAGAACTTGCATTGCACTCTGCCCCATTGTATTCAATGGCTCTTTCTTCATTAGCGTTGTTTTTCACGCGCGTGCTTGCGTTCGTTTGCACGCGCGTCAAAATCGCAGCATGCTCTATTTTTGCGTTTCACACGCGTTTTTCACGCCCCATTCAAGTCTATGGGGACGTATCAAAAACGCATTGCACTCGCAATCATTGCAAGTGCAATGCGAGTGCAATGCGTTTTAAACGTAAGGGTTGCTAGGTGACCAGAATAACAGTATTTCCCCTGCTCGCGATCGAGCATTTAATTAAAAAAACACAGTGAAGAACAGTGAAGAATAGAATAAAACCAGTGAACACAGTGAACACAGGATCATTTAAGAGAAAAACACAGTGCAGAACACAGTGCAGAATAGATTACAGATGTTCGGCACATCTGCTTACTTGTCGGGAGATACGCGCGGAACGGTGCGCCCAAAATAGCATGTGAAGAACAATATATATGTGTGAAGAACACATTGCAGATGTATTTAAACATCTGCAATTTGTTCTTCACACACATATATATTGTTCTTCACATGCTATTTTGGGCGCACCGTTCCGCGCGTATCTCCCGACAAGTAAGCAGATGTGTCGAACATCTGTAATCTATTCTGCACTGTGTTCTTCACTGTGTTTTTCTCTTAAATGATCCTGTGTTCACTGTGTTCACTGTGTTCACTGGTTTTATTCTATTCTTCACTGTTCTTCACATCTGCTAACTTGTTGGGAGATAATATACACGGGGAACAGTGAAGAATAGATCGCAGATGTTTGCAACTTATCAGAAGACATTATTTTTCAATTAAATAACACATTTTAATCCCAAACCATGGTCCCTTTGAAAAATGCTTGAGTCTCCCATTGACTCGCGCGTGAAAAATGCGCCGCAAACGCAAAAAAAACGCTAACAACACGCGCGTGAAAAACGCAAAAACGCTAATTACTCCAAGGAAAAATGGAACAAAAACGCAGCCAAAAACGTCAGTTTTTCACGCATTGCACCCTGACGTGAAATGCAACGCTAGTGTGGAAGAGGCCTAAGTCGTACATACTGGGGAACATTTACTAAGAACAGTGCCGTGTGTACTATGTGCAGTTTGCCTGTGTATAATGCAGGGTGCACCTTTATCACAGGGCGTGAGACACACTTCTGTCGAACTTTGCATGTTAAATCTGGCTCCCCCTTCAGTGCAGAAATTTGTGTTGCATCAAGTATAGTGCAGCCGTGTCACAAACAAGTCACGTGCGACACAAATGTGGCGTGGACACTTTTTAATTACCTCTGCAAGCAGTTTACACTAGAAAGAACTTGCAAAGTCCAACAGAAAACTGGCTCAAGGACCTTAGCAAATGTGCCCCAATGTACCTAAAGCCCAATCTGTGTATAGTGTTGTGAGTCTGCTTATCCCGGCCTGCAGTTAGACATTAAATTTCAATGACAAGGACTCCCGTTCCAATAACATGCGTCATGTGTCCCCAGTCTACACAGCAAAGCTGATATGGGATCTTCACGAATACAGGAAAGGCCAGTTTGTTGTCTGCACTTTACTATGAAAGCTGAAATGCTCTGCAGTAAGCTCATCAAACTCTTGGGTGCTATTTCCATTTCAGAGTTCAGCTTAAGTTCAAGCTTTCAATCATTTTTGTTTTTCTATCAATTTTGTGACTTGTTTATGATTGTATTTGTTTCTCAGGGGAAGAGAAATGTTTTTACAGTTTTTTTAGATGAGTATTTTTAGGATTCTTATCATCTCCTTGGCTAGTACGAGCTCGTTCACGTGGAAACTTCCAGGGGAAAGATCTTTTGAACAGCTGAATAGATTTTTATACAAGAGACACCAAATTGATCAGCACAGCAGCAATCCCTTGATTTATAAAATTTGACTTAAAGTGGACAAATCATTAAAAAAACAATACATCCAAATGTGGTCAGAAAGGGGCCAGCAGCACGAATCTCAACTTCCAAAAATGTTCCTACTCTTTAGCCTTGAATTTTCATAGATTAAAGTGTAACTGTACAGTTATAGTGATTTTACCAAATTTATATATGTGACTCCCGCTTTAAAAATAAACAGAACGAGGCCCACTTTATGCTGCTCGTCCTTTTCCTTTTCAAAGTTATGGCATTTTCTGTTCTAAAAGTGTTTTGACAAAAATCTTTCTTACCAGAGGGGATGTGGGCGGAGACTAATGTTTGTTAATCTATGCCCTCAAGCTGAGGCCAGTTAGTTTGCCCACCGATGATGTCTTAGTTTCTTAGATTTCCACAACAAAATCCACTGAACATTACACAATGCACATACAGGATGTATATGGTGACCAGCCTGGCAGCTTCCATCACATGGAGGAGCAGGGAACATGTAATGAGTGGTAGAAATAATAAGTTTATGAAGTCTATAGCCTGTGCTGTGTGAGCACTAAGGGTTAATCTGCTCAGAGATGATACTGCCAAGGACAAGGTGGGGGAGGGGAGCAGCATGAGGTGCAGAGAGAAAGAAAGTTCTGTAGAATCACAGACTGGGATGAAGGGACTAATAGGGAGCAGGAAGATCTTGTACCTCACAAATCTGTGCAGGAGACATCTGTACCCACAGTCTTGGAACACATCCAGCTCTGCTACATACACAGAGAGAGAGAGCTCTGTCACATGACCTCCTCCTCTGTGAGCAGCAGCCCCTCCCGGGAGACCATCCAGTTTGTAGAGTTTGTTTATACTATGGACTCCAGGGCTTTTCTGCACAGGCAGAGGAAGCAGCTACTGCAGCCCTGAGATAATCTGAGGGTGATAGCAGGGAAACTGCTGGGAGTACTGTAGGTAACAAAGTTAATAGGCATAGTCCCAAAAGCTATTGATTTGTTATAAAAAAAACCTTTGCAATTACTCTTTAATGATCCACCTCATATATCTCAGTGTTTACACTTGGAAGTAGCTGTTGTTCATTAAGAATATTTATAATCCTATAAAGGTTAGTAAGTTACACTTACTGTATTACATTAACCAATTCGTATTCCATTCTTTCCAGATGATGATGTCTTCCTGGAAGACGAAGCTTTGAGGCAGGAATATGTCATGAATGAATATGGATTACTGTATCAGGGAAGCAAAGACTTTGTTGTCACCACACCATGGAACTTCGGGCAGGTATTGTGCAGCCAATAATGATCATGGGTTCCTTACTAACCAACATAGCCATGATACACCTGCCTTGAGCAAGGTTACAGCAATGTGTACAGCATGACACTGCAGTAGTCAATGCCAATGCAAATGCCCAGTTGCCTGTATTGTTACTTCACCCAACTGTTAATGAAGTCAAAAGAACATGGGATGCAATATCCATACATTAACTATACAAGCAGGATTGGCTATAGCTGCTGCCAACTGATATTCATCCATGAATGGAGGGTCACAATATCACAATCTCCTGATGATTGTCTTAGAATTGGGACCTCCACGTTTGGCATATGTTTTACATTTTTCAATATATATGTAAGTTGAAAACTTTATTTCTCACGCTGTGTCTTTAGCAACTATTTGTTTCCATTGGAACAGACAACAATCAAATCCTCAGTAGTCTTATACTGGAGTCATAACTTTCCATTAGTATCCTACTTTTTGTCAATAATTTAAATAAACTGTATGTAGAGGAGTAGCTGAGTATTACTGCAGTCAGGGCCAGATTATAGGAAGGGCTCCAGGGGCGCACGTCCTGGCCCCCCCACCACTTAAGGAAGCCTCCACCAGCAATGTCTAACAGTCTCTGGGAGATATCTGCTGGGGCAGTGCCACTTCGACTTTGGCACCAGTCTCCCGGACTGATAGACTCACTTGCTCTGTCAGTGAGAGCATGCCCGCCCAGCCGTGCTTTTTAGTAGCTGCGCTGCACGTGTAGTGACACCTGATGCCCCTTGGGTGAACTGGTTGACTGACTGGTAACAGAATGGGGCAGATTTACTTACCCGGTCCAGTTGCGATCCAGCGGTGCATTCTCCGGCGCTGATTCGGGTTCTGCCGGGATTCACTAAGGTCGCGCGCCCGATGTCCACTAGGTGTCGCTGCTGTGCTGAAGTCCGCCGGAGTTCAACGGAGTTCACTTCCTCCGTCTCGGTGTATGTGAGTGCTATTTTTACGACACAATTTTTTTTTTAATTCCGCGGGTTTTCCGACGGACACCCCTCCCCCCCGATTTCTGTCGTGTGAAAGCTGGCGCCGTTGCGCCACAATCCCATCGCGTGCGCTAAAATCCCAGGGCAATTCAGCACAAATCGGAAACATTTGGGAAACCCAGCGGAAAAACGCAATTCGGACCCTTAGTAAATGTGCCCCAATGGGTGAATGTGTACCTCTGTCTGGGCTACATTCACCAGATTTTGGGCCCATGGGCCTCCACACTCCTTAATCCGACTCTGACTGTAGCATCAAACGCCAAACAGTTTGTGCAAAGGTCTAAATCTTAATTTATGTAGTTCATCCTCAATTCCGACATATACATAGGAATTACAAATAATAATAATTACTAGTATCAAAGAGCTCACTTCAAAGCCATAATGGGACATGTTTAAGCGCTCCCTTAACAACAGGACAGAGATCTGGTCTTTCTTGCGGGGGTCCACCAAGTTATTTCCCTTAGGAGTTGTCCCAGTCTTATGGCAGCTGATCCATGCCAGGTCCAGTGACAACAGTATGTGACAAACAGGGAAGTGGTCAGTGGATAAGCTGAGGTCAGGACAGACTATCTTCTAACAACCCAAGTAGTAAAGGTCAGAGCAAGCAGAACAGGTCCAGATTTGAGAAACAGGCAGGTATGGGTCTAGATAAGGAAATGGACAGAACCTAAGAACATTTTGCTTAGGAATATTGTCATGGGCGAAGTTGACATAAATAAACCTTGAACTCTGGGACTGGCTATTGACTGAATGCAATACAAGTCGGGTTTATAGGAAATTAAGTTATTAGTTAAGATTTGTTAGTGGTTTATGTTTACCTAAGTAATTCTAAACAAATTAATCTGTAAAAATGTGTAAAAATATATACATTTCTAACTTTAAATACTTACCTGCCAGTCATGTATATACTGTCAATAGTTTGACAGTAATACATGTAATATGGGTTGTGAGCGTGGGTAACCATTCTGATTGGTTACCCACCGTGAACCGATGGGCTTCGGTGTGATGTCAAGTGTGGGGCGGGGGAAGGGCAGAGCTTTACAGTATAATACTGATACAAGTAACTACATAGGGTTACTGGATGTGATTTATATCCACATCCAGTGTCCATATTGGAGGGTTTGGTGAGACTAACAGTGACACATACTGATACAGGTTATCCCTTTTTCATTTGTACTCCTATTAAAAGTTACATTTTAACTCTTTTTTTCCGCTATTATCGGTGAGACAGATTTTGCATATACATAAAAGTTTTTCATTAAGGGATTATCAGAAGCCTCTAGGCAAGCAAACAACACAAAAACTAAATGTTAACACCTTAAGCAGATGCTAAAGCAAAACAACTTGTTCTCATTGTCTATCCTGCTGTACAAGAGCTCATAAAGTCTCATAAAGACTTGTATGTTTTGTTCACACCCAAATAGTTATTTTTTTACAATTAAAAAGAATGTAAAAAAACACATATGATGTTAAACAAATATTATAAAATTATAATTATATTATAAAATTGCTAATTATGAACACATCTTAAAAACTTGTAATTACTTTGATTTTAAGAGCATTTGGCTAGTTCTCATGGGTCTTTGGTTCACATGTGATGTCATTATTACAGTGATTTACCATATTTTACGGACTGTAAGACCAACCTTACTACAAGACGCACCCCAGATTTTTACACTAACTAAAACTGCCTTATTTGTTACACACAAGCACAGAACATGCAGGTCTTCTTCATCCATTCACTCACAAAGCTCTATTACAACATTTTATTCACAAAGCGCTGCTACAACCATTCACTCACCCACCTCTCTGCTACAACGACAACATCCCCCACCGGGGCCTAGACTTTTCTTGGTGGCTCTAGGCAGCCAGGGCCCAGAATACCGGAGTGGCTAACTAGTGCAGCCTTGGGCATGCTATGGTCACGGTGCTTGGAATTGGGACTGGAGGACGGGCCTACAACCTGGCAGGTCTCCAGCAGGTGGTGTGTGCAAGAAAAGTACAGGGGGAGGCTGATGTACTGGTTCTCCCTGCAGCAACCTCTGAGGTGTTTGTAGGGAATCCCTGGGTGATGGAGGGTGGGGAGCTCATAATGGTGAAGCAGCCTAATTCAGTGATCACACGGAGGCACGTTGTGCAAATCGACTCATGGTTTTTTATGTAAACTCGAACAGCAGGCAACAGCCTAACATCAACAGCAGCCAGTTCAGCAGGAGATAGGAGGTCCGCAGGAAAGTTTGCTCACAGCCTGGTAGTGACTTCAGGCTGGGCTGGTAGATGGAGCCGATTCCGGACAGTGGACCTCTGCTTTGGGGCATAGTCTTCTGACTTGCCCAAGGTGTCAGGCAGCTGGCCTGGTACACCTCTGTTCCCTAGTAATATTAGACTGGCTTGTGCAGCACAGACATGTGCTGCACTCTGCTGTGCTTCTGGAATCTAGTGACCCTGCAGGACCATGTGCTCCTTCCCACATGAGGTTTTTAACTCCCCTAGTGAGGTGACAGCATTGTCAAACCAGCTTCCAGCTTGATTTACAATTAGAACACATCATATCATTGGTTAATAAAATTTCACATGTTAACTCTTGCCTTACAAGAGTAAAGCTTCTTTTTCAGTGGCTTCTTTTGCAGTTAATAAGTTTCCCAAAGACCTCCTAGTGAGGTGATCAATATCACCAGGTAGCTACTAGCATGAAGAAGGACATTTACGCAACACCTACCCATACCATACATTGGCAGGGGTGTTGCACAACCATTAACTCCCATACCTCTTACTACATTCACTCACTCAGCACTGCTCCATCCATTCACTCTCACACACATACCCAGTCCGAGCAGGTACTTCTCCTCTGCTTTCTCTGGCCCCATCCCATGCCAGCTTGAAAAGGCTTAAAGGGATATTCTCATCTGGCCATTCACATTCAGTTTCATTAACCGGTTAAGGACCGGGCCCTTTCACGTTTTTTCATTTCCATTTTTCACTCCTCACCTTCAAAAATCTATAACTTTTTTATTTTTACACGTAAAAAGCTATGTGATGGCTAGTTTTTTGCGTAACAAATTGCACTTCATAGTGATGATATTAAATATTCCATGCCATGTACGGGGAAGTGGGAAAAAAATTCCAAATGCAGTGAAAATGGTGAGAGCCCGCATTTGTGTCGTATTCTTGTGGGCTTGGATATTACGGCTTTCACTTCACGCCACAAATGACACATCTAATTTATTCTTTGGGTCAGTACGATTACAGGGATGCCAAATTTGTATAGGTTTTATAATGTTTTCATACATTTACAAAATTAAAACCTCATGAACAAAAATTGTTTTTTTATTTTGCCGTCTTCTTGTGCTTATAACTTTTTCAGACTTTGGTGTTTGGAGTTGAGGGTGGTGCCATCTTTTGCGACTTTTGATGATGTTTTCAATGATATTATTTTTAGGACTGTACGACCTTTTGATCACTTTTAATAGAATTTTTAATTTTTTTTTAAATGGCAAAAAAGTGCCAGTTTTGACTTTGGACGCGATTTTCCGTTACAGGGTTAAACGCAGTGAAAAACCGTTATTATATTTTGATAGATCAGGCATTTTCAGACGCGGCGATACCTAATGTGTTTATGATTTTTACTGTTTATTTATATTTATATCAGTTCTAGGGAAAGGGGGGGTGATTTGAATTTTTAGGTTTTTTTATTATAATTTTTTTTTTTAACTTTTTTTTCATTTTTATTTTTACTATTTTTCAGATTCCCTAGGGTACTTTAACCCTAGGTTGTCTGATCGATCCTACCATATACTGCCATACTACAGTATGGCAGTATATGGGGATTTTACTCCTCATACATTACAATGTGCTGATAGCACATTGCAATGAATGGGTTAACCCGAAGTAGCTTCGGGTCTTCGTGAGACCCGAAGCTACCATGGCAACGGATCGCTGCTCCCCGATTACGTCACGGCTTTGCCGGCGGCGTTCTGCAAGAAAACACCCGCGATCGGTGCCGGCACCGATCGCGGGTGTTACCGGTAAGCCTTTGCTGCAATATGCAGCAGAGACTTACCTGCCATGGAGAGGGCTCGGCCCGCGAGCCCTCTCCATCCATCGGAACGCGACCGCCGCCGTGAATACACAGCGGGCGGTCGCGAACCGGTTAATCTGCCAAATATAAATATTTCTTCAATTGGATGTTATTAAAAAAAATGTTCCTGTGTGAATATATTTTCTCATAAATGTAGTGATATGGTATGTTAGAAATGAGATAGCTTCCTCGGTTATGACCACCCCGCACTCTGGCAGCAATGGCCAGACATGGGCTATTGAGTCCTGCCTGACCACATGGATTCAGCGTTCATTACCGCAGGACAGCTGTGGGACCTGCAGTAACTCCCGGACACTTCATATACAAAAACTTTTTGTTTCTTTGTGCAATCACTCCAGCAGAGGTGGCCGTTTCCGGGGACACAGTCTTGTTTCTAAAGGGCCATATCACTATATTTATGAGAAATTATCTTCACACAGGAACATTTTTTTAAAAATAACATCTAATTGAAGAAATGTTTATGTATGGCAGATTAATGAATCTGAATGTGAGTGCTCAGACGAGAATACCCCTTTAAGGACCTTACAGTGATGCAAGAAGCATGTGATCAGTCACATGCTTCTGACATCACTCTAGGTCTTGTAGTAATACTCATGTTGGGATAAACAAGGAAAAGGAGAGCAGTGCTGAAGTTCTGCTCTATCAAATATCTTCAGGACAGCGATTAAGAGGGTCTGGCAGTGTTTAATCCTCATGACTTTCATACTGAAAGACACAGGCACTATTTACCAAGATCTTGCTAAAAAGTCAGTTTTATAGTCCGAAAAATACGGCACTTGCATGGCCATGACAGCCATGCCCACTTGACCTTCTTTCTCCTCATTGTGGGGGTCACAGCAATTCAAACCCCATTAATATGCAACTATTGCAACCCTTTCCTATCAAAAGTTTATTAGCCTTTGTGCCTTTTAAGGATACAATACTGGTGTGGACCTTCTATTGATAGTTGACTGATTTTTCCTACTACTTTAGCTATGGTTTGTAGTAAGTCACCTGCTCTGAGTGCCTCCATATTCCTCCATAGTGTAACATGGATTGCAGCCTCAGAGCTATAATAGGAATATATGATGAGATTTTTGTGAGTTTCTGTTTGATGTGTCAACCTGTCGTTTATCACGCTGCACCTCTCCTAAACCACACGGATAACATGAGCATAATAGTGTTCATTCATCGCCCTGCGGGCGGTTATTAGGGCAAACACATCCATTTGGCTAGAAATATCTCAGAGATGAGAGTAAGTGCACGAAATAATAAGTGCATCCTAACTCATTGCCCTCTGTGATGAATTATGGTGTCACTATCGCGAGATTATGAGGGAGACTATTGGGGGGATGTACCATACATTTATGTATATTGTGGCAGTGTATAATACAAAGCCAAACCACTGGCACCCATTGGATCTATCAGGAGTCTTTGACCTTCTAATAAATATCCGGTGGTGTGGGCGCAATGATTGGGTACATCTTGCACCTGTCCAGGTCCGCCGTGGCATAAGTGCACTATAGCCTTCACCTGAACCTGGCACAGGCTTTAGCTAATGCACAGGTGCAGGACTTCCCCGCTCTGGCCCAGTCTGCAGCGTGAGAACGCTCCCTCCCCACCCAACCGGTAAAGTCTCAACTTTCGGCTCTACACCCCCAATATAAGCTTTGCAATCCCATTGCAATTGCACAAAGAGTGAACATGTTACACTATTAGAAATTAATGAATAACTTGGCATAATTTTTAAATAATTTTTTATAATGCAACACCAGATAAGACCTATGAACAAGAGTGGCGCTATTTCTAGAGTCTATTTTCTACATTTATCATAAACTTTATGGAATACATAGACTCCGGTAAGTAACTGTATACAGAAGACGAGCCTTTATTTGACTATGTCAATGCATCCCGATGTATTAGGAAATTTGTTCTCCATAAAATCTGTTTATACACATGGTTTGTTGGCTCATGACCTGAAATAGGTGCAGCCACTGATGGTGTCAGGAACAGTTCAAACACTGCAGACTAGAGAATGAAGGTCTCGCCCAGATGAGAGGTGAATAACACTGCCGGGGCGGAGACCCATCAGTCTACATTCACAGAAAAAAAACAAGAAAACTTGGTGTTTAAAGGGAAGCTGTCAGGTCCCAGGTCACACATAACATGTGTCCCTCTTTACTGTATCTCTGTCCCATAAGATGAGCTGATTTGTTAAGGCAGGATGATATTGTTATATCACATAGTGATATGTTATATATACAGGCAGTCCCCGGGTTACGTACAAGATGAGGTTTGTTCTTAAGATGAATTTGTATGTAAGTCGAAACTGTATATTTTATAATTGTAGATCCAGACAAAAAAAATTTGGCCCCAGTGACAATTGGAGTTTAAAAATTTTTTGCTGTAATGGGACCAAGGATTATCAATAAAGCTTCATTACAGACACTTTACAGCTGATCATTGCAGTCTGGGACTATAGTAAAGCATTCAGAAAGCTTCTTCAGAGGTCAGAGGGGTCTGTCTGTAACTATGGGTTGTCTGTAAGTCAGGTGTACTTAAGTAGGGGACCGCCTGTACATATATATATATATATATATATATATATATATATATATATATATATATATATATAAATGTGCTGCTACCCAGTGTTTTGTTTTGGATAGGGTAGGGACTAGCTGGCTATGTAATGGGGGCAGGGGATGCTAGCTATATTATGGGGGCTGGCTATATACTGGGGGCAGGGGCTGCTGGCTATATGCAGGAGGCAGGGGTCTGACTATATACTGGGGGCATTGGCTGGCTATATACGGGGGGAACGGGCTGGCAGGCTGTATACTCAGGGCAGGGGCTGCTGGCTATATACTGTGGAGCAGGGGCTGCAGGCTATATACTGGGGGACAGGGGCTGCAGGCTATATACTGGGGGCAGGGGCTTCTGGCTGTACACTGGGGAGCAGGGGATGCTGGCTATATACTTGGGGCATAGGCTGCTGGCTATATACGGGGGCAGGGGATTCTGGCTGTATAATGGGGACAGGGGCTATCTATACCCCCAGCTATATGCTGGGGTATGGATTGGCTAGCTATATTCTAGATGACATGGGCTGGCTGGCTTTATACTAGGGGGCAAGGGGCTGGCTATATACTGGCAGGAGGCTGTGACAAATGTGTTTCCCACCCTACTTAAGTTAATAGGTTTTCCTAGTTTTTTTGTGTCAAAATTAAGTACCTTGGCTTATATTCAAGTATATATGGTAGTTTCAATGAAATCCACTGTGCCTTGATCTATAAATAAGTACTTTTGACTTTGATGGTCGATTCCCTTTAACTAATATGTACCCCCCTTCCTGGTTGCTCTGGTTTTAAAACAATTCATCTAGCCTGATGTACCATGAAGAAGTTTGATGCATTAAAGAAATGTAAACCCCTCAGTACAGTAACAGTACAGTTTGATTTCCTCAGTACAGTAACATGATAAAGCTCTGTCTCCCAGGTGCTCCTTTTGTTCCCTCAAAAAAATAAATCTTAACACTGGAGTAACCGCATAGGCAAAAACAAGTTGGTTTGCAATTAATACAATGTTGAGTTTAATGTTCCCACTAATGAGAAATTTAAAACTTTACATTATATTAAAGAGGTTTTTGTTTTTGTGGAAACCCCTAAATAAGTAGATTTTGGTTAAATAGGAGAAAAATATATACTTGAGGACATTTTTGGCCTGCCCTAAGGATGTCATGTTCATTGAACATGTGACATCAAGACCAATCCCTGATCTTTAGACTGGTGAGGCCACAGGTTTGCCCAGACATCGAGTGGCGTAACAGGTAATGGACAGTGTAATGGGGGTCAGCGAGCATTACTTAATTTTTTATTCACCCCCCCCCCCCCCAATTCTTCAATTTGAGGTTTTTTAACAAAAGTAGTAAACACATTTGAACATTTGTCTTGTTGAGCATGAGACATAATTGTTATGTTTTTTTGTTTTGTAGAAATACACATTAAAAGTAGTGTATTTATTCTTAATTTTTTTAGTTTGAAGATGGAGTAGGTGAAATCTGTCTCAGAATATTAGACATGAACCCAAATTTTCTGAAGAACCCATCTTTAGATTGTTCAAAGAGAGGAGACCCTGTGTACATCAGCAGAGTCCTCTCCGCCATGGTAAGTCTGGCCCGTATGTTAGATAACAGATAGGATTCATGGGAAAGATTCAATTTCAATTATTATTCATTGAAATATGCAGATCAATTCTAATGATGATCGAGGAGTGATAGAATCCTGCTGGGACGAGCTCTTCAGCAACGGTGCGAACCCAAGCACGTGGAATGGAAGTGTGACTATTCTCCGACTCTGGCACAACAGTGGCTGTCGGCCGGTTCGATATGGACAATGCTGGGTGTTAGCCGGAGTGATGTGCACAGGTAAAATACTAAGAACATAGAAGGGGATGGGACAATTGTAAAACTATATTACCATACACATATTATTTACTAATTTCGAGATCATCCTAAATCCACTAGGATCTTCTACAGCTAATGTCGGCCATAGACGATTAGAATGACTGCTATTCGGATGGACTCCTCTAAGTACTTGTACACTTAGCTTTTCGAAGCATGCATTCTTTTTTAATTAGATTGAGGGAATAAGCTGTTCCCTGACTCTTCCAGTGACAACTCTTCTGAGTTGTACAAACCCCATACACACAGATTCAGATGATCTTTTATATGTATTTGTCCAGTCTCCAGCTCCAATTCTCTTGTTCTTCTTTGTACAGTGATGAGGTTCCTTGGCATTCCTGCCCGTGTAGTGACAAACTATGAATCTGCCCATGATACAAACTTGAGCCTGACTGTGGATGAATATTATGATGAAACCGGGAAAAAGTTGGAACCAACTGAAGGAGACAGTGTCTGGTAAGAAAAGAAAGCAGGGTAACACCATGTATAGTCATATAGCTAAGCAGACTCATGGACATAATTCATAAAATCAACTGGCTTTTATGTGCTGACATTACCTGTTACCACAATTCTGCAGAATGAATAAAGTGCACCACAAAAACAAGTAGTGTGTTCTGCCGGAGCAGTGCAGGGGGCGCCAGTACATGGGGCGCACAGCAAAAGCTTACGGTCTACTCGTCTCAGAAAGATTCCTTAATCAAGACCCTTAGTCAAGTCAACCTTAATTATCTTGTTTTTATGAAAATCCTGGATTATTTTGTGCCTGGATACATAAGTTAATAATGGAAGTCCAAACGCAGGTGTGAATTGGATCTTAAGTTAGTAACAGCCAGGAACCAGTCAAGTAAGAAATTTACAGAAAAGATGCACGTTCGTACAACTTAAACAATACAAAATATAGTATATTATATTTTCTATTATTAGAAAAAAAAAATTTGTTCGCAAGTTTAGTTACAGTGCAACTCCCATGTTAAAGTGCATAACTGGTAACAGCGTCATCCTCCTGCCATTTGCCATCAAGATATCAGGAGGTAGAAGGGCTTTCGAGTCAACCCATGTAGCAGGTCCCAGGTGTAATTGTTACCTCTGCAGCACCTTATTGTCACTTTGGTTGAGAAACACTGGATCCTGGGTAAGCTACAACACTGCCAATATCTTGTCTAGGATTAGATCTTCTATGTAGGAGGGAAAGGCTTTTATTGTACTGTCAAATAGACACAATAGGACACGAATGTTCAGCTAAATTACATTTCCACGTTCTGGCTAAATGTGCAATGATCTGGAAGAAAAATATTCACGATAATCCCCTCTTGATGACTACATTTACTGCTTAAAGAAAATCTACGATCAAAATCATGGATAAATGGCCCTTGGTTTTCATGATGGATTTGTTTTTCAACAGTTTTTATTGACAGATTTTTTTTAAAACAACCAATGTAACAAAGAGTATACGAGCTTATAAAACAATTAAGGCCTACACAGAGGCATGATGGATGTTGATGGTAGATTTCCTTTTATCGATATTTACTCTTACATTCACCTATTTTAAAATCATGTAGGAATTTTCACGTCTGGATAGAAGGTTGGATGGCAAGGAAAGACCTCCGTCCCAGTTATGATGGTTGGCAGGTTCTGGATCCCACCCCACAAGAGATCAGTGGAGGTAGTTATGTGAAGAGTTTAATACTGCATTATATGGTATATTGTATATAGACACATGGCTCATCTGGTTCTGTATCTTCCAGGCACGTACTGCTGTGGTCCAGCTCCTGTGAAAGCAGTCAAAGAAGGAGATGTGGATATAGATTATGATGTGGCATTCGTGTTTACGGAAGTGAATGGCGATGTCATCCACTGGGTCTTACGAGATGGCGGCGTAGAGAAAGGACAAGTGGACACTCTCACCATTGGCAAATCCATAAGTACAAAAAGTGTTGGCACAAACTCCAGAGAGGATATAACAGACCAGTACAAGTACACAGATGGTAATTCTACCTCTTATTTATAAGAACCATGATCTTTCTATGGATCATTGACCGTGGTGTTGACTCGCTTTATATTTTGTAGGATCTGCCCAGGAGAGGGCTGTGTTTGAGAAAGCTTTGGCTAAGCTGAAATCTAAGAAGCCATTCATGGACAGAGATTCTGTTATAGCGCTGGACTTTAATACATCTCTAAAACTGGCACAGTCTCCCCTGATTGGACAGACTATCCTCCTTCTCTATAGGATTCACAATAGAGGTTTTGAACCCAAAAGGTTTTCCATAATTGTTAGCGCTCAAGAGATGATGTATAACGGGAAAGCTCTGGACCAATTCTGGACTGACAGCTTTGAACTTGACGTTAGTCCGGGCAAAGGTAAGGATGTTGTCTATAATTATGTACAGTGAATCTGAGTTCATGGAGGGTTTATAAGGTGGTGGAGGCCACAGCCTATAATACCGGTATGAAGGACATGCAAGGAGTTTTTTAAGGCAAGTTCTTTCAGGGACTCTCCCAACATATCAAAGTATCCTCTACCCACAGAATAGTGGATGAATATCTGATAGTATCAGGTTCCCAACACTGAGACCTGGCGATTCAGAGAACGGAGATACTAAACTGCTACTGAAATCAATCTCATTTCAACTGAGGTAGCCAAAAAGAGTTCTGCAAATTCTTTCCAACTTAAGGGTCAAATAACAGAAACCAAATAGTTGCAGTGCAAACGGATAATAACCAAAGCAATTAAAAGTCCATGGACATCAATAGAGCTTTTGAAAATCCATTAACCTTTGTGATTATCATTTTGGAAGCATAACTGGTAGAGGTCCCATAGTAGATTCTGAATAGGACCCCCCCCCCCCCCCTTAAAAAAATATACATATTTTGATACTCAAACATGGGAGTTACAATCACACACAATGGCCCACCTTTATTCAAAAAAGAAAAAAGGAGGTTGCTCCAGCAGGTAAGTATAAAAACATTGATGTTTATTCCATAATAAGGTATAAAAACATGAGCAAAGTGTACACAAGTGTGTGTGTGTGTGTACACTTTGCTCATGTTTTTATACCTTATTATGGAATAAACATCAATGTTTTTATACTTACCTGCTGGAGCAACCTCCTTTTTTCTTTTTTTAACGTGGAATCCTTCACCTGAAACAACTCATTGGGGCAGATTTACTTACCCGGTCCATTCGCGATCAAGTGGCGTGTTCTCTGCGGAGAATTCGGGTTCTGCCGGGATTCACTAAGGTAGTTCCTCCGACGTCCACCAGGTGGCGCTGCTGCGCTGAAGTTCATCGGAATGCACTGAACTTCACCAAGCCGGGCCGGGTGCAGGTACTGTAAATGCATGTCCAGCGACCCTTTTTTTTTAATGCAGCGTTTTTTCCGAATCCATCAGGTTTTTGTATGTCCACGCCCTCCGAATTCCGTCGGATGCATGCCGGCACCGATGTGCCACAATCCGATCGTGTGCGCAAAAATCCCGGTGCAATACAGGGAAAATTGGCGGAAAGCGGAAAAATTTGCGTAGCCCGCCGGAAAAACGTGATTCGGGCCCTTTGTAAATGACCCCCATTGTCTTCTGCTCCGTGCGTGGTCTCTCATTTCTCTGCAGATTACCTGCGTCCATGCTGTTATCTACATTTGGTGAGCTGTGTCCATTATTTTTTGCTACATTTTTTTTCCACCTTTATTACCGGGTTTGCCCCAGTTTTATGTCTGACTATGCACTACAAAGAATGTGTAATCTGCTTGCAGGCTTAATTATAAGTGTCTGCACCAGTTTTGTGTCACGGCTACTCTGTGTCCGACAAGACAGAAAAATGTGCACCACAAAGGGCTTGCTGGTGCACAGTTGGATCGTGCGGCACAATTCTGCAAAACTGAAGGGAGTGCAGCACAAAA
This sequence comes from Engystomops pustulosus, assembly GCF_040894005.1. Classification (NCBI taxonomy): domain Eukaryota; kingdom Metazoa; phylum Chordata; class Amphibia; order Anura; family Leptodactylidae; genus Engystomops; species Engystomops pustulosus. The sequence continues at coordinate 158,641,953 of NC_092416.1, read as the reverse complement.
ACAAACAGTGCATTCTGGGGGGGGGGGGGGTGCCAGATTAATGAAGAATGTTTGACACTCATTCACACCACATATACGTACACACATGCATACAGCAACATATGCATCTGCATCATATACACAGACATACAGCAAATGCACACACATATGGAGCATATACACACATACATACAATACCATATACAGATATAAAGCATATACACACACATACATCTTATACACACCTGGTACAAACCCAATACCCCAGATGCCAGAGCAGCTGCTATGGCTGCTACTCCTGTAGTTACGTCCCTGAGTTAATAATGGAAGTCCAAATACAGGAGTGAACTGGACCTAACAAAAATTTTTTACCAAATGATCATTTGATATATAGGCCCAGTTCACATTTACATCTGGGATTTCCATTGCATTCTCCATTTAAAGGGAGGGAGGTTTAGAGGTCTGTTCTGTTACGCTTTTGTCATTATTAATAATGCTATTAATAATGTTCTGTGTATCAGAACCAGCAGCATAGCAAAGGTATAAATTTACACTTATATATGATCTTTGTAGATGACAACATTTTGGGGCTCATTTACTAAGGGTCGCGCTGCTCACTTTTGTCGGAATTTGCTCCTTTTTCGCAAATTACACGGCTTGAGCAGGTATTGAACTGCACAGCGATTTTGGCACACGTGACCCTTTTCTGGTGCGGCTGCGCTGGTTTCCATGCAACACAAATTAGGAGGCACCCCGTCGGATGATCTAACTGATTCAGACTGAGTGCAGGATTTAACTTTCAAATTGTGTCGCAAGCCCAAGCACTTACATGCACTGGGAAGAAGGTGAACTCCGTCGGACCTGAGCGGGGAAGCGTCACATGCAGGATATCGGGCACATGATCTTAGTGAATTACGGCACAGCGCATTATTGTCGTGAACTACAGTGGACGGGTGTGCCCTATTGGGGCACATTTACTTACCCGGTCCAGTCCGAGATTCACTAAGGTCGTGCACTCGATGTCCACTAGGTGTCGCTGCTGCGCTGAAGTCCGCCGGAGTTCACCTCCTACGTCTCGGTGTATCTGACTGCTATTTTTGCGACACAAATTTTGTTTTAAATTCCGCTGCTTTTCCGAATCTGTCGGGTTTTCTGACGGCCACACCCCCCCCCCATTTCTGTCGCGTGAAAGCCGGCGCTGATGCTCCACAATCCGATCGCGTGCGCCAAAATCCTGGGGCAATTCGGGAAACCCGGCGGAAAAATGCAATTCGGACCCTTAGTAAATGTGCCCCATTGTATCTGTGAATAGACTGCAATATTAAGTCAGAGACACTAGAGGGCGCTTACACACCTTCTTCTTTCTTTGGGAGAATTCATTATTGGCATCACTGGTCTGTAGGCTACAGAAATTCTAATAATTAATAATTATAAATGACATAATTTTAGGTTTACATAAACTAATATACAAATTTGAAAAAACGGAATACATAGAAGGGCACAATGTGTAATTGTTAGACGTAATAAAGTGAGATGCAGCAGCATAGCATCTTAAATATCCTTGTGTGTATATATTGTATATACTGTATATATATAGATATCATAATATATTACATAATACCATTCTTATAATGTTACAGAGAAAACTGCTATTTTAATGATGTTGAATTCCCCCCCAAGCACCAGGACCTAGGTTCTCCCCTGGTAATAAGTGCATATCGTGCTTAACTATATGATTTTTTTTCCAGATATGGAGACAAGTTTTCAGCTTCATCCCTTCCACTATCAGAGATTTGTGCGTCCTGGAAATAACATCAGGGTGACAGCGCTCACCACAGACCTCAAAACCAAGAAGCTAAAATTATCATCTAAAAACATCATCTTTGAGGTTCCTGAGATAAAGATACAAGTAAGTAGTGTCACACCTGAGTGTGCAGGATAAATGGATGTATAGACGTAGACATGTGTGCGGATATGATGTCGTTTATAAACCGTTTATATTATATACTGTACAGGTGTGGATAAGACTGCCATGGGCCCTGGGCTGTATGAATATTATATCCCTACAAGTCTGAGATTCACTTCCTACATATGGGACTAGGATCAGCTTCTTGCACAATGAAGGATGTATCCCTTCTGTCTGCTTTCAATCTGTGTTTTCAGTGCCTTCAAAGGTCCTGAAATGGCTGTTGGGTACATGTGTATCAAGAGCAGGAACAGATGTACGAGAATTTCATAGGGGAAGGTCCTTCTCAGTATAAAATTCGGTGGGTGGTTTAAGTGGCCATTGGCCCCCTAGAAGGCTTGGCCCAAACCGCCTGTATTATAACCCATTGTTGATACTGTAAACTATAAGCTGGTGCACATGAAAAGATTTTACAGGATTTTATAGATCTGGATGATTCATATTTGTAGCAAAATTGTGCCTGGTAATTGTGCAGTGGAATACAGGAACCTATTTATCATGACGATAATGATGCCGTATACATGTTGTGGAAATTAATTGTCAACAGTGGCATAACTACCGTCGTAGTAGCAGTAGTGGCTGCTATGGGGCCCGTGAGGTTCAAGGGCCCGGGATGCACGGTCCCTGTTTCTCTGCATTGCTTTGCCATGGCCCCATGGTTCGGGGACGCACTGCCAGATGCCTTCCGGATTGTGCCCCTGAGCCCCTTCCTCTGTGTCCTGGTTACCGCCCACCTCTCTCCTGGCCCGCCCCCCTCTCTCCTGGATCGCCTGTTTCCCCGTGTGAAGTTGCGCAGGCGCAAGTGTACCGGAGAGCTTGGTGACGTCACTAGCTCTCCAGCACTTCAGAATCGGCTGCATGCATGGGCGCGCGCATGGTGCGCTGTGCCCTAGTGTGGTGCGCCGAGATAGATTTTAACATAACTTATAAATCGGCGATAGGGGGTTTATTCTACTAATGAAAATATGCTGAGCTGGTGCCATGTATCTGTGTGTAAGAACTACCACTTTTAAGTGTTAGGTTTCCTTTAAACATTTTTTGGGGGGCATCATTTATCATTATTTTGTTGTTGTTGATGGAGCTGTGTGGGGTTTGTGTTTTGCAGGATGATCTATATTTATATTGGTACCATTTTGAGATACCGTTCATATGACTTTTTTATTTACTTTGCAAATTTTGTCTTGTATATTTTTTTGGTATTCACTGTTTAGACACTTCTGGGAATGGCTCTGGACATCAGAATGAGGTCATGTAGTAAAATAATATTGCTATTTTATCACTTTAGGTTTACGGTGCTCCACAGCTCAACCAACCTGTTAGTGTCATCTTATCTTTCTCCAACCCTCTCAATGAGATTCTGAATAACTGTGTGATGACTGCAGAAGGCACAGGTCTCTTCCCAGGTGGTCCCATCAGAGCACAGTAAGTTTTGTTTTCTCAATGGATAGTTTGTTAGCTGTTTTCCAAAAATAGAGACAATAATTATAGCAGAAGTGCAGAACCTTCAGTTAGGTCTTGCACCATTTTCAATTATGATGGTCGCTATGGAGGCTTAAAGGAACCAGCAAGCTCAATTTTTTTTGTGCAGTGGCTCTGTTTCTTGTTGCATTCTCTGAGAACTGTTAAACTGGGGGTGTGCTAGGTGTTCGACCCTCAACAATCTGATATTGAGGACCGTTTTCACATTATAACCTAAGCTTAGAAAACATCACATAGATAATGGCAAGAAAAAAGTCGAAGGGTGTTAGCCGCGCTTCCACGTAAAAAATGGATATATGAAAGGTAGGTAGTAGAGATGAGCGAGTATACTCGTCCGAGTATACTGCTCGGTCGAGTATTAGCATACTCGGACCGGCTCGTTACTCGGACGCGTATCTCGCCGGCTCGAGATCGAGCAGTAAATTAATAAAATAAATTGAATAAAAGTATTTTTATTGTAAAAAAAAAAAAAATATTACACATGTTTGCAGATGTTTTACTTGTAAGAACACATTGAAATAACACTATTCTTCACTTTCCAGGTGTTCTCGCGTGTCTCCCGCTAAGTTAGGAGATGTGCACGAACATCTGGAATGTGAAGAATAGTGTTCTTTCAATGTGTTCTGCACTTAAATGGTCATGTATTCACTGTTTTTAATGTTTTAATTCTATTCTTCACATTGCAGGTGTGCGCGCGTATCTCCCGATAGGTTCGGAGATACGCACGCACAGCTGCAAAGTGAAGAATAGTGTTATTTAAATGTGTTCTGCCCTTAAATGGTCCTGTATTCACTGTTTTTAATGTTTTAATTCTATTCTTCACTTTGCAGCTGTGCGCGCGTATCTCCGAACCTATCGGGAGATACGCGCGCACACCTGCAATGTGAAGAATAGAATTAAAACATTAAAAACAGTGAATACAGGACCATTTAAGTGCAGAACACATTGAAAGAACACTATTCTTCACATTCCAGATGTTCGTGCACATCTCCTAACTTAGCGGGAGACACGCGCGAACACCTGCAAAGTGAAGAATAGTGTTATTTCAATGTGTTCTTACAAGTAAAACATCTGCAAACATCTGGAATTTTTTTTTTTGCACTGTTCTTTTACTGTTCAGTTTTATTTAAAAAATGCTCGGGTCTCCCATTGACTTCAATGGGGCTCGTTATTCGAGATGAGCACTCGAGCATCTGGAAAAGTTCGTCTCGAATAACGAGCACCCGAGCATTTTAGTGCTCGCTCATCTCTAGTAGGTAGCTAAAAGTTTGTGACAACGCATTTTGACACCAACCTGGCGTCTTCATCAGGTCACAGTACAACACAGCTGAAGGATGCAAGAGTGCTGAATTTCTTGAATAAGCAGAAAATCACAGCTCAGCAGACGTCCGGTGCCAACGTAGGAGCTCTCCAGTGTCACTACAGAGAGTAGAGTCAATACAGAGCTCTTGCGTTGGAGTCGGCCGTCTTGTCTGCTCACTCAAGCAGCTCGGCAATCTTGCCTCCTTCAGCTCTGCAGTACTGTGACCTGTTGAAGACGCTGGTCTGGCTTTGAAACGTGTAGTCAAACAATTTTACCTACCTTCGTATATCTATTTTTCACCTGGAAGTTCACCCAACACCCTTCAATGTTTTTCTTGCCATTATCTATATGGTCTTTTGCGTAACTTGCCCAGAACCAGGGTTGTCGCTGCATCCTATAGTTAACCACACATATTGGAGTGAAGAACCCACAGAAGTTTTCAACCTTTTCAGCATTTCCCATACAGCTGCAGAAAAAGGATGTTTCTAGAAAACATCAGCACTTGAACTAAGTTTTTAGTGTGGCATCCAAAATTGAGTGATACTCGGTCTCAGGAGTAAAGATCGCAATGTCTCATTACAACTAGGTGATATCTTACACTTCCATTAATTTATCTTTCCTTATATCTCCCCTATTCAGAATGGATCAAATATTTCCTGGTCGGGTCGGCTTCGTAAGGATCTTTTGTGTTCCATTTAAGAGGGGGAAACTACAGCTGGAGGCGAATTTCTCCTGCAACCAGATCAAATACATCAAGGGAAGTGCAATTATCGAAGTCCCATGGATATAACCAAGAAATGTCCAAGACATGCACCACATCTGCTTCCCAAGAAAGCCAATCCCAACTATGGAACCCTTATTCACTAACTCTAGTCTTACATGTATTTTTCTTCCTTATATTTATACCAGCACTTTTTTGTATGTAAATGAATGTGAATTATACTATTGGAGTCTTTATTTGCCAAGAAACTGTAATAAATGAAGTTTTATGCAGAATTATTATTTTTGATAAATTTAATAAAGCCCCTTCAATAATTATGTCTAGTTACCAAAAGTCGTTGCCTGGGGTATCATACTCATCCACAAGCCACTTGAGTATTTTTCTTACATTTGAATTTTATTTTATAAAATAAATTTAAGAGATTTTACACAAACTATGCAACCACTGAAAAACCTTGGACAGCAGGAGTTTAACAGTCAATGAAGGAAATGCTGGTCCATTCACTGTAGAAGTCCCACATGGTCCATATCTATGGTATCAGAGAAGTACCATCAGATATACAACAGCCCATATTACCAATGCGGCTGGGTCAGACATGGAAGCATTCGCTAGCTCAGAACACAGCAAGGAGGGAACTATTGGTGTCCATTAACAAAATATATAAACAATTATATTTGCGGCCATGCGTGTGTTGGCAATAATATGCGTCCAGTGTTATGCGCTGCCATTTTGGGGAGGATAGTCGCTCCTAATCATCAAGGAGCAACAATCCTTCGTAAGGCGGCACTTAAAAACTTAATGACAACAATCGTGCCGGCTATGATCGCGAGTGTAAACGTCGGGATGGTGAGCCAACTACGAGTACAAATTTTGCAGTTTGGGTCAGCTGTGACACAAGCACTGGGCTGATGCCGACAGTCTGGCTGCACTGCCTGACAATAGTGTGGCAAAAATATTGACATTGATAATTTGGGATTGTTGGGTAGTAGAAAAAAATTTCTAACTATGATGTAATCACTGGAACAATGTCAGGCAAAGAGCTAGATTTGGTAAAGGTACAGCCTTGCAGCGCTGGTGTCATGGGTTAAGGTCCCATTCAGGTCAAAATCTTCAAAAAGTTTGTATTTTCTCTCCGTGTTTGCGTGGGTTTCCTCCGAGTCCTTCGGTTTCTGCCCACACTCCAAAAAAACATACTGGTATGTTGATTAGATTATAAGCCCCATGGGGACAGGGACTGAATTGGTAAGCCCTGTGCAGTGCTGCAGAATCTGTGTGGGCTATATAAATAAAGGAATTATTATTATGGTGGTGAAAGAACCTTTTGAAATGAGGCAGGACTGTTCCAAAATAAGACATTTCTTGATGTGTTATGTTTTCGGGTTTAGAAGAATGTTAGATAAATTCTGGAAGACTGAGGAGGCCTGGGAAGTGGTGCAATCAAAAAAATGATACACCCTGCTCCAGCTCCGGGATGCCACGTTACTCTGGTTCTATTCGCCTTCTGCTTCTTGCTGGAAGTTCTTGGGGGGTACAGGACCGTCTGGTGCCAAAGGTCGGCTTCCTACGTGCACAGAATCCCTCAACATCAGCAGTGAGGCATTTCATTGGCCAAATCCCAACTTCCATCCATGTGCCAAAAATCAGATGTGCCAAAGCAATGCAGGAACAGGGGGCAAGTTTGCCATCCCTGCCCCACCACTACAGGGTTTCCTGAAATTCCTGAGAAACCCTTTCAAAAGTAGAATTTTTTTTTACTCCTTCTTTTATTGGACAAGTACATGAACCGGCAAGTGCAACAATACCTCTTAATACAAACAGTGTAGTGAAGCTTCATTACTACATTAATCCCAATGTCACAGCTCCTGTTACATGTTGATGTGTATTATCCAGGGATTAGGCGAGGTGCACACTGTGCTACTATGTAAGACGGATAGAAAGTGGATGGGAAAACATACCGAGCCCACAACTTACCGCAGCGATTATGTCATGCGGCGTCCTCATACTATTTATACTCTGCATGGAAGTGGATTCCTGCCAGGCTCAAGCAGTGTCTCACTGTGTCATCATCCCTGAGTTCCTGATAAGAATAATGAGTCAGGTTTATTAATAGAAAAGAATCTTAGAACTAAAACGGTCATTAATGTGAGTGATACCAGTGACGTGTGTAAATTATGTCCAGACTCCTCATCATGCTGTAATGATGTGTTTTGACTAATTGGCCCATTGAATTGTAGTGTAACATATTTTACTATTAATACAATACAAGCAAAACCAAAATAATTATTATACAATAATTGAAATAGAGGAGTAATTTCAGATGGGGCTAAAATGATTCCATGTGCCATCAACTAGTTGTCTGTCTTCTTCTGGACCCATTGGGCCCATAATTGTGAACAGAGACTGGGTCCATCAATGATCCTCTAGTAAAAAATAAAAATTCAGTTTATCCCTTGGGCACAGATTAATACATTTAAAAAGCCCTTAGCTAGGCCCAGGGGTCAGCACTGGAGGGTGAGTACTAACTTTTTTTTTTTTTCAAATACGCAAGTATAAGCCAAGTGGGACTTTTTCATAACAAAAAATTGGGTTGAAAATCTCGGATTATACTCGTGTATATACAGTATCTACTAGAGTCCAGTCAATAAAAGATGTTCATAAGTTTAGTTTATATAACGAAAATGCACAAATATTTTTTTTGTTGAAAAAGATCAGAATGTGATTGTTTATAATAGATTATATATTATGTCAACTTGATTATAGGCCTAGGGTGGGAAAAGCATTGGTCACAGATTGCACCCAGTATATTGCCATATTCCAGGAGCATCAGCGAAACACACGTCAGGGTGTAATCTATTGGCCCCCCTCCTAGAATCGACCACTGATCGACCATAACAATTCTTTCGGGTGAGTGTACTTTGTTTACATGGACCTGTTGAAGCCGGAAGGTACCTCCGGTCTTCATTTTAGGTATATTGTTTAGGTGACTTTTGTACCCCCGTTTGCTTTATCTTTTTATTTGTATTTTGAGTCATTGGATACTACTGGTCACTGGAGGAGGGTGGCTTTTGTACTCTGTGTTTGCCCCTTTTCCAACAGGGGCCACTTGCTTTTCCTCTCCTTTTTGGTCATTTTTTGAATGATAAATGTTGTATATATTGATGTATTGATACTAGAATACAGCATATATAGCATATATAATTTTTATGGTTTTATGCAGCTCCTTTCTTTTTGTTTATGAGTAGATATTGCCAGCCTACCCATACTACATAGTCAGCCAACCCATAGTATATAGCCATCCAGACCATACTACATAGCCAGCCAACCCATACTACATAGCCAGCCAGCCCATACTACATAGCCAGCCAGCCCATACTACATAATCAGCCAGCCAATAGTATATAGCCAGTCAACCCATACTGCATAGCCAGCCAGTCCATAGTATATAGACAGCCCCTAGCTCATACCCGACTAGCCCATAGTATATAGCTAGCCAGCCCATACTACATAGCCAGCCAGACCATATTATATAGCCAGCCAACCCATACTACATAGCCAGCCAACCCATTCTACATAGTCAGCCAGCCCATAGTATATAGCCAGCCAACCCACAATACATAGCCAGCCCATAGTATATAGCCAGGGAACCCATACTACATAGTCAACCAGCCCATAGAAAATAGCCAGCCAGCCCATACTACATAGTCAGACAAACCATAATATATAGACAGCCAACACATATTAAGTTGTCAGCCAGCCCATAGTATATACTATGGGGAGACGAGATGGGGTGGGGGGGCAATGATCATAATTTTTTCACTTGCCGCAGTTACTAGCTTTTTCTCAATTTAGCGACTTTTTTTGTTGTGTTAAAAATCCGTCACTTAGTAGTTTTAAGTCCCTGGACCTTATCTGGCATAGTGAATGGTGTGCTGCAGATGTTTACACGGCATGTAGCATTATTTTGCACCTAAAAAGTCAGGGGGAAAAATGCAAAAACTTATCTTCTCTGAGCAGCTGCACTTGAAAAAAAAAACACTTTTTTCATTACTGGAAACAAAGGTCTTTGCTTCCCAAATGAAAGTGTAACTGTAAGGAGCATGAACAAATACTTCAGCGCAGTTTTAAAATGGCCTCAAGTAATTACTTCATCCTTATCTATAGGATCATCTTTTTCAGCGGGATTATTGTCCATCTTAATGTGCAGGTCTAAAAATGTTATCAGACTCCATTTCCTGTACATTATAATAAACAAATCAGACATAATTGAGCAAGAAATTTTTTTTAAACATCTTTAACTTTTAGTTTCTGCAATTACAACAAAATGTAGTCTGGACATTGTACATTAATTTTTTTTTTTGTGCAAAAATGACGCTAGGAATGTTCTGTCACCCCCATTCTCAATCTCGCTTTATTATTGGTCATAAAAGAAATCTACTTTGTAGATGAAGTATTTGCTACAAATTAGGCACAAAATGAGGTGCACATGAAAGGGCTTGGCGACGATTCAAAACAATAAGCCAAAACAACAATACAGTAGAAGAAAAGGAACATTTACTAAGGGTCCGTAAATCGCATTTTCGTTGGGTTTCCCGACTTTTTCCGTTTTGTGCCCCATTTATCAGATTTTGGTGTGCCGACTTTCAGGCAACACAAATCAGGGGGCGGGCCATCGGCAACCCGACTGATTCGGACCAAGCGCGGGATTTAACATTCAAAATTGTGTCGCAAGCCATGCAGTCACAAACACCGGGAAGAAGCTGGATCTTAGTGAATTGCGGCAGACCCGAATACTCATCGGACAACTCACCTCGGGGATCGCAACGGGATGGGTAAGTAAATGTGTCCCATTATGTACAATTGCCTGTGCGGTGTACAGAAGGCTTCATAAATACATATGCAACTAGTTTATGTACAGTCTATGACAGAATCCAGGCACAGGCAGCTTAGTAAATGTGTCCCATTGGGGGTCATCTACTAAGGGCCCGATTCACGTTTTCCCGACGTGTTTCCGATTTGCGCCGATTTCCCTGAAATTGCCCCGGGATTTTGGCGCACGCGATCAGATTATGGCTCATCGGTGCTGGCATGCACGCGACGGAAATTGGGGGGCATGGCCAAACGAAAACCCGACGGATTCGGAAAAACCGCCGCATTTAAAAAATGTTGCGGAGCTTGCTCTTACCGTCACTCAGCCGGCTCGGTGAACTCCAGTGCGTTCCGATGCTTTCCAGCGCAGCAGCGCCACCTGGTGGACGGCAGAGGAACTGCCTTAATAAATTCCGGCCGGACCCGAATCCAGTGCAGAGAACGCGCCGCTGGATTGCGAATGGACCGGGTAAGTAAATCTGCCCCATTGTGTCTTTACTTTGTTCACCTTACTTTCGCGTTCCTTTATTTACACACCTTGATCACTTCATAGATAATAAACATCCAGTAGAATTAGGGATTGTTTTGTTGCTCATAATTACCATTACTCCCAATGAAATGTAAATATCATTAACCTCTTCTTTTTGTAAAACAAATATGCTCCATTTTATAGCCTGTGATTAACTTTACAGGCGCATCCCCATACTGGTGCCATATAGGTAACATTTAGTAATTCAAATGTTCTGAAATAATTTTTTATAAAAATGGCTTTTTCCTAATGAACTGTGATAAATTACATTTCCAAGGTGGATAGAAACTTTTGAAATTGTATGAACATTGGTCAAACCGAAATGTACTAGCCCACAGTTATCAAAAACAATGCAGTGTGTACCGTATTTTCCGGACTATAAGGCGCACTTAAAAGCCTTGGATTTCCTTGGAAATCCAAAGTGCGCCTTATAGTCCGGTGCGCCCTATATGAGGGCAGCGGACCCTACTTACATAGGTCCCCGCTACCGGAGACAGCAGATCTCCAGCGGGAACTGCAGACCACGCGGCACGAACAACTTCTGCCGCGTGGTCTGCAGTTCCCGCTGGAGATCTGCTGTCTCCGGTAGCGGGGATCTATGTAAGTATTCTATTCTTTACCTCCCCCTCACCTTCCCCGCTCACCTTCCCCGCGTTCCGTGTCTCTTCTCGGCGTCGCGTCCCGTCGGGTCTCCGCTCCGCCCCCGGACCTCCGCCACGCCCCCGACCCTGCGCCTTATAGTCCGATGCGCCTTATATATGGAATTATTACATATATAAGGCGCATCGGACTGTTGCGCCTTATATTCCGGTGCGCCTAATGGCCCGGAAAATACGGTACTATGTGCAGTTTGCCTGTGTAGTGTGCAGGGGGCACAAGATTCAGGATTTCTGGAGCACATTCTTCATGAATCCCCCCTGCCTTGCCCCGACAGAGTGAACCACTTTTTTTTGTTGCACATTTGACATATTGGGGGTCATTTACTAAGGGCCCGATTCGCGTTTTCCCGACGTGTTACCCGATTTACTAAGGGCCCGATATTTCCGATTTGCGCCGATTTTCCCATAATTGCCCCAGGATTTTGGCACACGCGATCGGATTGTGGCATATCGTCGCTGGCATGCACGCAACGGAAATCGGGGGCGTGGCCGAACGAAAACCCGACGGATTCGGAAAATGCGCCGCATTTTTAAAAAAAAAATCTGTCGCGGAGCTTGCACTTACCTTCACTCAGCCCGGCTCGCTGAACTCCTGTGTGTTCCGATGCTTTTCAGCGCAGCAGCGCCACCTGGTGGACGGCGGAGGAACTGCCTTAATAATTCCCGGCCGGACCCGAATCCAGTGCAGAGAACGCGCCGCTGGAACGCGAATGGACCGGGTAAGTAAATCTGCCCCAATGGGGCACATTTACCCGAGAAGTTCACCCAAAGTGCATTGTTCCGACGAGAATGCACTATGCCACGATTAAAGTAGACCGTGCGCCTGATATCCTGCATGTGCGACACACGTAAATACGACACAATTTGAAAATTAAATCCCGCACTTAGTCCGAATCAGTCGGATCGTCCGACGGCCCACCCCGCATTTCTGTTGCATGAAAGCCAGAGCAACTGCGCCACAATCCGATCGCGTGTGAACAATCCCCAGATAAATACCTCTCCCAGCGGTGTTTGTTCTCTAGTGAATTTGCAACTTTTTCAAACAAAAGTCGCAATTAGCGCTACGCCAATTTCTACACCTGGTGAGAAGAAGCCTTAGATTTGTGCCAAAATGTTTTTGCAACTTTTAAAAAAAAAGCTGCCACTGTCGCATTTAGATTCAGGTGATCGCTTATGATACACTGCAGAAAACTAGACAATGGTAAACTTTGAACGGAGACTGTTTTAGATATAAAAAAAAAATTGTGAATGAGCACAGGCGCCATGAAAAATCTCAAAAAAAGGCAAGCAAAAAGTTTGAAAAATGTCCTAGTACCCCAATGCTTCTTTACTAGAGATGAGCGAGCACTAAAATGCTCGGGTACTCGTTATTCGAGACGAACTTTTCCCGATGCTCGAGTGCTCGTCTCGAATAACGAACCCCATTGAAGTCAATGGGAGACTCGAGCATTTTTCAAGGGGACCAAGGCTCTGCACAGGGAAGCTTGGCCAAACACCTGGGAACCTCAGAAAAGGATGGAAACACCACGGAAATGGACAGGAAACAGCAGGGGCAGCATGCATGGATGCCTCTGAGGCTGCATAATCGCACCATTATGCCAAAATTATGGGCAACAGCATGGCCATGACAGAGTGACAGAATGAAGCTAGATAGCATCTAAAACATCCAATAATTGACCCTGACACTATAGGGGACGGCATGCAGAGGCAGCAGCGGCAGGCTAGAGAGTGTCATGGCGACATACCCTAAATGGACTCAGGCTTCAAACCAATGGGTGGCAGAGAGGAACCAAAGGAGGTGAGCAAGAAGCGCTCAAATAATATCGGTACATGATAAAAGTTTGCCAGTATATTTTGTGGATTACACAGCAGGGTGGCGACAAAGTTAACATGGAAGCCATGAAAACAACCCAAAATTCTGCCTGACACAGCTCGTTTGATAAGGGGACCATTTATGGAGGCAGTGAACTAGTAGTAGATTAAAGGTGCTGCAGTTAAAACTATGTTAGTTGGATCTTGGCATGGAGCTGGCGCTCCGCTGCCAGGCGAGCTTTCGCCAATCCAAGCCCCTGTCTCTAGGCTACTCCCCAAACAGCACTTCTAAGAACCTTTTGTATAAGATCAAGTGTAGTAGCGTTCTTATAAGTTTAGGATATGGCGGGTGAGGGGAATGTAAACAGATGCGCAAGAAGCGCTGAAATAATATCGGTAAATGATAAAAGTTTGCCAGTATTTTTTGTGGATTACACAGCAGGGTGGCGACAAAGTTAACAAGTTTGTTGTGGAAGCCATGAAAACAACCCAAAATTCTGCCTGACACAGCTCGTTTGATAAGGGGACCATGTATGCTTACAGTTCATGCCAGTAGCTGCACTGGCTGCCAGTCTCCTTTCGAATAGTTTAAAATAATAACCCTCATCTATAAAGCTCTGTATAATGCTGCACCCCCCTACCTCTCCTCTCTTATCTCAGTCTATCGCCCAACCCGTGCTCTTAGATCCGCCAGTGATCTTAGATTAACCTCTACCCTAGTGCGGACCTCCCACTCGCGTCTCCAAGACTTCTCTAGAGCTGCACCAATTCTATGGAATGCTCTGCCCTGGACTATCAGACTAATACCTAACCTCCAAAGTTTCAAACGTGCTCTTAAAACCCATTTCTTTAGGCAAGCCTATAACACTCATTAACTGCATGAAGTTTTAACTCTTCTACTAACCCGTCCTGTGTCGTCCTCCCATCTGTTATCCAGCAACCAACAGGCACCAGACTTCTCTACAGTCCCATTCACCCTGGACCTGGTATATAAGATGACGGCTGAGTGGTTCAAGCGACAGCAATTCCATTTATTATATTTTGTTCTATTCCCTAAGAAGAATGGCTTGACCATTAAATATTCTTTTACCTCGTGTTACCCCAACATCTTCATAAACCGTAAGCTCTGGCGAGCAGGGACCTCACTCCTGTTGTTCCATACAAATGTTGTGCTCTGTTACATTACATTTGTATTTGTTTCCTATGATTTGTAAAGCGCTACGGAATATGATGGCGCTATATAAATAAAGATTATTATTATTATTATGGAGGCAGTGAACTAGTAGTAGATTAAAGGTGCTGCAGTTAAAACTATGTTAGTTGGATCTTGGGATGGAGCTGGCGCTCCGCAGCCAGGCGAGCTTTCGCCAATCCAAGCCCCTGTCTCTAGGCTACTCCCCAAACAGCACTTCTAAGAACCTTTTGTATAAGATCAAGTGTAGTAGCGTTCTTATAAGTTTGGGATATGGCGGGTGAGGGGAATGCAAACAGATGCGCAAGAAGCGCTGAAATAATATTGGTAAATGATAAAAGTTTATTAGTATATTTTGTGGATAACACAGCTGGGTGGCGACAAAGTTAACAACTTTGATGTGGAATCCATGAAAACAACCCAAATTTCTGCCTGACACACCTCGTTTGATAAAGGGACGATGTATGGAGGCAGCTATATGGACGACTTTTGGAGGTAGCAATGGAGACAACGTGTGGAGGCTGCTATGGAGACAATTTAATTTGGATAGTGCCTGTATGTGGCAGTCCCAAAAATTTTTCAAACCAGAGGAGCAGGTAGGTGGCCCACCAGAAAAATAGAATAGATTGAGTGCCTGTATGTGGCAGTCCCAAAAAGTTTTCAAACCAGAGGAGCAGGTAGGTGGCCCTCCAGAAAAATTGAATCGATTGAGTGCCTGTATGTGGCAGTCCCAAAAAGTTTTCAAACCAGAGGAGCAGGTAGGTGGCCCTCCAGAAAAATTGAATAGATTGAGTGCCTGTATGTGGCACTCCCAAAAATTGTTTAAAACAGAGGACCGGGTCGGTGGCCCTCCAGAAAAATTAAATGCATAAAGTACTATAGCTAGAGCCAGTGGGCCCTGTCAAAAAATAGCCAGTTTCCTCTGCTTTACTGTACAAAGAGGAGGAGAAGGAGGAAAATGAGGAGGAGGAGGAGTGGATCAATTATTCAGGTTGAGCTTCCTTCACCTGGTGGAGATTGGAAATTATGAGAATTCCAGGCATTATTCATCTTAATAAGCGTCAGCCTGTCAGCGCTGTCAGTCGACAGGCGTGTACGCTTATCGGTGATGATGCCACCAGCTGCACTGAAAACCCGCTCGGACAAGACGCTAGCGGCAGGGCAGGCAAGAACCTCCAAGGCGTACAGCGCCAGTTCGTGCCACATGTCCAGCTTTGAAACCCAGTAGTTGTAGGGAGCTGTGTGATCATTTAGGACGATGGTATGGTCAGCTACGTACTCCCTCACCATCTTTCTGTAAAGATCAGCCCTACTCTGCCGAGACTGGGGACAGGTGACAGTGTCTTGCTGGGGTGACATAAAGCTGGCAAAAGCCTTGTTTTTTTTAAAAGTATTTATTTTTGCAATTTTTTGAAATTTTATACAATTATAATAAACAAAACCAAAAAACAAGATTGTCTGTCACATATTTCCTTCCCCCCATTACAGGATTATTATACAACAGCCATGGTAACAGTCAGGTTCTTGCTGTGTTTCAAAACTACCTGAGGGATATTACACAGTAGATAACAGCAGGATAATGCAGCCAGACATCTTGATACAACACAAATAACTATTGACACATAGACAATCAGTCACACACACACACATACCAGCACGCTCAGTCTCCTTCATCATGGAGAGGAGTATATATCACACGTGATTATAAGGCTGTATGGGGAGTCGCGCACCATCTGGACCAGATGCGGTCAAACTTCTGGGGACACTTCCTGTTGGCATACAGGGACCGGTAGTGGGGAATGACGCTGTTAATAAGTAGTATCCATCTTTTTAATGGAGGGGGCTCCTGGTCCTTCCAGGTCATCACCACCACTTTTCGGGCGTAGTATAATACAAACCTAAAGAAAATTTTGTCATAGTGGCCATTGACAACTTCATTTATGATGCCGAGGAGACACACAGAGGGAGACAGTAAGCGTGGGAAGTCAAAGTGTAGATTAAGGAACTCCAGCACTTCGGACCAGAAGACATGGACCCTAGGGCAGGACCAGACACAATGCAGGAAGGATCCGACTTCAGCCTGACAGCGAAAGCAAAGGTCATTGGGCATTGCTCCCATGCGGAATAGTCTAGCAGGGGTGAAGTATACTCGATGGAGGAATTTAGATTGGATCAGGAAGTCCCTCGCGCTCACTACAGATGTGAAGTAGGACAGTTCGACCTCCCTCCAGTCATCATCTGACAGGTCAGGGATATCCTGTCTCCAGCGTTCACGGGCTCTATCAAACGGTCTGGACTTTTGCTCTTGCAGGAGAGCATAGCACTGAGTGAGTGGCTTAGGGAGGTCCGGGGTACTCATCAGAGTCTCTAGTTTGGAGAATTTCACTGTCAGGCTGAAGGAGCCGAATTGGGCTTTGAATGCGTGTCGCAGTTGCGTGTAATGGAAACTGGCCGTATCGGGTACAGTATGTCTCTCCCTTATCTCGTTAAAGCTGAGTAATTCTGCTTCCGGGGATAAGAGCTGGCCTACAAATTTCACCCCCGCCGCCCCCCACATTGTCCAGCCTGGGAGGGAGAGAAAGTGAGAGAGCCACGGATTGAGCCACAATGGAGTCCTAGGCGAGAGAGGAGGAGAGCTGCCCGGTTCTACCAGGGATTGCGCCCTACGCCAGCACACCGCTACCGTACGTAGGGGAAGTGGGGTATCAGATGGGGACTTGTACCTGTACAGCAGGTTTGTAAGGGCCTCGTAGGAACCCACCAGGGCACCAGCCAGTGCAGTAGCTGCATTACCCATGTCTATATCTATCCACCACTGGGCATATACTAGCTGGGAAGCCAGGTAATAAAGATACAGATCCGGGGCAGCCAGTCCACCCCTAGACTTGGGAGCCTGAAGCAGCGCTAAACTGAATCGTGGGGCACTACTCTGCCAGTAGAAGGACCTGAGAATGCCGTCTATGCGTTTAAATAGGCTCTTAGGAAGCAGTATAGGACAGGCATGGAAAAGGTATAGAAATTTTGGGAGAAAAATCATTTTAAATATGTTAATACGCCCGTACAAAGACAGGGGGAGAGTGGACCAGGCTTTTAGGCGCGAATCCGTTGCAGCTATCAAGGGTGTAATGTTTAACTCCGTATATGCCTGGACCCTGCGTGACACCTGGACTCCCAGATATTTAAAGGTGGACACCACCTGGACTGGGACGGGGAGGGAGTGTACCCCTACATCAGATAAGGGAAAAAGGGCCGATTTGTCCCAGTTAACCCGGAGACCTGAGAACCCCCCGTAGCATTCTATCAGGGACAGAAGGGATTCCAGAGAGGGGCCCACATCCCCAAGGTATACAAGTGTATCATCAGCATAGAGAGATACCTTTTCAATGATAGGACCTCTAGTAATACCCTTAATGCTATCAGAGTGACGGATCGCCACAGCAAGGGGCTCAATGGCAAGTGCAAAAAGGAGGGGAGATAGCGGGCAGCCCTGCCTAGTGCCCCTGGCCATAGAGAGAGTAGGTGAGATATTAAGATTAGTCCGTACCCTAGCCTTGGGATCGTTATACAATAGTTTAACTAATGCTGTAAATCGAGGGCCAAAACCCATTCTAGGCAAAAGGGTCCACAGATATGTCCATTCCACAGAGTCAAACGCCTTACAATTGTCTAAGGACAATATAAACCCAGGGTCTGAAGACTTCTCTGCCTCTGCAATGTTCAGGTGTAGTCTTTGTATATTTATGTCAGTTCCCCTCCCAGGCATAAAGCCTGTCTGGTCTGGGTGAACCAAGGATAATATTACTTTATTAAGCCTTGTTGCCAGAATTTTTGCTAGGATTTTAACATCTGAGTTTAGGAGGGAAATTGGGCGGTACGAGTCGGGAAGCAGGGGATCCTTGCCAGGCTTAGGAAGAACTACAATAAGGGCCTCTCGCATGGAGTCAGGGAGGGAACCACTGTCGAGCGCATCGGAGTACAGGCTAAGGAGATGGGGAACCAGAGTTTCGCAGTTATCCCTATACCACTCACCTCCCAGCCCATCAAGTCCAGGTGTCTTACCGGGGGGCAACGATTGGATGGCCAGTTCCACCTCCTCCGCCGAGAGCGGGGCATCAAGCTCCGATGACTGTGCCTGTGTGAGCCTCCAAAGTGGGAGACTGTCAAGGAATCTGGAAATCTCGACGGAAGAGGCGGACAATCTGGAGCTGTAAAGAGAGGCATAGAATTCATGAAATACCATGTTTATGGCCCGGGGTTCTGTGATCAGGGCTCCACTACTGTTAAGGATAGAGGGAACGGAAGCACAAGGACGTTCAGCCCGCGATAAATACGCAAGTAGCTTCCCATTTTTATCTCCGAATTCAAAGATGGACGCTTCCCTGGCTAGCAGGCGCTTGCTGGTGCGCTCCTTCACTACAGCGAGATGGTTCCTCTGCGCCTGAGCCCAAGTCTTTTTATTCCCCGGATTAGGTTTCTCTAGGTACTCCTTTTCTGCATTCACCAGTGCAGCGGTTAGCCTTTCCTCCTGCGCATTTAAAGACTTCCTATGGCCAGCTACCCCCGACATGAATGCTCCCCGCACCGAGGACTTGTACGAGTCCCAGACTAGAAGAGGATCAGGATGGGTTGAGTGTACGTCCCAGAACTCGCTGTGCGCTGCCCTAACAGTACTCAGGACCGCCGGGGATTGGAGCCAGGCCGGGTGCAGGCGCCATAAGCGGGAGTCGCTGGGGGGGCCTATAAGGAGACTGATGAGCAAGGCGGAGTGGTCTGATGCACTGCGCGGGCAATAGGATACCTGATCAACGTGCTGCATCATATCAGGGGAGACAAAGGCCAGATCAATCCGAGAGAAGCTCTTGTGCACAGAGGAATAGAATGAGTATTCTCTCTCCTGAGGGTGTTTACTACGCCAAACATCGGCGAGGTCTAGAGAAGTGAGCCACTCGTTTAGACGGACCGAGCCTGTGTCTAGGCCGCTTGTGCGATCTAAGGAGGGATTAGGGACTGCATTGAAATCACCAATGCAGAGTAACGGGCTTGGAGGCATAGCAGCCAGTTTACTGGAGATTAAGTGCAATACAGCTGGATCAAAGGGAGGGGGGACATAGATAGACGCTATAGTAAAGGTAAAGCCCCACAAAGCGCAATGTACGATCACATAACGGCCAAAGTGATCCGGCGCTACCTGTATGACCTCTATGGGAAGCGCTTTGGATATGAGTATGGATACTCCCCTGGCGTACACAGAGTAGGAGGAATGATAACCTCTAGCCACCCAGGCCCGCTTCAGAGAGAGGACCTTCTGACCCGTAAGGTGTGTCTCTTGGATACATACAATATGGGGGGCCTGACGCTTAATGACATCTAACATCAGGGCTCTCTTGAATTTAGAATTAAGTCCCCTCACATTCCAACTCATTACCTTAATTGAAGACATCTTAGCGGAAGGGAAAGGGGTGTGGGGAAGGAGACGTGAGCAACCAAGCATTCATCCTTTCATACCACAGAGACATAGACAGACAGACAACAGTGAGCATAACAAATATAACAGAACTGTACTAACAATCCCAAGAATACAAACCCCCTGTCTAACACCCTAACAGCAGTAGTGTAGACCTATACCCACTAACAGTCAAATAGTAGAACAGTGGTCCCTAACTCAAGACAAACCTACACCATTTGTCCCGGGACCTTCAACCCTTAATGTATATATGATCAGGAGGTTATTAGGCAGCCATATTTAGAGAGAACCAAAGAGGAGATAGGGGATGGGGGGGGGGGAGGTAATGGTAGCAGGGAGGGGGGGGAGGGGAAGGGGGAGGGGAAGGGGGAGGGGAAGGGGGAGGGGAGAGGAGGGGGAGGGGAATAGGGAGAGAATGAAGTGCCATATGTGGCGCACTGGTCGAGATGACCAAACAGAGAACGCAAATCAATCACAGGGTACATTTGTGAGGCACGTAATGTGTAAACAAATATTAGAAAACTGTAACAGTGATTTGGGACCCCTAGATAACTATTCAGGACTAAGTCCAGCATTGTCATAGCACATCAGATAAAAGGATATGTGAGTCCAGTCACTCAGGAGGTGCGGGCCTTCCAGCGGGAGCCCGAGGGGCTGCATCAGCCCAGTGAAGTGCTTCGGTTGGGCAGGTGAAGAATCGAGTCTTCTGGCCGTCCACAATTCGGAGCTTGGAAGGATACATCATGGAGTATTTATACCCCTTGTCACGGAGACGGGCACGGACCTCGGTGAATTGTGCGCGTTGTTTCCTGACGGATGCAGAGAAATCAGGGTAGAAGGACACTCTGCTGTTGGCATAGAGAATTTCTCCCTTGGTACGGACCGCCCTGAGGATAGAGTCCCTGTCCCTAAAGTGCAGCAGCCGGGCCAGGAAGGGTCTTGGATTGCCCCCTGGAGGGCCAGGTCGGGATGGCACACGATGGGCCCTTTCCACTGTGAAGAACGGGGAGAAGGTATCTGCAGGCAGCATATTTTTGAGCCAATTTTCAAAAAAGGATACAGGGTCAGACCCTTCCACTTTTTCGGGGAGGCCGACCACTCTGACGTTGTTCCGCCGCAGGCGGTTTTCGAAGTCATCAGCTCTATCGATGGATGCAGACATTTGGCGCTGGAGCTCTCTGATCTGTGTCGGCATAGGCCTCTGGACGTCCTCCACCTCAGATATTCTGCGTTCAGTTTCGGTGATTCGCTCTTTGGCTTTGTGGACATCATGCCTTAGCAGAACAAAGTCCTGTCGCAGCTCATCCACCTTGGTGACCAGTTTGGATTGGCATCCGTTTATGGCCGCCAGCACCTCTGCAAATTTGCGATCCAACTCCGTGGCCGCGTCAGACGGATCAGCACCCTCTTCATAGCTTACAAGCTGTGGCGGGCTCTGGGAGCCTTCAAAGAGGGAGGGAGAGGAGTTTGGGGACCCCTGAGGAGAGCAGGGCTGTGTGCGGGAGAATCTCCCTAACTTTTTAGCAGCATTCGACTGTATCTGTGCAAGAACAGCTTGGGATGTGGAGCATTCCTGCGCATCCAGGGGTTCCAGGGACTGGAATGGAGGATCTTCATGGACGGATTCATCATCCGATGGAGGCGCAGACACCCCGGACGCTGCTTTGAGCATTTTAGCCGTCCTCCTCCGGTTACCCATGGCGTCTGGGCAGGGGGGCAGCGTCCAGTAATTAGCAGAGACACAGTCCAAACCCACGTGGAGTATTGCAGCGGCACTGCAAGGGTTAATATAAAACAGAACCCAGGAGCAGGGGATCACTGGGAGTATGGAGGACTTAGTGTTGGGCTGTATAGCCTGGGGTCCCCAGGGCAGAGGTGGGCAGCAGCAGGGGAATTACTTTCCTACCTGGTCCTGGCTCAGTCCAGCAGTGTCAGGGTTAACCCTGCGCGCCTAGGCCTCAGGCAGCGCAGGGGAGTCCCACAATATGGCGCCTCCAGCAGGATGCAGTGCTGGCTGGAGCTGTCACGGTGCCTCCGGTGGTGGAAGCGGTGTTTCGGGCTGCAGGGGAGGAGGATGATTTCCCCGGTGATCAGAGCCGCGCTGTGTACCTGCCGCGGTACCGGGCGGCTAGGACCGGGCCGCCGCGCTGGTCACGTGGCCGGCTGCAGGGGGATGCCGGGGAGCGGTGCGGAGTCCACAGCCGCTTCAAAATCGGTGCCGGTGGACAGCGGCAGGTGTGCGGGGCACAGCGGAGCAGGAGGGAGCGGGCACAGGTGAGGGATGGCTGCCTATACGAGGGGATGGAGTGTCGGGTCCCGGGAGCTCCGCGGCGCACGTCCGCTCAGTCC
Source organism: Engystomops pustulosus (assembly GCF_040894005.1). NCBI lineage: Eukaryota > Metazoa > Chordata > Amphibia > Anura > Leptodactylidae > Engystomops > Engystomops pustulosus. The sequence continues at coordinate 158,619,634 of NC_092416.1, read as the reverse complement.
GGCATCAGGCCACGCCCCCCTGGCAAAAGCCTTGTAAAGCGTACCCTTGCCAGTGCTGGACAAGCTGCCTGCTCGCCTACTCTCCCTCGCTACTTGTCCCGCAGAACTACGCACTCTGCCGCTAGCGCTGTCAGAAGGGAAATACTGTTTCAGCTTGTGAACCAGGGCCTGCTGGTATTCATGCATTCTCACACTCCTTTCCTCTGCAGGGATGAGAGTGGAAAGATTTTGCTTGTACCGTGGGTCCAGGAGAGTGAACACCCAGTAATCGGTGCTGGAATAAATTCTTTGAACGCGAGGGTCACGGGATAGGCAGCCTAGCATGAAATCTGCCATATGCGCCAGAGTACCAACGCGTAAGAATTCACTCCCCTCACTGGCCTTACTGTCCATTTCCTCCTCCTCCAACTCCTCCAACTCCTCTTCTTCTGCCCATACACGCTGAACAGTGAAGGACTCAACAATGGTCCCCTCTTGTGTCTCGCCAACATTCTCCTCCTCTTCCTCCTCATCCTCCTCCACCTCCACCTCCTCCGATATGCGCTGAGAAACAGACCTAAGGGTGCTTTGGCTATCAACAAGGGAATCTTCTTCCCCCGTCTCTTGTGACGAGCGCAAAGCTTCCGACTTCATGCTGATCAGAGAGTTTTTCAACAGGCCAAGCAGCGGGATGGTGAGGCTGATGATGGCGGCATCGCCACTGACCATCTGTGTTGACTCCTCAAAGTTACTCAGCACCTGACAGATATCAGACATCCACGTCCACTCCTCATTGTAGACTTGAGGAAGCTGACTGACCTGACTACCAGTTCTGGTGGAAGTTGACATCTGGCAGTCTACAATGGCTCGGCGCTGCTGGTAAACTCTGGATAACATGGTCAGTGTTGAATTCCTCGTGGGCACGTCGCACAACAGTCGGTGAGCGGGCAGTTGGAGGCGGCGCTGCGCTGCCCTGAGAGTGGCAGCATCTGTGCTGGACTTCCTGAAATGCGCACAGATGCGGCGCACCTTCGTGAGCAAATCTGACAGATTGGGGTATGTCTTGAGGAAACGCTGAACTATCAGATTTAACACATGGGCCAGGCATGGCACATGTGTCAGTCTGCCGAGTTGCAGAGCCGCCACCAGGTTACGGCTGTTGTCACACACAACCATGCCTGGCTTCAGGTTCAGCGGTGCCAGCCACAGATCAGTCTGCGCCGTGATGCCCTGTAATAACTCTTGGGCGGTGTGCCTTTTATCGCCTAGGCTCAGCAGTTTGAGCACCGCCTGCTGTCGCTTAGCAACGGCACTGCTGCTGTGCCTAGAGCTACCGACTGATGGCGCCGTGCCCACGGATGGTAGTTCGGAGGAGGAGGTGGAGGAGGGGTGGGAGGAGGAGGAGGCATAGTAGGCCTGAAACACCTGGACCGAGGTAGGCCCCGCAATCCTCGGCGTCGGCAGTATATGACCAGCCCCAGGGTCAGACTCGGTCCCAGCCTCCACCAAGTTAACCCAATGTGCCGTCAGCGATATATAGTGGCCCTGCCCGGCAGCACTCGTCCACGTGTCCGTGGTCAGGTGGACCTTGTCAGAAACGGCGTTGGTCAGGGCACGGGTGATGTTGTCTGACACGTGCTGGTGCAGGGCTGGGACGGCACATCGGGAAAAGTAGTGGCGGCTGGGGACCGAATACCGAGGGGCGGCCGCCGCCATGAGGTTGCGAAAGGCCTCGGTCTCTACTAGCCTATAGGGCAGCATCTCCAGGCTAAGCAATCTGGAGATGTGCACATTAAGGGCTTGGGCGTGCGGGTGGGTTGCACTATATTTGCGTTTCCGCTCCAGCGTCTGGGGTATGGAGAGCTGAACGCTGGTGGATGCTGTGGAGGATCGTGGAGGCGACGATGGGGTTTTTGTGGCAGGGTCCTGGGCAGGGGGCTGACTATCAGCTGACACAGGGGAAGGAGCAGTGGTGTGCACGGCCGGAGGTGAACGGGCTTGTTGCCACTGAGTGGGGTGTTTAGCATTCATATGCCTGCGCATACTGGTGGTAGTTAAGCTAGTAGTGGTGGAACCCCTGCTGAGCCTGGTTTGGCAAATGTTGCACACCACAGTCCGTCGGTCATCCGGTGTTTCCTTAAAGAACCTCCAGACTTCTGAAGATCTAGCCCTCGCCGCAAGAGCCCTCGCCACGGGAACTTCACTAGTTGACACATTTGGCGCTGATGCACCAGCTCTGGCCCTGCCTCTCCGTCTGGCCCCACCACTGCCTCTTCCGACCTGTTCTGGTCGAGGACTCTCCTCCGTCTCAGAAGCACTGTGTTCACCCGGCCTCTCAACCCAGCTTGGGTCTGTCACCTCATCATCCTCCGATCCCTCAGTCTGCTCCCCCCTCGGACTTCCTGCCCTGACAACAACTTCCCCACTGTCTGACAACCGTGTCTCCTCATCGTCGGACACCTCTTTACACACTTCCACTACGTCAAGAAGGTCATCATCACCCACAGACTGTGACTGGTGGAAAACCTGGGCATCGGAAAATTGCTCAGCAGCAACCGGACAAGTGGTTTGTGACTGTGGGAAGGGTCCAGAAAACAGTTCCTCAGAGTATGCCGGTTCAAATGCCAAATTTTCCTGGGAGGGGGCAGACTGGGGGGGAGGAGGCTGAGGTGCAGGAGCTGGAGGAGTGGCGATTTCGGTGACATGGGTGGACTGCGTGGAAGACTGACTGGTGGACAAATTGCTCGAAGCATTGTCAGCAATCCACGACATCACCTGTTCGCACTGTTCTGGCCTCAACAGTGCTCTACCACGAGTCCCAGTAACTTCAGACATGAACCTAGGGAGTGTAGCTCTGCGGCGTTCCCCTGCTCCCTCATAAGCAGGTGGTGTCTCACCCCGGCCAGGACCACGGCCTCTGACCCCTGCAGTAGTTGGACGCCCACGTCCCCGCCCTCGTCCTCTACCCCTAGCCCTCGGGTTAAACATTTTTAAAATGAGAGTTATAGCTTTAATTTTTTTTTAACTTTTTTTTGTGTTTTTTTTTTTTTTTGTGTTTTTGAGTTTTTAAAACCAAACAATGCTATCCTATTGCTATGGCTATTTTCTAGCCAAGTATGAAAGCACACTACTATGCCAGATGAGATGACACTGAGTTATTAAACAAAATAAACGTAAAATAAAAAAGGACAAATGGCAGACTGTGCCTAATTGAAATCCAACCCCTACTAAATTTTCCCACTTCGGTCTTTGCAATGGATATGTGCGTCACTAAGCGCAAAACACAGCGGTCGCAAGTCTCACTACAAATTGCTCACAATTGGCTAGTAGATGCACTGCAGCAAGTACAGCCACCAGCAGATCAACCAGAAATCAAATATATAACGCTACTGTAGGCGTAAGCCGTTTGGATTCTCCTATGGCTATTTTCTAGCCAAGTATGAAAGCACACTACTATGCCAGATGAGATGACGCTGAGTTATTAAACAAAATAAACGTAAAATAAAAAAGGACAAATGGCAGACTGTGCCTAATTGAAATCCAACCCCTACTAAATTTTCCCACTTCGGTCTTTGCAATGGATATGTGCGTCACTAAGCGCAAAACACAGCGGTCGCAAGTCTCACTACAAATTGCTCACAATTGGCTAGTAGATGCACTGCAGCAAGTACAGCCACCAGCAGATCAACCAGAAATCAAATATATAACGCTACTGTAGGCGTAAGCCGTTTGGATTCTCCTATGGCTATTTTCTAGCCAAGTATGAAAGCACACTACTATGCCAGATGAGATGACACTGAGTTATTAAACAAAATAAACGTAAAATAAAAAAGGAAAAATGGCAGACTGTGCCTAATTGAAATCCAACCCCTACTAAATTTTCCCACTTTGGTGTTTGAGGTGGATATGTGTGCCACTAAGAGCTAAACACAACGGTAGCAAGTCCCCCTGCTAATTCCTCACAAAATGGTACTAGATGCAAAAAAAAAAAAAAAAAGTAGAACGTTATTGTAGCCCTAAGAAGGGCTGTTGGGTTCTTGGAGAATCACTCCTGCCTAACAGTAAGCTAATAGAACACCCTAACGCTTTCCCTGACCAGCAGCAGCTCTCTCCCTAGCGGCATCCAGACACAGAATGATCCGAGCAGCGCGGGCAGCGGCTAGTCTATCCCAGGGTCACCTGATCTGGCCAGCCAACCACTGCTATCGACGTATAAGGGTACCACGTCATGCTGGGTGGAGTGCAGAGTCTCCTGGCTTGTGATTGGCTCTGTTTCTGGCCGCCAAAAAGCAAAACGGCGGGAGCTGCCATTTTCTCGAGCGGGCGAAGTATTCGTCCGAGCAACGAGCAGTTTCGAGTACGCTAATGCTCGAACGAGCATCAAGCTCGGACGAGCATGTTCGCTCATCTCTATTCTTTACTATAAGAACTGTGCACCTGTTGAATAGCTTAGCTCAGGAGCAGGTCATGGCAGGGACAATATCAGTTTCACAATTAATTGTTAAACTATAACTTTGTAATTACAGATGAGCGAGCACTAAAATGAGACGAACTTTTCCAGATGCTCGAGTGCTCGTCTCGAATAACGAGCCCCATTGAAGTCAATGGGAGACCCGAGCATTTTTCAAAGGGACCATGGTTCAGGAATAAAATGTGTTATTTAATTGAAAAAGAATGTCTTCTGATAAGTTAGCAGATGTATACAAACATCTGCAATGTATTCTTCACTGTTCCGCGCGTATATTATCTCCCGACAAGTTAACAGATGTGAAGAACAGTGAAGAATAGAATAAAAACAGTGAACACAGGATCATTTAAGTGAAAAACGCAGTGAAAAACACAGTGAAGAATAGATTACAGATGTTCGGCACATCTGCTTACTTGTCGGGGTGATACGCTGTCCCGGGATCCGCTCCTCTTCTTCCACTGAAGTCTCCCCGTGCTGCCCGGTGTCTCCCCCGTGCTGCCCGATGTCTCCCCGTGCTGCCCGATGTCTCCCCCGTGCTGCCCGATGTCTCCCCCGTGCTGCCGATTGTCTCCCCCGTGCTGCCCGATGTCTCCCCCGTGCTGCCCGATGTCTCCCCCGTGCTGCCCGATGTCTCCCCGTGCTGCCCAATGTCTCCCCTGTGCTGCCCGATGTCTCCCCCGTGCTGCCCGATGTCTCCCCCGTGCTGCCCGATGTCTCCCCCGTGCTGCCCGATGTCTCCCCCGTGCTGCTCGATGTCTCCCCCGTGCTTCCCGATGTCTCCCCCGTGCTGCTTGATGTCTCCCTGCTGCTTGATGTCTCCCTGCTGCCGTTTCGCGCGTATCTTCCGACAAGTAAGCAGATGTGCCGAACATCTGTAATCTATTCTTCACTGTGTTCTTCACTGTCTTTTTCACTTAAATGATCCTGTGGTCACTGTGTTCACTGTTTTTATTCTATTCTTCATTGTTCTTCACTGTGTTTTTTTAATTAAATGCTCGATCTCGAGCAGGGGAAATACTCGTCCGAGCAACGAGCCGTTTCGAGTACCTTAATACTCGAACGAGCATCAAGCTCGGACGAGTATACTCGCTCATCTCTATTTGTAATATTTCAATATTTTCAAATACAGTAGAAGGAGAGACAAGATTTTAGATCGATGATGATTGTACCAGATAACCAGATAGGGGTTAGTTTTTACTTCATCTACATTTTAGTTGTGAATATATGCATCATAATTAGAACTTTATCAGGTTAGTAATGTCTGGTTTGCCAGATGTTATTATCTTAATTATTTTCATATCTAAGCCAGTGCTGAGTGATAAATGTAACATATACACTACTGCAATTCACACAAACCGGAGCCAAACGTATACTTAGACATCATTAAAAAAATGTGTTGAATGAGAGAAGGGAGTTGTCCGCTCTCACGGCGATTATGTACGGTAAATTGTATCACTGTGCTTGTTTGGTAAGTATAACTGGTGAAATCAAGATGTCAGTGGATGTCCTTTCATTGTAGCGTATGACTATGTGCACAGCTCTCCATACACAAGAATTACTGGCATGTGCTTGCTTGATTTCTTCTCACTGGGATTTTAGATTTCATTGGCAGACACTTATCTGCTGCAGGAAAACAGGATCAGGGATGTTGAAATTGAAATCTTTAGCGACTGTCCCTTACACACGAACATAAACCCGGCATACGACCGGCTGGAGAAGGGGAAGGGTGAGCACTTCTAACCCCTTCCCTCTCCACAGAGAGCCGGACATCTCATATTATAGACCATGCGTTACCTTTTTTTCTATCAATGGCATGATATGGTGACATACGTGTGTGCCCACTGTACCGTGCCATGCACAATGCACTTCTATGGTGGCCATATGCCAGCTGCCGTTCATGTGCATGGGGCTTAGTCTGTAGGTTCAGCCTTTCCTGTAATTCTATAGTGAGCCTATGGATGAGAGGACCCAATGGGGTTTGCAGGCTAAGCCAAACATAGAAAAATGGTTTGGTTTGGGTACCCAAACCGAATGCGAACACGTGTGATCAGCACTGGAATAAACAGCCCCCACAAATGCAAAATATTAATGATGAATTATTATAATTGCGATTTATATATATGCATCACCAGAACAAAGCTTAGTACATAAATACAGCACCAGTATGGAGTCCAATACATAAAAACAGTAGTAGAGATTGTATGGTATAGAAAGACACCAGGACTGATTCCCAGTATTCCCTACATACAGTATCCAAAATGATTTTACATATGTACAGAGCCCAGAGTCTTATTTGATATATACTGTGGCCCCCTCTATATGTGTGATCACAAACTGTATGTCACTCAGGCATAACCCTGCAGGACGGGAGCGCTTTGCTGGCGATGTAACAATGTATTTTTACAACAGCAGCTTAAAAACATGACTAAAAAAATACCCCATAGTATAAAGTTATATAGCACTCTGCAGCCCAACCAACAGTATATAGATAGCCAATACACTCCAGCCCCACGCAACAGTATAACCAGGTATCCACCGCACTGCATCTCCCACCTCCCCCCATTATATTAGTATCTAATACACTGTCCCTAAGTAGGTAGCCGGCACACTGCCCTCCCCCCAGTGTATAGGTATCCAGGACTCTACAGCCCCCCCTACTATATAGATATACAGCACACTACATCCCCCGCACACTGTAGCCCTTCCCTTCCCTGCAGTATATACATAGCCAGCACAATGCACCCCCTCCTCCTCCCAGTATATAGTATTCAGTACACTGAAACCCCTCCCTCCACAGTACCGTATTTTCCGGACTATAAGGCGCACATAAAAGCCTTGGATTTCCTTGGAAATCCAAAGTGCGCCTTATAGTCCGGTGCGCCCTATAGGAGGGCAGCGGACCTACTTACATAGGTCCCCGCTACCGGAGACAGCAGATCTCCAGCGGGAACTGCAGACCACGCGGCACGAACAACTTCTGCCGCGTCGGTCTGCAGTTCCCGCTGGAGATCTGCTGTCTCCGGTAGCGGGGACCTATGTAAGTATGCCATTCTCCACCTCCCGCTCACCTTCCCCGCGTTCCGCGTCTCGTCTCGGCGTCGCGTCTCGTCCCGTCGGGTCTTCGCTCCGCCCCCGGACCTCCGCCACGCCCCCGACCCTGCGCCTTATAGTCCGATGCGCCTTATATATGGAATTATTACATATATAAGGCCCATCGGACTAATGCCCCTTATATTCCGGTGCGCCTAATGGCCCGGAAAATACGGTATATAGACAGCCAGCAAACCATACCCCTCAAAGTATATAGACAGTCAGCACACTGCACCCCCTCACAGTATATAGGGAGCCAGCACACTGCACCCCCTCCCCCACCATAGGTAGCCAACACACTGCACCACCACCCTCCCCCACAGTATATAGACACCCAGCACACTGCACACCCCTCCCCCCATGAGCAACTAACACACTGCACTCCCCAGTATATAGGCAGCCCCCCCAGTATATAGGCAGCACCATAGTATTTAGGTAGCCAGCGCACTGCACCCCTTATAGGCAGCCAGCACACTGCACCCCCCCCCCCCCCCACAGTATATATGTAGCCAGGACACTGCAATCCCCCCATAGGCAGCCAGCATACTCCCCCCCCTCCCTTCCAGAGGCAGCCAGCAAACTTCCCCACCACCCTATAGTATAAATGCAGCCAGCACACTGCAACCCCCCATAGGTAACCAGAACACTGCACCACCCTCCCCCTCATAGGTAGACATCACACTGTACCCCCCTCCATAAGTAGCCAGCACATTGCCCCCAGTAAAAATAAAAAACTAAATATTCACCTTATGGAACCACCACGGCTCATCTTCTCCCTCTTCAACAGGAGCGCAACCAAACTCAGTGCTCTCAGCTAGCATGCACACCATAATGTCATAGTGTGCCTGCTAGAGGAGTGCACAGGGTGGGTCACAATCCTGCTGCAGAGGGGACAAGACGAGTTGTGGGGGCGCCAGGGGTAGGGGGAGGCTTCTGGTGCTTCGCGTTTCCTCCACCGGGGTTGCGGCCGTCGTCCGACCTGCCTGGTGGAAGAAACGGGCCTGACCCATACCCCCAATGTTTGTCATTGACCCAAAGATTGTAGTTCGGGTGCACTCATCCCTACTAATTACATGTTATAAAGTGATAGAAAAGTACTAGGATGCTCCATCACTTTGTGATCTATAGGGACCCAACCGATAGAAACCTCATCAATCCTGAAAACTGAAGTACAAAGGCACCGGACCCTTTCAAGCTTTTACATTTAAGTGTCACCTAAGGCTACTGGCTCGGCTGTATAGGGATCTGATATCTACTTGGAAAACAGAGAATGGAGTGTAGCTCACTGATCATTAGTCTTTGTGGTCCAATTACCTCTCTCCTACTAGGACCTGATGGAAATCAGAGCACAAGGAGAAGAGGAGTCACTTGTTGAAGGACTACAGATGGCAATGCCTCACTATGGCCTCACTATAGATGGCAATGAGAACTTTACTCTAGGATTATAATGGAGTCTCACATATTACTAATACAATCGATACCTACATAACTTCCCTGGGAACCTGTCATTTACTTGACTATACAGATCAAAGATACCAATAAGTATGTGGGAATCAATGATAATGCAGTTTCTCAGGGAAAATCAAGATATGGAAGAGGAATCCTTGACATGAATCGTGCTCTAATCACTTCATAGTTAGATGTTAATTTGTTCATTTGCATTAACCATTTCCATAATTATTGTACACCCCTTAATTAACTTCCCAATAAATGATTTAGCACTAATGTAATATCCGTATCATCTTCTGTCCACAGAATGCGGCTTAGAAGGTGTTGATTCTCATCTTAGTTTTGTGTGTGTGTGTGAACTGTGACTAAGGTTAGACTTATCGCACCACACTCAGTTCCCTGCAGTTCAGCCCTGTCCAGTAACATTTTACTAGCTATGATGGACAGACCGGTGCTCCAGTCACCTGGGGGTAGGTTCTCTTACCACCTATTTAGTTACCATGCAGTTAGGCCTCTTTCACTCTAACGTGTGAGGGACCGAAATCCTTCCACAAATACTGGTCTGCCTAGAGGTCTATGGCGCCCGACATAGTACAGTGACCACTAGAGATGAGCAAGCACTAAAATGCTCGGGTACTCGTTATTCGAGACAAACTTTTCCCGATGCTCGAGTGCTCGTCTCGAATAACGAGCCCCATTGAAGTCAATGGGAGACTCGAGCATTTTTCAAGGGGACCAAGGCTCTGCACAGGGAAGCTTGGCCAAACACCTGGGAACCTCAGAAAAGGATGGAAACACCATGGAAATGGACAGGAAACAGCAGGGGCAGCATGCATGGATGCCTCTGAGGCTGCTTAATCGCACCATTATGCCAAAACTATGGGCAACAGCATGGCCATGACAGAGTGACAGAATGAAGCTAGATAGCATCTAAAACATCCAATAATTGACCCTGACACTATAGGGGACGGCATGCAGAGGCAGCGGCAGCAGCGGCAGGCTAGAGAGTGGCATGGCGACATACTCTAAATGGACTCAGGCTTCAAACCAATGGGTGGCAGAGAGGAACCAAAGGAGGTGAGCAAGAAGCGCTCAAATAATATCGGTAAATGATAAAAGTTTGCCAGTATATTTTGTGGATTACACAGCAGGGTGGCGACAAAGTTAACATGGAAGCCATGAAAACAACCCAAAATTCTGCCTGACACAGCTCGTTTGATAAGGGGACCATGTATGGAGGCAGTGAACTAGTAGTAGATTAAAGGTGCTGCAGTTAAAACTATGTTAGTTGGATCTTGGCATGGAGCTGGCGCTCCGCTGCCAGGCGAGCTTTCGCCAATCCAAGCCCCTGTCTCTAGGCTACTCCCCAAACAGCACTTCTAAGAACCTTTTGTATAAGATCAAGTGTAGTAGCGTTCTTATAAGTTTGGGATATGGCGGGTGAGGGGAATGTAAACAGATGCGCAAGAAGCGCATGATGCGCATGGAGCTGGCGCTCCGCTGCCAGGCGAGCTTTCGCCAATCCAAGCCCCTGTCTCTAGGCTACTCCCCAAACAGCACTTCTAAGAACCTTTTGTATAAGATCAAGTGTAGTAGCGTTCTTATAAGTTTGGGATATGGCGGGTGAGGGGAATGTAAACAGATGCGCAAGAAGCGCATGATGCGCATGGAGCTGGCGCTCCGCTGCCAGGCGAGCTTTCGCCAATCCAAGCCCCTGTCTCTAGGCTACTCCCCAAACAGCACTTCTAAGAACCTTTTGTATAAGATCAAGTGTAGTAGCGTTCTTATAAGTTTGGGATATGGCGGGTGAGGGGAATGTAAACAGATGCGCAAGAAGCGCATGATGCGCATGGAGCTGGCGCTCCGCTGCCAGGCGAGCTTTCGCCAATCCAAGCCCCTGTCTCTAGGCTACTCCCCAAACAGCACTTCTAAGAACCTTTTGTATAAGATCAAGTGTAGTAGCGTTCTTATAAGTTTAGGATATGCCGGGTGAGGGGAATGTAAACAGATGCGCAAGAAGCGCTGAAATAATATTGGTAAATGATAAAAGTTTGCCAGTATATTTTGTGGATAACACAGCAGGGTGGCGACAAAGTTAACAACTTTGATGTGGAATCCATGAAAACAACCCAAATTTCTGCCTGACACACCTCGTTTGATAAGGGGACGATGTATGGAGGCAGCTATATGGACGACTTTTGGAGGTAGCAATGGAGACAACGTGTGGAGGCTGCTATGGAGACAATTTAATTTGGATAGTGCCTGTATGTGGCAGTCCAAAAAAGTTTTCAAACCAGAGGAGCAGGTAGGTGGCCCTCCAGAAAAATGGAATAGATTGAGTGCCTGTATGTGGCAGTCCAAAAAAGTTTTCAAACCAGAGAAGCAGGTAGGTGGCCCTCCAGAAAAATGAAATAGATTGAGTGCCTGTATGTGGCAGTCCAAAACAGTTTTCAAACCAGAGGAGCGGGTAGGTGGCCCTCCAGAAAAAAGAAATAGATTGAGTGCCTGTATGTGGCAGTCCAAAAAACTTTTCAAACCAGAGGAGCAGGTAGGTGGCCCTACAGTAAAATGGAATAGATTGAGTGCCTGTATGTGGCAGTCCAAAAAAGTTTTCAAACCAGAGGAGCGGGTAGGTGGCCCTCCAGAAAAATTGAATAGATTGAGTGCCTGTATGTGGCAGTCCAAAAAACTTTTCAAACCAGAGGAGCAGGTAGGTGGCCCTCCAGTAAAATGGAATAGATTGAGTGCCTGTATGTGGCAGTCCAAAAAAGTTTTCAAACCAGAGGAGCGGGTAGGTGGCCCTCCAGAAAAATTGAATAGATTGAGTGCCTGTATGTGGCAGTCCAAAAAACTTTTCAAACCAGAGGAGCAGGTAGGTGGCCCTCCAGTAAAATGGAATAGATTGAGTGCCTGTATGTGGCAGTCCAAAAAAGTTTTCAAACCAGAGGAGCGGGTAGGTGGCCCTCCAGAAAAATTGAATAGATTGAGTGCCTGTATGTGGCACTCCCAAAAATTGTTTAAAACAGAGGACCGGGTAGGTGGCCCTCCAGAAAAATTGAATAAAATGAGTGCCTGTATGTGGCACTCCCAAAAATTTTTTAAAACAGAGGACCGGGTAGGTGGCCCTCCAGAAAAATTAAATGCATAAAGTACTATAGCTAGAGCCAGTGGGCCCTGTCAAAAAATAGCCAGTTTCCTCTGCTTTACTGTACAAAGAGGAGGAGAAGGAGGAAAATGAGGAGGAGGAGGAGTGGATAAATTATTCAGGTTGAGCTTCCTTCACCTGGTGGAGATTGGAAATTATGAGAAATCCAGGCTTTATTCATCTTAATAAGCGTCAGCCTGTCAGCGCTGTCAGTCGACAGGCGTGTACGCTTATCGGGGATGATGCCACCAGCTGCACTGAAAACCCGCTCGGACAAGACGCTAGCGGCAGGGCAGGCAAGAACCTCCAAGGCGTACAGCGCCAGTTCGTGCCACATGTCCAGCTTTGAAACCCAGTAGTTGTAGGGAGCTGTGTGATCATTTAGGACGATGGTATGGTCAGCTACGTACTCCCTCACCATCTTTCTGTAAAGATCAGCCCTAATCTGCCGAGACTGGGGACAGATGACAGTGTCTTGCTGGGGTGACATAAAGCTGGCAAAAGCCTTGTAAAGCGTACCCTTGCCAGTGCTGGACAAGCTGCCTGCTCGCCTACTCTCCCTCGCTACTTGTCCCGCAGAACTACGCACTCTGCCGCTAGCGCTGTCAGAAGGAAAATACTGTTTCAGCTTGTGAACCAGGGCCTGCTGGTATTCATGCATTCTCACACTCCTTTCCTCTCCAGGGATGAGAGTGGAAAGATTTTGCTTGTACCGTGGGTCCAGGAGAGTGAACACCCAATAATCGGTGCTGGAATAAATTCTTTGAACGCGAGGGTCACGGGATAGGCAGCCTAGCATGAAATCTGCCATATGCGCCAGAGTACCAACGCGTAAGAATTCACTCCCCTCACTGGCCTGACTGTCCATTTCCTCCTCCTCCAACTCCTCCAACTCCTCTTCTTCTGCCCATACACGCTGAACAGTGAAGGACTCAACAATGGTCCCCTCTTGTGTCTCGCCAACATTCTCCTCCTCTTCCTCCTCATCCTCCTCCACCTCCACCTCCTCCGATATTCGCTGAGAAACAGACCTAAGGGTGCTTTGGCTATCAACAAGGGAATCTTCTTCCCCCGTCTCTTGTGACGAGCGCAAAGCTTCCGACTTCATGCTGATCAGAGAGTTTTTCAACAGGCCAAGCAGCGGGATGGTGAGGCTGATGATGGCGGCATCGCCACTGACCATCTGTGTTGACTCCTCAAAGTTACTCAGCACCTGACAGATATCAGACATCCACGTCCACTCCTCATTGTAGACTTGAGGAAGCTGACTGACCTGACTACCAGTTCTGGTGGAAGTTGACATCTGGCAGTGTACAATCGCTCGGCGCTGCTGGTAAACTCTGGATAACATGGTCAGTGTTGAATTCCACCTCGTGGGCACGTCGCACAACAGTCGGTGAGCGGGCAGTTGGAGGCGGCGCTGCGCTGCCCTGAGAGTGGCAGCATCTGTGCTGGACTTCCTGAAATGCGCACAGATGCGGCGCACCTTCGTGAGCAAATCAGACAGATTGGGGTATGTCTTGAGGAAACGCTGAACTATGAGATTTAACACATGGGCCAGGCATGGCACATGTGTCAGTCTGCCGAGTTGCAGAGCCGCCACCAGGTTACGGCCGTTGTCACACACAACCATGCCTGGCTTCAGGTTCAGCGGTGCCAGCCACAGATCAGTCTGCGCCGTGATGCCCTGTAATAGCTCTTGGGCGGTGTGCCTTTTATCGCCTAGGCTCAGCAGTTTGAGCACCGCCTGCTGTCGCTTAGCGACGGCACTGCTGCTGTGCCTAGAGCTACCGACTAATGGCGCCATGCCCACGGATGGTAATTCGGAGGAGGAGGAGGTGGAGGAGGGGTGGGAGGAGGAGGAGGCATAGTAGGCATGAAACACCTGGACCGAGGTAGGCCCCGCAATCCTCGGCGTCGACAGTATATGACCAGCCGCAGGGTCAGACTCGGTCCCAGCCTCCACCAAGTTAACCCAATGTGCCGTCAGCGATATATAGTGGCCCTGCCCGGCAGCACTCGTCCACGTGTCCGTGGTCAGGTGGACCTTGTCAGAAACGGCGTTGGTCAGGGCACGGGTGATGTTGTCTGACACGTGCTGGTGCAGGGCTGGGACGGCACATCGGGAAAAGTAGTGGCGGCTGGGGACCGAATACCGAGGGGCGGCCGCCGCCATGAGGTTGCGAAAGGCCTCGGTCTCTACTAGCCTATAGGGCAGCATCTCCAGGCTAAGCAATCTGGAGATGTGGACATTAAGGGCTTGGGCGTGCGGGTGGGTTGCACTATATTTGCGTTTCCGCTCCAGCATCTGGGGTATGGAGAGCTGAACGCTGGTGGATGCTGTGGAGGATCGTGGAGGCGACGATGGGGTTTTTGTGGAAGGGTCCTGGGCAGGGGGCTGACAATCAGCTGACACAGGGGAAGGAGCAGTGGTGTGCACGGCCGGAGGTGAACGGGCTTGTTGCCACTGAGTGGGGTGTTTAGCATTCATATGCCTGCGCATACTGGTGGTAGTTAAGCTAGTAGTGGTGGAACCCCTGCTGATCCTGGTTTGGCAAATGTTGCACACCACAGTCCGTCGGTCATCCGGTGTTTCCTTTAAGAACCTCCAGACTTCGGAAAATCTAGCCCTCGCCGCAGGAGCCCTCGCCACGGGAGCTTCACTAGTTGACATATTTGGCGCTGATGCACCAGCTCTGGCCCTGCCTCTCCGTCTGGCCCCACCACTGCCTCTTCCAACCTGTTCTGGTCGAGGACTCTCCTCTGTCTCAGAAGCACTGTGTTCACCCAGCCTATCAACCCAGCTTGGGTCTGTCACCTCATCATCCTCCGATCCCTCAGTCTGCTCCCCCCTCGGACTTCCTGCCCTGACAACAACTTCCCCACTGTCTGACAACCGTGTCTCCTCATCATCGGACACCTCTTTAGACACTTCTTCCACTACGTCAAGAAGGTCATCATCACCCACAGACTGCGACTGGTGGAAAACCTGGGCATCGGAAAATTGCTCAGCAGCAACCGGACAAGTGGTTTGTGAGTGTGGGAAGGGTCCAGAAAACAGTTCCTCAGAGTATGCCGGTTCAAATGGCAAATTTTCCTGGGAGGGGGCAGACTGGGGGGGAGGAGGCTGAGGTGCAGGAGCTGGAGGAGTGGCGATTTCGGTGACATGGGTGGAATGCGTGGAAGACTGACTGGTGGACAAATTCCTCGAAGCATTGTCGGCAATCCACGACATCACCTGTTCGCACTGTTCTGGCCTCAACAGTGCTCTACCACGAGTCCCAGTAACTTCAGACATGAACCTAGGGAGTGTAGCTCTGCGGCGTTCCCCTGCTCCCTCATAAGCAGGTGGTGTCTCACCCCGCCCAGGACCACGGCCTCTGACCCCTGCAGTAGTTGGACGCCCACGTCCCCGCCCTCGTCCTCTACCCCTAGCCCTCGGGTTAAACATTTTTAAAATGAGAGTTATAACTTTAATTTTTTTTTAACTTTTTTTTTGTGTTTTTTTGTTATATTTTGGGTTTTTTAGTTTTTAAAACCAAACGATGCTATCCTATTGCTATGGCTATTTTCTAGCCAAGTATGAAAGCACACTACTATGCCAGATGAGATGACGCTGAGTTATCAAACAAAATAAACGTAAAATAAAAAAGGAAATGGCAGACTGTGCCTAATTGAAATCCAACCCCTAATAAATTTTCCCACTTCGGTCTTTGCAATGGATATGTGCGTCACTAAGCGCAAAACACAGCGGTCGCAAGTCTCACTACAAATTGCTCACAATTTGCTAGTAGATGCACTGCAGCAAGTACAGCCACCAGCAGATCAACCAGAAATCAAATATATATAACGCTACTGTAGGCGTAAGTAAGCCGTTTGGATTCTCCTATGGCTATTTTCTAGCCAAGTATGAAAGCACACTACTATGCCAGATGAGATGACGCTGAGTTATTAAACAAAATAAACGTAAAATAAAAAAGGAAATGGCAGACTGTGCCTAATTGAAATCCAACCCCTAATAAATTTTCCCACTTCGGTCTTTGCAATGGATATGTGCGTCACTAAGCGCAAAACACAGCGGTCGCAAGTCTCACTACAAATTGCTCACAATTTGCTAGTAGATGCACTGCAGCAAGTACAGCCACCAGCAGATCAACCAGAAATCAAATATATATAGCGCTACTGTAGGCGTAAGTAAGCCGTTTGGATTCTCCTATGGCTATTTTCTAGCCAAGTATGAAAGCACACTACTATGCCAGATGAGATGACGCTGAGTTATTAAACAAAATAAACGTAAAATAAAAAAGGAAATGGCAGACTGTGCCTAATTGAAATTTAACCCCTAATAAATTTTCCCACTTCGGTCTTTGCAATGGATATGTGCGTCACTAAGCGCAAAACACAGCGGTCGCAAGTCTCACTACAAATTGCTCACAATTTGCTAGTAGATGCACTGCAGCAAGTACAGCCACCAGCAGATCAACCAGAAATCAAATATATATAACGCTACTGTAGGCGTAAGTAAGCCGTTTGGATTCTCCTATGGCTATTTTCTAGCCAAGTATGAAAGCACACTACTATGCCAGATGAGATGACGCTGAGTTATTAAACAAAATAAACGTAAAATAAAAAAGGAAATCGCAGACTGTGCCTAATTGAAATCCAACCCCTAATAAATTTTCCCACTTCGGTCTTTGCAATGGATATGTGCGTCACTAAGCGCAAAACACAGCGGTCGCAAGTCTCACTACAAATTGCTCACAATTTGCTAGTAGATGCACTGCAGCAAGTACAGCCACCAGCAGATCAACCAGAAATCAAATATATATAACGCTACTGTAGGCGTAAGTAAGCCGTTTGGATTCTCCTATGGCTATTTTCTAGCCAAGTATGAAAGCACACTACTATGCCAGATGAGATGACACTGAGTTATTAAACAAAATAAACGTAAAATAAAAAAGGAAATGGCAGACTGTGCCTAATTGAAATCCAACCCCTAATAAATTTTCCCACTTCGGTCTTTGCAATGGATATGTGCGTCACTAAGTGCAAAACACAGTGGTCGCAAGTCTCACTACAAATTGCTCACAATTTGCTAGTAGATGCACTGCAGCAAGTACAGCCACCAGCAGATCAACCAGAAATCAAATATATATAACGCTACTGTAGGCGTAAGTAAGCCGTTTGGATTCTCCTATGGCTATTTTCTAGCCAAGTATGAAAGCACACTACTATGCAAGATAAGATGACACTGAGTTATTAAAAAAATAAACGTAAAATAAAAAGTAAATGGCAGACTGTGCCTAATTGAAATCAAACCCCTAATAAATTTTCCCACTTTGGTGTTTGAGGTGGATATGTGTGTCACTAAGAGCTAAACACAACGGTAGCAAGTCCCCCTGCAAATTCCTCACAATATGGTACTAGCTGCAAATAAAAAAAAAAAGTATAACGTTATTGTAGCCCTAAGAAGGGCTGTTGGGTTCTTGTAGAATCACTCCTGCCTAACAGTAAGCTAATAGAACACCCTAACGCTTTCCCTGACCAGCAGCAGCTCTCTCCCTAGCGGCATCCAGACACAGAATGATCCGAGCAGCGCGGGCAGCGGCTAGTCTATCCCAGGGTCACCTGATCTGGCCAGCCAACCACTGCTATCGACGTGTAAGGGTACCACGTCATGCTGGGTGGAGTGCAGAGTCTCCTGGCTTGTGATTGGCTCTGTTTCTGGCCGCCAAAAAGCAAAACGGCGGGAGCTGCCATTTTCTCGAGCGGGCGAAGTATTCGTCCGAGCAACGAGCAGTTTCGAGTACCCTAATGCTCGACCGAGCATCAAGCTCGGACGAGCATGTTCGCTCATCTCTAGTGACCACACATGTGAACAGTTGGTGCCATACCTTGCAAAGAAAGGAGTGGGGTGAGCAATGCTCATCCCCCCACCTCTTCGGTCAAACGTGTGCTACACCAAGCTCCCAGCCTGGGAACAGCACGTATTCATGTGAAAGCAGCTTGAATCCGCATTGAATAAATATATTTATATATTTATCTCTCTTTTGTTGTTAGCCCTAGATTCCGCTGTTATCTCGGGTTCATTGACTTTAGCTTTCGTATATTAACCTTCCATTTTGCATCTTTATCTGCCATCTCGTTGTGACGCGGAACGCTTGTGATTCTTATATGATATTTGTTTGTGACTCTTGTTTTGTGTGCACTGTGGCTTAGGGTTGGACCGTCTTTCTGGTTGTCCCTTATCACCCGAGGAGATGTGATAGGAGATGTGAGGCAAGTAGGCAGGTGACAGTCAGTTTTGGGGGGCTCCATTTAGGGCTCACCGATTTGTCTGTCCTCCCTACTAGGGGGAATCCCAGTGATTACTAGCTACTGGGGGCATCACTGAGACTACAGGGGACATTATTATGATTACAGTAGGGAGTACTGTTACTAATAGCTACTGGTGCCTCCACTATTGGGGAAAGGTAATATTGACTACTTACAATATTATCGTAGCGACTGGCGGCATTATTGTGGCGACAGCGGACTAATAGCTAACTGCAGCTGCTTGTGTCCATTAGCTTCTGTGTGGAGGCACTGTGACTATATTGGCTACGGTGTGGAGGCACCTTTAACAATATTGGCTACTGTGTGGTGATGCTGTTACTACATTGGCTACTGTGTCGGGGTGCTGTTAGTATATTGGATAAAGGGAGTGATCAACTCCCTTTAAGTCAAGAGGAAAGCTATCAATGAAGATTATGATTGTAGCTTCTTGTCTAAGGCCTTGTCGGTATGATGATGCAGATATTGTAAGTTCTCAAATACTTTCGTAGCTCTATGGAGTTAATTTTTGGGCCCCTTGAAACAGTAGAAAGTTTATGCCTGAATATTTCTGACTTACAACTCTGAGCAAAGATTTAGTCAGCTATGATGTCTGTTATATAAGAAAGAAATGAATGTAGTTGCTGCCACCACACATAGCCTCCCTCTACCCCCCGCCCCGAAAAAAACTGTTTATGTTTTAAAAAAACATCAAAATTCTAGGAGCTACGACTACAGAGACTCCAGACATGGTGCATAGTTTATGGGTGAGATGTTACATTCTGCATATTTCACATTGTTCATTCTGACTCTGAGCCTGTAAAGCAGATTTGTAATTAGTTTTTAAGAAGCTTTTATGTCATCACTGAATTCCTAACATACGACTTATGATGGGAAAGCAGTCTACAGCTGGTTGGTAGGTGGGGCATGGAGAACCTTATATTGCCCTCTAAGCTGTCAATGGTTGTTCACCGAAGCTTCTTCAGGAATCTCCTCCCTGTTTTCTCTCATTTTAGAATTCAATTTTGAAACAGCAGACACACCTAAACTAAATTACCCCATAAAAAGCCGTAAAATGTGTATCACTACAAATTATAGTAACTCTATGTAAATGATATAACAAACTAGTACAGAAAGCAAAACAAGACACTGCTTTCCAAAGGATGGGGCAAAGTTGGTGTTAACACAGGAGGAAGTGTAATATTCAAGAGGAAGTGGAATAACACAGGAGGAAGTGGAATCTAAAGATTTTTTTTTAATAAAGACAACACTGGGACAACAATAAAAGGTACTAATATCATAGAATTGGTTTGAATGGGTTTTACAGTAATGGTAAAAAAAAAAGGAAAATACAAAAACACATAAAGAAAAACACAAGTTAAACCATTAAAACGTTAAAATTATACTTACCTTACCTTGGATCACTACCGAAACTGCCATCTACTTACGGCTGCAATTTGCAGATTTAGATCAGATGATCAGTACTCCGAGTCACCAACCTACTGAAACGGGGCCAATGACTAACAGGTCACTAACGAATCTACTGCTCATACATCAGTTTTTTTTACAGTATATGCATCACACCTAGCAAAAGTCTCTACCATGTTAAGGTGGTACTTGCCAAGATACTCAATATTAATGTCTGCAATCCAAGAAAAACTCTAATCTTGAGCTAGTAACCTCTTAGATGCCATATTCAATACTGACCAAAGCAAATTTGAACGTTGGTATTGGGTATTTCTGAATCTGTCAAGTCCCAAGCTATACAACAGTTACCGTATGTTATTTATCCCACACAAAGAACAATTAACTGTCAAAAATAACAGGTTTTTTTTCAGTTTTACTAAAATCTATTAAAAAAAAGTCTTACATCGTCTTAAAGGGGATTTCCCATGAAACAATTTAGATCCCCACCGATCAGCAAGTTAGGCCCTATCCTATTGATAGAGTCTAACTTTTTGTGGGAAAACCCCTTTAAAATGCCTCCAAAACATGCAGATCTTACCATAAAAATCAAGTTATGACATTGCTCTAATCCTATCAGCCCAGAAAAGAAATGGATCATATTATTTTGACTGCAAAATTAAATAGTGCAAAATATAAATGTTTACGGTAAAATGATGTGTTTTTGTACTCCCTTATAGGAATAGTTAACTATTGAATAATTTTTATGTTCATATTTGTTACGTTTGAAACAAATTGAAAAGACTCGTTCAAAAATATGTTTTTTAAATTTTTTACATTTCATTATATTTTGGCCTGTCTGTAATCTAGCTTTACTTTACAACTGAGAAACTGAGATTGTTTGGCACTATATGCCACAAGTTTTGAAGTTCTTGGTGACTGGATTCATCCAGAATTATTGAAATCAGGGATTTATAATCAAATGGGTAAATACATTTTGGGGGAATGTGTTTCAAATGCATTCATTTAGTATTATAGGTTTTTTTTTAATTTTCGCTTTGATTTTCCACAAAATGCTTCATCTTAGTCACTCAAGCAGTTATCACTGTTTGGAATGTTCTAGGTCTAGAAAGATCCAGCCCAAATACTGTGTCCTGGCATTTGTGCGATCACTTGTTCAATCAATTGATCACTCGATAGAATAGACACAGAGTAGCAGCCCCTGCACAGCACTTTGTATAAAAAAAAAGGTAAGACAGAAGCGGGAAAGTGCTGTTTTTGCTATTTGCTCCCCAGAGTCTCCTGCAGCTGTTCATAGAGGGTCAACCAACATTCAGCAGTCCTAAAAATGTATTCCCATGAAGATTAGACTCGGAAATATACTAGAGATAAAAAAAATAACACATTCTCTAATTCACTGTTTTTAAGAAAAATTCAGCATTTCACAGATATAATTCCAACCTTTCCTATCAGTTCTGGTGTTTTTGGTTGTTCCTGGATCCGACCTTAAACTCCTGACTATGGCCAGCAGTTTCTTTTCTTGAATAGCTTCTCTTGCACTGCAGGAGGACAGACAAGAGGCAGAGAGCACTACAGACAGAGACACTTCCTGTCCAGCAGTAGCGTGTAGAGGAAACAGTAGCTCTACATACAAGATAAGCTCTGGATCTGAGGAGAGGGGGACATAGCAGTGCTGACTATGTGTTTTTGTGTTTTATAGACTAGATATCAGAGCTCAGAGAGCATTGTTTATGATATCCATCTCATCTCTGATCTGTTTCATCTCTCTTTTTCTATGTATCAGATACTATTAGACTGTTCAGAAGCTAAATGAAATTGTAAATAAACCCTGTACCCTGATAATATAAGCACATTGTGACACACAGCATCTCACAGCACAGAGGAATCATGAAGTGTGTGCTTAGAGAATCCCCACCCAAACTCTGCAATCTTACACTGACCATCACTAATAAAACTGAGTAAAATTGTCAATTATTGGGTCTTAATGATCTTTATTGTGTAAACATCTTTATATTATCTTTATTTCATGGGCAAACCCCTTGTACCCCAACTTGGACCACCACTATATATACCATATATACATTGGGTGGTGCCCAATCAGTTAAAACTTAAAAAAGAACGAGTAATGTACTTGGGGGAAAAAGTTTTGATAACAACAAATTGGTGTCACCTCTGTCCTGTGTCAAGAGACTAAAATAGAGGAGTGACATCACTTTATGGTTAGGTGTGGTGTATTTACATACAATTGAATACATTACATAGACTAAGATAAGTGATATGGACATGAATATTATTATTAGTTCAGTCACAAATGTGTTATATATAATGGATCTTGTAAAACTAAGAAGGTGTGAAAAGCATTGGTAAAATACTTGAGTTATTTTCGCACCACAAAACCATATTGAAGGGTTTTTCAGTCTAAAAACATTAATACCATATATTCTGGCGTTTAAGACGACCTGGCGTATAAGACGACCCCCCTACTTTCCTGTTTAAAATATAGAGTTTAAGATATATTCGCCGTATAAGACTACCCCTTTTCCAACGCATACAAAACACCGGTAAAAATTTAAAAAAAAAACAGATTTGAATTTAACATGGTCCTTTTTTTAATTTAAATTCTTATGACATGCAGGTATATAGCAGGAAAACTGTTGCTCATAAACATAAGGCATACAACAACATTACCATCGTCCATTTTACTGTAAATGTTACCATACTGTACCTTAAATTTTTATTTTAATAAATATTCCATGCCATGTACTCAGAAGCGGGAAAAAAATTCCAAATGCAATGAAAATGGTGAAAAAACGCATTTGCGTATTTCACTGAGTGCCCCAAATGACATGTCTACTTTATTCTTTGGGTCGGTACGATTAGGTGGATACCAAATTTATAAAGGTTTTATAATGTTTTCATACATTTACAAAAATGAAAACCTCCTGTACAAAAATTATTTTTTTGATTTTGACAACTTCTGGCGCTAATAACTTTTTAAGACTTTGTGTCATTCTTTGCGAAATTTGATAATATTTTCAATGATATCATTTTTAGGACTGTACGACCTTTTGATCACTTTTTATAGGTTTTTTTATATTTTTCAAAATGGCAAAAAAGTGCCATTTTCGACTTTAGGCGCTATTTTCCGTTACGGGGTTAAACGCATTTAAAAACCGTTATATATTTTGATAGATCGGGCATTTTCGGACGCGTCGATACCTGATGTGTTTATGATTTTTACTGTTTATTTATATTTATGTCAGTTCTAGGGCAAGGGGGGTGATTTGAAATTTTAAGTTTTTTTATTATTATTTTTTTTTATTTATACTATTTTTCAGACTCCCTAGGGTACTTTAACCCTAGGTTGTCTGATCGATCCTACCATATACTGCCATACTACAGTATGGCAGTATATGGGGATTTTCCTCATTCATTACAATGTAATGAAGGGGTTAAAACGAAATAGCCTCGGGTCTTCGGAAGACCTGAGGCTACCATGGAGACGGATCGCCGCCCCCGATGACGTCACGTCACGTCAGCTTTGCCGGCAGCCCACGCTGTGAAAACACCCGCGATCGGTGCTAGCAATATGCAGCAAAGACTTACCGGCTATGGAGAGGGCTCAGCCCATGAGCCCTCTCCATACACCGGGACCCGACCGCCGCAGTGAATACACAGTGGGCGGTCGGGATTACTGACATATAAGACGACCCCAGAGAAGACAGAAGATTTTTCTGTCTTCAAAAGTCGTCTTATACGCCGGAATATACGGTAATTTTTTCATAGGATTGGTCGCCAATCTCAGATACAACACCTGCCATCGCCGTTAACTTTCTCAGCTAATACACAGTACAGAACTGGAAACAGACAGCTCCTTTCTCTGTGTAGTGGTCAGATAGGGTTACTGCAGATCAACTCTCATGCATTGGGTGGGATAACCATCCATAACACAGAGAATGGAGCCGTCTGCTATGTCTTCTGTTAGTCAGCGGCTGGGTGTTGGGTGTTGAAGCTACGTCAGTCTATTGTTGATGACTTATAATTATCTTCCTTATTTGCAGCCTAAAAAAACTATTTAGAAGGCGAATCAAAGCGCAGGATGTCCCATGGCCTGAGTGCATATGAGTTTCTCTGCAAACGCATGATCGATAATCAGCATCCGGTGTCTTGTGTTGTTTAAATAGAAGACACCGGGTGCTGGCTACCGAACCCACACGTTTGCATTTAAACTTATATGTGATTGG
Organism: Engystomops pustulosus; assembly: GCF_040894005.1. Taxonomy (NCBI): domain Eukaryota; kingdom Metazoa; phylum Chordata; class Amphibia; order Anura; family Leptodactylidae; genus Engystomops; species Engystomops pustulosus. The sequence continues at coordinate 158,595,522 of NC_092416.1, read as the reverse complement.
GCCGCGGGACGCCCCATGCCCTTTGATTATGTTTCTAAACAGTATCAAATCAGATGTGGTGCAATAAAAAAATGATATCAGAACAATCTATAAAATGTATAATCCATGACAAATATTGTTTATTTATTTAGGGATTCAATTTCTTTTCAAATTACTATATGCAGAGTTTTAGTAAGTACCAATTTTCCCAAAGTGTAGGATACTACAACATGGTAACGCAGACCTCACACATACATACAACCAAAATAGCCTAAAGTAAAATAAGAAAACAAGACACCAAAATAATTGGAAATAAAAGACTGCAGTGTTTTAGGTAACATAACAATATACCAATTTATAAAACAATAGTTAATTAATGTCATTATAATAATAAATAAATCATTGAAACCAATAAATATTTCAGAATAATTCATCTGTGCACAACAGTCCAGGGTAGGTGACACTGCCCTAAAATTAAGACCATGATAATCTGAGAAGCATTGGGTGGGCAAACAGCTGACTGCTAACAATTATCAGCCGGCTACCCAAAACTTCTAGAATGGAGCACACCACCAAAAGCTGAGTGGGGAAGGATTAGGGGCATAACCCCCTTTGGTAAGTACCACTTGTAGAGACAAAAAGAGGGAGGGGAAGAGAAAATGTACCCAAGACAGCCTAACATTTGAAACAATAGATTAACTCTTACATTGCCTGCTACAACTGGCCAAATTAAGCAAATTCCTGATGATATGGGCTGTGCCACCATGCAATCCCCATGCGGGGCCCCTTTTCATGTTGTCTGATAACAGATGTGACAAAGATATCCCAAAGCACTGTTAAGTAGTAGTGTTGACTGAATCAAACCACAAGGTCCAACTCAACTACTCCAACCTCCCTCCCCTCGCACAATTAACGCCCACTATCGCTGTCCAAATGTCGGCCGCAGTAATATGAATGCTATTGCTGGTAACCACAGAATTTGGGTACAGCCAAACGTGGCCGAACCTAAATTTTAATGGGTCCACTCATAACAATTCAGTCATACACCGGCACCCAAAAGGGACTGTTTCCCAACTTACAACAGAGACCAGGAGCAGCGGGTGGTCCAGCACTTTATATTCTTAATTCCATACAAAGAAGAATAAGAGATTGTTAATACAATAAAAAATAATTACATGGTGGTAAATGTGTACTCACATTAGCCAACATTAGAAAAAAAGTAACATCCAGAACCCACCAGACAGTTAGGTTGAGCTGAGCTCGGAAAACAACCACAATGACCTATGCATCCGTAGAACGCCTCACGGGCTAAAATTCTAGGGTTCAAAATGAGAATATACCAGAAACCAAAATACCGGAGGAGCCTCGCCTTATATTTTTACGACTTAATTTTGAAATACCTTGCGCCACCCAACATCAGTGGATTATTAGACACTGGATTAGAGCAGCTTTCTCAGCAATTATGAAGTCACTGGCTTCCTATTATAGAGTCTGATAACAAAATGATAGACCATCGGCACTGACATACAGGGGGAGATTTATCAAACGTGTCTGATGTAAATCTGTTCTAGTTGCCCATGGCAACCAATCAGAGCTTGGTTTTCATTTTCTCACAGCTGTTTATAAAATGAAGTCTGAGCTCTGATTGGTTTTCATGGGCAACTAGAACAGTTTTACTGGTAGTCACTCTGGATGTCATTATTCTTTGATCAGTTTGTAGGGGTCCAGCACACCAATGAGAAAAATCTTTAGCTCATCTACTGTCAAGGTATGTGAAACATCTCAAGTTTTGCTTCTTCTGATACAAGATAACAATCACTGTTAGACCTTCTTCACTGCTCTCCATACACTTCATCATCTCAGTCTTGTACATCAGTTTTTTGGGGCTTGAAATACTCTTTCTGCTTTTCTACTACAAAGTCAGGATCCTGGTTTTGTTCTGCGTCCTGTTTCACACCCATGAAGTTTTAAAACTTGTCTGATGAATGGTTGGGATTACTGTCTAGATTTTTTTCTATATTTTCTTTATTTGTTTTATCACCCTTTTTGCAATGTCTGTCCCTTCGGTGGACCCTGAGGTCTGCTTGTAGGACATATTAGATTGACCCGAATAGATAATATATACTATGTAATGATTGATTGCACTAATTCAGAAGAGGAAGTTGACCCCAAAATATATTTAATTAAGAATTTTTTTTTGTCTGCACTACATATATAAAGGGTTTTGGTCAGTTTTCAGACACTCCTACGACTAGTACGACAAAAGATGGCCTATTAAAAGGGGCGTGGCAAATTAATAACCCAATAGCATTTTGCCCGAGTATTCTGCAGTAAAATAAGCCAACTAATGGGAGGTGCAAAGTACAACTAAACAGTCTCATACTACACCAGATTTATCATCCAGCATGAGACACTTATATGAATCCTGAGCAGCATAAGACTATTTTGTCTAACTCTGCACTGACTTACCTTACCACAATTTTCATAAATTTGTCCCATTGTGCCTCCTTCATCTCCCCCTCATATTGTGGCCCACTCACAGTGTGTCCCCTCCAAATTGTGACCCCCTCTTATTGTGCCCCCAGTTACTCACCTCTCCCCATTTCCTACAGCTCTCCTGTTTTCTGCTGTTGCTGTGTACAGTACTGAACCTGGCAGGAGGAATGATGTCACATCAATGGCACCTGCCGACGGAGGCGCACCATGATCAGCAGAGGCACAGTGATGATGAGGAAAGCTGGAATTTCTTGGAATCATCATTATATTCAACCCGATCTATAGAGTCCCTGGATACACCTCCCCCCTTCCCTGGTGGGCCCCCTCTGCTTCGGTGGGCCCATCACTTACCAGTGTATGCCAGCTGCTGTTGCTAGCTGCGAACAGATATACGCATCAGACGGTAGTCCTCTTCATGCAACCCTTCTCTAAATTCCTTGGAAGGCCACCTGGTCTTGTCAGTTATAGTTGAAGGTCCTCTTATGCAAGATACTATCCCAACATTATTTTTACCCGTTTTATATATTTTTTTCTTTTTCAGATTCAATTTTATGTGTTAATGTTTTTATTACAACATTGTTTAATTGTCGTTGTCTAAGTGGTTAAATTTACCAAACTTTCACTGTACCCATTCATTTATGATCAGCTTTACTCAGTTCTAAAGTGGAATGAAAAATTAGGTATATGGATCAGGGAACCACATGTATCATGAGTCCGGCTTTGTCTGACTATTTTCTTGGGACTTTTCTTGGTTTTTCTGCAGGTCAGATGCATCTTAGCGTTTTTTTTCCGATACATGCGGCGTTTGGTCTTTAGTGAAAACAAATCTCCAAAAGTCGCAATCAGCTCCCCAGCTATTTTCAGCGCAGTAGATTTGCACCTAAATTAAGGGAACACTGCAGGAAACTAGACAATGGTGAACTTTCAAGGGAGACTTAGGCGCAAAAAAGTCACAAATGAGCACAAGCACCATGAAAAGTTTTAAAAATTCAAGAAAAAGGCAAGCCAGGGACTTCATAATTCTGTTGAAAGGAAATCTACCATCAAAATCACAGGGACACTTACTAGATCCAAGCACCGAGATTAGTTATCCATGGCCTCCTTCCTTCTAAAATCAACTTTTAAGATTGTGCTAATTAGCCAGAAGTGCTCTGGTTGTTACATAGCCTTACCATCCTCTCTGCTATAATGAAGGAGCCCAGTGCTTTTCTATGTGCTCCTGCTGAATGAGTCTATGAGCCATGACTAAGAACGGTTCATCCGTTTGAAACATGCCGTCTAGAAACACGCTTGAATTTTAATATTATGCCAGAGGGGTGATCCACGCCACATCAGGTACTCTACACTGGTTGGAGGTGAGCTGGACTATATATCACTATTGTGCTTCTGTCCCTACAGTTTAGTAACCAGTGTTCTCAGCATCAACTCCCCCCCCCCCTTAATCAAAACCTAGGACCTGCTAAAAGTTTTATAAAATGACATCTACACTTTCTTTGTTTATTTGTTCAAGACAACAGCTTTACAATTTATTGTATACTGATATTCTAATGAGTTTTCTCTTCTCTGCTACATCGTCTTTTAAATGAGATTAACTATATAGAAACAACTGTCAGAAGTCATCAGTAAATAGACGCCTTGAATAATAGTAAGAAGTCAATAAAATCCAGGGATCCACCCAGCTCATTAAAAATAATAGCAATTAAAATGCTAGGAGCGGCTGCATTCCTATATATGGTAGCTGTGCATGAGCACAGTCATATACCCGACAATCCCAGCACACATCCAGCACACAGACAACATGACAGGTACGTTACTGAGGCTCTGGGAGACTGAAGGATAATACAGTCAATATTTTAGCTAACGGGGTTGTATTATAGAGGATGGTTGGTCAGAAGCAGCTTGTACTGGGAATGGACTTCTTTATCTTTGTCTTCTAAGACTAGACCACCATGGGGGTCATTTATCTATAGACAGGACATTTTTGCGGGTCTTTTCTTGTTTATTTTTTACTTTTAGACTTGTTCGATTTATCTTAGAGGTAGATATATTGGGCAGCTATGCCTATAAGGTTTTTGCGACTTTTTATTCAAAAGTCCCACAAAAGTCGCACAAAAGTCTAAGACTCTTCTTCAACTTCTTCTAAAGTTTTACCTATGCATGGTCAGGACTGGAGTTTATTTGCGATTTTTAAATCTCGATATGCGCCAAAATTGCTACTTTTTTTATATGTTCACATCTGAATTTTAAAGATATATCAGGCACAACACTGAAATTTTCTTGCGCGGCTAGTTTTGCTAGGCGAATGGAAAAGTCACAAATCTAGACGCAAATATATCAAATGTGGACAAAAAAGTCACAAAAATAAAAGAAAAAAAGGATAAAAAAAGGATTCTACGATAAATGACCCCTCATGTCTTTGAATCTATATAGGATCAGGATTGTGAATGTAACATGGATAAGAAGAATAATGTAGATTAGGATAACTACAACTAGGACTTATTGTAGTTGAGTTCTGTGGACCTTGAAACTAAAATCGACAATTGGTGGCTTTTATTATTCAAAGTAGTAGCTCATTTTAATAAAATTTGGAGCCCTTGGCCACCACAGAGGAGAACATATATGAGATAACTGACTTTACTTTTGGTGAACGATCTATGGATTGCTGGAGAGTGGGTCGAGGAGAGCTAGTCAGTAGATTTCCCCCATTCCTTCTTACCATATATCCAAATCCCATTTGGTGGTTCAGAGTTGATCGCCACTAATGTTAGTGATATTTTCTAACCATTTTGATTCACTTGAAAGAATAGTTGAATAGTTGAAGCAAGAATTTCACAGTCTGAGACTGGGTTTCTCAACCTGCTATTATGTGCAATTGCGAAGGGATTTAAGTCTTCAAGATGTCATCTTGAGGCTTATCCACTGGAGGATAGCGGCTCTCTTATTTTTCATATCTTGTATTAATAATAACCTTTGCTATGATATTTCTCCGACTCAGAGGACCCTGTTTTATTCTGTGATATATTATGGTAGATTCAATAAAAATGAGTTGAAAACAAATGGTAGCTCATGAAAGTAACCCCCTTCTTCAGGCCCTACGATGGCCAAAACATTGGGTTCCCTTAAGTTGGATCTCACTCTTGATCATAAAAATGTCTAACGTTGTATATTTAAGTGGTTTTCTGTGCTGTAGTTCTACATGTCAGATGGTTAGATGTGATCTCCTGTTATTCATTGTGTTAGAGAAGTTGTTTGCTGCAATAAGGTGACAAATGAAGGTAATTGTCTTCAGTAGACCATCCCTTTAAATTGATTCTTTACAAAGATGGCCTCTTTTAATTGGTTTGTAAGCTATCCAATTAGCAGACCGGATCTGGTTTTCTGTTTCTGATGGCAGGGGGTCTCCATGCTGGAATCCAAATTTGAATAGAACACTGGTCACCCATGTCCATTGCTCTATTCACTGACATGGGAATGGTCAGTACAGCCCTTGGCTGCAGTATCTCTGTCGGTTCCAAAAAAATATTGTGATCACTGTTCCATCTAGGTTAAAACGAGATGGATAACCACCTGACAATGAGTAAAGGATTATCTACTGCTAGAATCCCAAAACACTGTTGAAATCTTTGGGTAGACTTGTTAGACTTTGCTCCATTTTATGTATTGCCACATCTGGAGAAGTAAGGAATTACACAAAAAATTAATTGTTTAGTCCTCCAAACTAGTGGCCACCTCCACGCCATTGCTTATAGGATCCTGGTGTCAGCTTTACAGGACACTAGGCCAAATCTCTTGTAGGATTCTCCTTGGTCCTTGCTGGAGCCTCTTATATATCAGGCGTATGGTGCACCAAGGTACAGGGGAATCTCACGACTTGCACATGATGCGTTCAGTCGTGATAAATGTCCTCATTGAGTAGTTTCTCTTTTTACAATTTTAGTGTTATTTTCTTATCATGAGGCATTTTTTATGGGGTAAGTTTCTTCTTCTGTCTTTTCTTTATCCATATGGAGAAAATGAGGGGCATTATCCCCATAGCAATCCTATATGAAAAAGGTTTGTCTTTTCATGGCAATCCAAACAGGGTGGGACAAAAAATGGTGGTGCTGACCCTTATATAACCATGTCCATGCAATGTGAAGTAATAGAAGAGTGGTTAAAAGTAATTGCCTTTTACTCCAAACCTTTAAAACATCACCAGACATGCAGGGTGGGAGCAGGGGGCAGATTGTGCAGAGGGAGACATATTCATGAAGAACGGATCTAGGTCATCATGAATGTGGCGTGTGCTGCATACACCCAAAGTGCAGGAACTTTATGCATAAATTTGGCGGCTGGTGGGAGTACGCACCAAACGGCCCTTTCTTTGCACAGGATTGTGTGGCGGTGTGTATTGTGCAGATGCAACACACTACTAGCGCAAACACTTAAAAAAATACATGTGCAACTACAGGCAGTCCCCGGGTTACGTACAAGATGGGTTCTGTAGGTTTGTTCTTAAGTTGAATTTGTATGTAAGTCGGAACTGTATATTATATAATTGTAATCCCAGGCAATTTTTTTTGGCCTCTGTGACAATTGGATTTTAAAAATGTTGGGTTGTCATCAGAACCAGGATTACCAATAAAGCTTCATTACAGATACCTGTTACTGTTTATTGTAGCCTAAGGCAAAAGTACAGTGAATTACCAACATCCAGAGGTCCGTTTGTAACTAGGGGTCGTCTGTAAGTCGGGTGTTCTTAAGTAGGGGACCGCCTGTAGTTTGAATACAGACACAGACAGCTTAGTAAATGTGTCCCATTGTGTCTTTACTTGTTCACCTTACTTTCTCATTCCTTAATTTACACACCTTGATCATTTCATAGATAATAAACATTTAGTAGAATTAGGGATTGTTTTCTTGCTAATAATTACCATTACTCACACTGAAATGTAAATATCATTAACCTCTTCTTTTTGTAAAACAAATATGCTCCATTTTATAGCCTGTGATTAACTTTACAGGCGCATCCCCAAACTGGTGCCATATAGGTAACATTTAGTGATTGGAATTCAAATGATCTGAAATAATTGTATATAAAAATGTCATTTTCCTAATGAACTGTGATAAATTACATTTCCTAGGTGGATAGAAACTTGAAATTGTATGAACATTGGTCAAACCGAAATGCACTAGCCCACAGTTATCAAAAACAGTGCAGTGTGTACTATGTGCAGTTGCCTGTGTGTAGTGCAGGGGGCACCAGATTTAGGATTTCTGGAGCACGTTCTTCATGAATCTGGTGCCACCTGCACTGCCCGACAGAGTGAACAACTTTTTTTGTTGCACATTTGACAAAGAGTGTGCAACACAATTCTGTTGGACTTTGCTTGTTAAATCTGGTGCACAATCGGACTGTACATCGGAATGCCCCTTTCAGTGCAGTCATTTGTGTTGCGTCGGGTATAGTACAACCGCGTCACTTATTTGTCTCTTGTGAGACTTCTTAAATACATGTGCAAGTAGTTTGCACTGAAAAGAATTTGCTAAGTCAAACAAAAAACTGGCACAGGGGCTTTAATAAATGTGGGCCAATAGGTTTTAAATCTCCAAAGCACTTCAATAAAAAATCTAAGTAAGGTTGACATTGGTGGTTCCTTCTGAAGATCCTGTCGTGGTTTTCTGTAGGAACAAAGCAGTATGTGACACCAGTCTCTAATTTAAAAAGATGGGACCTTGTTGTAACTTGCATCACCCATTGTACACCATATGTGAGACAGTACAATGGACTTGACCAAATTCAGATTCACATGCAGACACAGCCAATGAAAACTATGGTTATAGTTAATAGGTTGTCCTACCAATGGGGTAAACTCAGGGGCGTAACTTACACATACAGCGTATACACACACCATATACACACATAGAGCATAAACATACCGTATATATAAGCCGACCCGAGTATAAGCCGAGGACCCTAATTTTACCACAAAATACTTGGAAAACCTATTGACTCGAGTATAAGCCGAGGGTGGGAAATGCATTGGTCACAGCCTCCCCAGTATATAGCCAGCCAGGCCCTGCCCCAGTGTATATAGCCAGCCAGCCCCTGCCCCAGTGTATATAGCCTGCCAGACCCTGCCCCAGTGTATATAGCCTGCCAGACCCTGCCCCAGTGTATATAGCCTGCCAGACCCTGCCCCAGTGTATATAGCCTGCCAGACCCTGCCCCAGTGTATATAGCCTGCCAGACCCTGCCCCAGTGTATATAGCCTGCCAGACCCTGCCCCAGTGTATATTGCCTGCCAGACCCTGCCCCAGTGTATATAGCCTGCCAGACCCTGCCCCAGTGTATATAGCCTGCCAGCCCCTGCCCCAGTGTATATAGCCTGCCAGACCCTGCCCCAGTGTATATAGCCTGCCGCCGCTGCCGGACAGATCGCACAGAAGATATACAGGGGTCGCCGGAAAGGTGAGTTTAGATATATTTATTTTTTTGACTCGAGTATAAGCCGAGTTTGGGTTTTTCAGCACATTTTTTGTGCTGAAAAACTAGGCTTATACTCGAGTATATAAGGTAGGTAAAGTATATACACATCACATATACATACACCATATACACATCACATATGCACACAATATATAGACCATACACACACACAGCAAATACACACATACATATAATACCATATACAGACTTACAGCATATACAAACCCAATACACACTCAATACTCCAGATGCCGGGGCCCTGTGACACTGTGGGTCTGATAGCAGCTGCAATGGCTGCTACCCCTGTAGTTACACCCCTGGGCAGACTAATAATTTGAAGAGAATTTTACACAGCCTTTGCCTTTTAAAGTACCGTATTCCACCTACCTTAGTAAACATGACAGTGGCATCTTGTAATCTTTGTTTCTAAAAAAAAATATGTAATGTAAGCATCAGGAGCCTGTGATGAAGCATGAGACATAGTTACAACTATTTGTATTGTGGAGTCATATTCATGTATAATTCTTCTTATTACATTGATCCGAGCTGGAACATCCTGTACATGTAACACATCTATTGTCTTGCAGGTCTCCAGCTAGCCAACTACGACTTTCATGTAAATGAGAATAAAGCAGCTCACAATTGCAGCTCATACATAGGCAATGACCTGGTGGTACGTAGGGGGCAAGAGTTTCGCGTGTCACTCACCTTCAGTGCACCAGTAAACGATGGAGACAGACTGGAGTTCATCGCTAGTCTCAACACTTCATCAGGAGGTAAGATTTCTACTTAGTAAGCGATGACGGTAATAACGTGTCACAGAGTCATTTCAGTTTCAGCATAAAAGTCTTATTTGGTCATGAAGATTTTTTGAAGAACGTTTTATTATTGAAGATTATGGAACATTTGTTTGACAGCAGATATTGCGCTCCCATTGCAGTCTATTACTGGACTCGGCTGAACATTGTTAGGACCACTGTTAAAGTCACATTTAAATCACTGTGGCCACGCAAGCGCCAGCACAAACATGGCGACATCATGCAGCGACAATCCTCCCCAAAATGGTAGCAAGAGGGTTGAACCCCCTGTGGACCCAAACAGGCAAAATGCGATACAAACCTGAACTTTTTGGTTCTGGTTCTTCTGGTCTGCTCAACACTACTAATAACAGAATAATTTCTGTATTTATATAGCGCCAACATATTCCGCAGCGCTGCACAGAGCTTGCCAAATCAGTCCCTGTCCCCAATGGGGCTCACAATCTAATCAACCTACCAGTATGTTTTGGAGTGTGGGAGGAAACCAGAGGATCCAGAGGAAACCCACGCAAACACGGAGACCACCTTCTGGAATATATAGCATATAAAGAATCTGGTTACATTTATAAAATTATATGTTTTTAAGGAAAACTGTATGAAGAAACTTTTCCCACAAAACTATATTAAACTACTTACCTGGCCTGTAATGTGTTGCCTATTGTTAATAATAATTACAATATCTTATTTATATAGTGCACACAGATTCCACAGCACCGAACAGACCCAAATTGGTCATATTCTTATGTAACAACTTTGGGGCACTTTTACTTACCGGTCCGACGGAGTTCGCCCAAAATGCATTGTCCGATGATAATGCACTCTGCCACGATTTACAGAGTTCATAGTTCTTCGTGGTGCATGTAAGTGCTTGGGCTTGCAACGACACGCCCCCCAAAAACCGATCACGTGCAACACAATCCTAGCACAAACCCCTGTTAAAAACCTGTCTTAGCTGTGCAAATCCCGAGAACCGTGAAAAGTCAGACGAAAGTGTGATCCGCGACCCTTAGTAAATAAGCTCCTTTGTTTACATGATAAAAACCTTGTTGCAAACAGTCACCAAAAGGGGGAGCTATGGAAGAGTAATTATTCTTAATAAGAGTTTATATTTAAAATGTAACCCTTTAAAAGTAAAATAATCTATATGTTTACCTTGGCAGGTACCTTGGCAGGTAGTTCCCTTCTTGAATACACTTTCTCAGATTCTTCAGGCCATGGCTGGACAGCACAAAGAAGCGGCAATGGATCATCCACCATTAATGTGACGTTAAATACTTCAACTGATGCTGTCATTGGACGCTATATGCTTAATGTACGGACTAATGGAGGAACCAGACGCGTGGGAGAGTTTATGCTGATCTTTAACCCTTGGTTCCCAGGTAGGAGATGATTCTAGTAGGCCCAATTAGATTTCAGTGTATAATTGTACATAAAAAGGATAACAAAGAGGCTATCACATTATAATGTTGTAACATCACGAAGCTATGTTCAGAAAGTTGATTTCACCTTGGAATTTCAAGTGGATGGACCTAAATATAAGACTTACTAAATATAAATGTAATCAAGTATGTTTTGTTCAGGTGCGTAACCAGGAGATAGCAGTTTTCTGAATTGGGCCCTTTAAAAAATATACATATTACACACTTATATAAACACATAAGTATACTTATATATACACTATATAGACATCATAGGCATCACAGCATAAGCTTACAGTATACGCACACCACATATACATACAGCATATATACACATACATACAGTATCATACACACCCATGCCGCATATACACATCACATATACACACATAAATCAAATACACACATACATACTATACCATTTCCAGACACACACATACATATACACACCACGCATACATAATGCATAATACAATGAGGAGGTCCCAAGTCTTGATGTTAGGTCATCAATATTAAGATTTAAAATGTGTAAGATGAGGTTTACTTTTAATGGCCTCCAAACAGAGAGTCAAGTGTTTTTTTTGAGTATGAGTAAACTTGTACATTTTTTACATCAACCCTTCCTTCTGATGGATGACTTCCCTAAGATTAGTATTCAGGAAGTTCATTATTCTGTAATGTTTCTATTACTGTTTAGTGAGACAGGTAACATTGATGGAATCTAGGAAATCCTGATATTCAGAAGGTTGCCAAAGAGCTGTGGCACTGAATCAGCACTGATCAAGGGACTTATCTATTGTGGGAGGAGTTATTTTTTTTAATATGAACTTAAAGATGACTTAGGTAGGCCCCCTCCAGTAGTGGACTATAATATAAATGATTTGGGTGATAGCTCGGGGCCCAAGCCTTCTAGAGGGCCCATGGCCACTAAACTACTCACCTAATTTTATACTGAGAAGGACCATAACCCCATGAGATCCTCATATATCTGTACCAGCATCAATACACATGTACACAGGAGCCATTTCAGGACATTTAAAGGTTCTCTACTGGTCCTGAAACCACAGATTGAAAGCAGGCAGAAGGGACACATCTTTCATTCCTCAAGAAGCTGATTCTAATGTCAGATGTAGGAAGTGATTCCAGACTTGGAGGGGCTACACCCCTAGTACCTAGTACTTACCCTCCGGCACTCCCCACGGCTCCTCTTCTCCGCTCTCTGGGCATAATTTTCCTCTGGAAAGGGACTGTGCTGAGCATTATTTTCCCTAGTGGGCTGTGCTGGGAATAATTTTCTTTGGGGAAGTGCGTTGTGTTGGGCATTATTTTCCTGTGGAGGGGCTTTGCTAGGCGGTATTTTCCTGTGGGGGGCTGTGATGGGCATCTTTAATATTGAGGGGGGCTGAGCTGGACAACGTTATTGCTGAGGGGGGTTGTGCTGGACATCTTATTACTGAGGTGGGGCTGTGCTGCTGGACATTTCATTGCTGAGGGGGCTGTGCTGCTGGACATTTTATTGCGGAATGGGCTGTGTTGCTGGACATCTCATTACTGAGGGGGATGTGCTGCTGGACATCTCATTACTGAGGGGGATGTGCTGCTGGACATCTCATTGCTGAGGGGGATGTGCTTCTGGACATCTCATTGCTGAGAGGGATGTGCTGCTGGATATCTCATTACTAAGGGGGATGTGCTGCTGCATATCTCATTGCTGAGGGGGATGTGCTGCTGGACATCTCATTACTGAGGGGGCTGTGCTGAGCATTTTATTAAATTGTAGCGGCTGCATTTTCCACCCTAGGCTTATTCTCAGGTCAATAGGTTTTCCCAGGTTTTTTGTGGTGAAAGTCTTATACTCGCCTCGGCTTGTGCTCATCTCAGCTTATAGTCAAGTATATATGGTAATTGATGAATGGAGTGTTTATTATTGCCTGGCTAACCTTGAATCACAAGAACAAAGGGTCCATTGTACCCCAAATCACTGGAGCAGCAGGACACAAGTGTGACCAGGTGGTCTAGTTATAGTTATACCCTATCCACTGGACAATATGGAGTTAGAGATGTAGCAATTGCCATTATACTGTAGGTATTTTGTAAATGAGAAAATACAGGATAATATCCAGTACCGTGGACAAGAGAAGCACATGCAGTTTAGATTCCTGTTTGTGTGTCATATTTTCCACTTATTTTAACACCCAGTAATCCGAAAAACAGAGTGAGCTCATCCAGCAGTGAATACTTGGCATGAGTGTCTGTACAACGTATAGTCATTTATACACATGGAGTATACGCTGTCACGTGGTGGTAATATGTGCTGCCACTCAGGATCAATGATACAAATTGCTGGAAAGATGTGTCACGGCTGACACGTATATGACAGGTCAGTATCAAAGCCGGTCTGGCTTGTCCTTAAACCACTAATATTCCTAATATCCTCGCAGGTGACAGCACGTACCTAGGAGATGAAGCCGAAAGACAGGAATATGTTTTGCAAGAGTTTGGCATTATATGTGTTGGAGGATCTGGAAATTTTGAAAAATTCCCCTGGAACTACGGACAGGTAAATGACAACACAGCAATAAAAAAAAATTATACATTTGGTTATAAGTCTATGGACAGATGTATGATTCGTTGTCTTTTCCTCTTGGCTCAACATATCCCAAAATGTGTGGTCCAAGATGACTAGTTTATCAAAAAACTAGATGTGCATTTTATATGTTTGTACAGACAGTGTGGCCACGCTGTGCTACACCAAACTATCACCTATGAAATGAATAGGGGATAAGACGACACCCAACTAATGAGGCACTCCGAGTCCCTCTGTAATGGAGCACATCTGTTCTATGCTTATGGACTGATGCTTTTTTATAGAGCAACTTTCGATCTCAATTTCTCCTGATCATTGGAAGTCTGACCAGCAATTTGTAAAAAATCCTCTACCCTGTAGATCAGGAAAGTAGTTTTATGGGGAAAAAACCCTTCAAATCAAACAGATGTGAAGAACCTTGGCTCCATTAAGATCCTTGACTCCAATGCCAAATCTGTATATGTGATGTATATATGGAATCCTCTTTCTGATTAGTATACATAGGGGCACTTTCCCGGACGATCTGAGTTCCCGAAAGTGCATTGTCCGACAACAATGCGCTGTGCCGCGATTCACTAAGATTGTGCGCCCGATATCCTGCATGTGTCGCTTCCCCGCTCAGTTCCACCGGAGTTCACCTTCTTCTTCCTAGTGCATGTAAGTGCATTGGTTGACACAATTTAAATGTTAAATCCCGCGCTCAGTCCGAATCAGTCGGATCGTCCGATGGCCCGTCCCCCAATTTCTGTTGCATGAAATCCGATCACGTGCAACACAATCCCCTTCTAAATACCTGTCCCAGCCGTGCAATCCCCGGAAGCCCAACGGAAATGTGTTCCGATGACCCTTAGTAAATAAGCGCCATAGTCTTTTTTACTCCTTAGAGCTGTGGATAGCGTTGGCCTAGAAGCAACCTTCCTATTATAAGGCAAAAAACGATGCTGCAATGATTTAGAGGGTAAAATGAAGTATGAACCATCACCTCCTTGCATTGCATGCTCACCAATTCCCCCTTCACCAATTCCCCCTTCAGAATCCACATTCATCACTTTTCTATTTGTGATAAGTTGATTATACTCTTTGTATGTGCCTAGACAAAAATTACATATATACAGTCAAAAAAATGAATGATAGGGTCAGGAGGTGTTGAGTAGAGAGCTTGATGCTTACGTTTCTCTCGTCGGGTCAGGAAGCGTAACATTTATGAGATGCAGCTATTCACAAGTAACAGAACCGGCTCTTATTGCCCAATAGTTGTTGTCCACGTGGTATGAATATTCATAAGAATACAGGAACAATGTGCAGGAATGTTTTTAGACTTACAGTAATGTGATTTCATGTATTTAGTGTTAATTAGAGGTGGGCGGAGCCAAAGCTGACGAGTGATGCGGAAGAAGTACAGAGAGAGACAGTGATGTCATGGTGTAGAGAATACATATTAATGTTTCCTTATGTACAATAGGCCTTATTAGACACTGGGCACTGTATTTACACCGTGTATTTACACTGATGGCAGGGAACCTGTCATCAGAAATTGGCTTAATAATCCACTACCAGTATATTGCCGAGCAGATAAACAGCTTCTAGATGATGTTTCTATTAGGGCCGAGTGTGGTGGCATCATTCAGAAAATCCCCTTTGAAGTGAGATGTAATTGGTTTTATGAAGTCAAGGAGGCGGACTGTTTATCACTAAAGTCAAGCTCTCCCTGCCTGTAATTGATGGTCCTGTGTCCCGGGATATCAATGACCAGATATCCTGCAGTCTGGCACATGATGTCAATAACAGAGGAGAAGGAGGCATTCAGAAATGGGGAGAGCTTGACTTCAGTGTTAAACTCTCCGCCTCTCTGACTTTATATAATCAATTTACATCTCAGTTCAAAGTAGATTTTCTGGATAATGCCACCACACTGGGCCATGGAAGAAACATGATCTGGAAGCTGATTGACAACATACTAGTAATAGTTTATTAGGGCAATTTTTGATGACATATATTAAATATAAGATTATAAGGCAAAAATGTACATGTAACTGAAAAAAAAAAAAAAAAGGTTTGTAAGCGGAATTGAGAGTTAAAGACATCAGAAATGTACTGCATGGCCTAATGCTACTTCTACTAAACCTTATTTCTCTATGCAGTGTCAGCAGAATATTCTGTACATCAGCTTTGTCCTATTGGATTCAACCTTAAGCTTCAAGAGAAATCCCCAGGAGGATGTAAGGCAGCGCAATGATCCTACACATATCTGTAGGGTCCTCAGTGCCATAGTAAGTCATAAGAATCATATTGAGACAACTGTATCTAATCTGTCATATTCTTTGTGTAAGTCTCCCAAAGGTCACCTTGGCCTGAGTCTTATAAAAATCTACCACCCAGGCTCGTCTCAAGCAAAAATGCATAAGACTTTGGAGGTGATTTTTTTAATAGGTAAAAAAAAAACATTTTTTACAGTCTACCTGAAAGGGGCTGTAAGTGGAATAAAAACTAGTGACACAGTCCCTTTAAGTTCACCCTGACAATATGGTAAGTTATTTCTGCTGTGGGCTGAATATGGAAACCTATTATTAAACAAGATTATCTGTTGTTCTTGGCTCGGATCCTACATATATTACATACATTTAATATTAGTTCCTAAGAGAAATTTTTCAAGCAAATGATTTCTCCGTCTGCTTAATTGTCTGTGAATTATTATTTACGGTTATTACATGGAGAACACAGAGAGGTTATCGGATTAACATGACGGCAAGATAATTTGGAATTAGTTATTAGTGGGGATTGCTCTGTAGCTGTCAGGCGGCTTTTAACTCACAAAAAAAGGCATTTGAGCCACTCTGGGCTCAGTTCTTATGACTTTCACTGTGTTCTCCAAATAACACCTCTGTTTTATTCTTTGGTTTATATACAGTATATACTCAAGTATAAGTCAACCAGAGTGTAAGCCGAGGCCCGATATTTTGCCACAAATAACTGGGAAAACTTATTTGCTCGAGTATAAGCCTATGGTAGGAAACACATTGGTCACAGCCTCCCTGAGTAATGAAATGCCTTGAAGCAGGGCCCCTAATAATGAAATTTCCTGCAGCAGAGCCCCTAGTAATGAAATACCCTGCAGCCTACCCCCTACTTATAAAATGCCCTATAGAAAGCCCTGCATTGAGCGCCCCCTATTCATGTATGGCCATGCAGCCCCTGGGTATATAAAAAAATGCTATACTCACCTTCCGGCACTGCCCGATGCTCCCTGCGGGCTCCTCTTCCATTCAGCTCTTCCTCTGTAACAAAGCTCTTCCCAACGGTGCACACTATGACGTCAGCAGTGGCAACACCGCATCATAGTGGGCACTGGCGGACAAAGCACATGGACGTGTCTCTGCCCGCTTTGTTACAGATGAAGAGCTGAAGGGAAGAGTAGCCGTGGTCAACGCCGGAAGGTGAGTGTGGAAGATAAAGTCAAGGTGGTAAGATTTATTGTGTTTTAATACATTTTAAAAATGAAACAAAAGTGTACGGGAAAAAAAAATTCCATTATGGGGTTCACCACCGGGAACAACTGTTTATATATTTTGTTAGATTGGGAATTTTAAGAAACACTGCAATACCTAACTTGATTGTGATTTTTACTGTTTATTATGTTTTATGAGTTCTAGGGAAAGGTGGGTGATTAAAATTTTTATGGCTTCATATCCGCTATTGGTGCTAGCACCGATGGCGGGTATTAGTGGTGCAAGCATTGGCTGCACAGCACTTTTTCAATGTTTTTACATTTTGTTAAGCTTTTTAGTAGCATGCTTAGCTAATTGATCCTCTCACACCTGTCATATTTACTGGACGGGGGCCAGGCGTAGAAATATATGCAGCGGGCGAATTCTCACATCTGAAAATTTGCTGGCTGCAGCGAGTGTGTAGGCGCAGAGACAGGAAAGCCCTGCAACGGCCATTCCCGCCGGGAGGTGGGCTCCTAACTGGCCACGCCTATCCCCTCACCCCCCCCCCCCTGGCTGAAGCTGCACATCGAGGAAAATAATCGCAAGTGCTAGCTATAAGCTAGCATTTGCACTTATTTCAGAGCTTCTATGTCACTGATGTGGCACAGAAACCCTGATAAATATCCCCCACTATCCCTATATTGGGATGTGTGATGGCCCCTTCTAATAAGATAATAATTTATCTATAACAAACCTACATCAAAATCGAGTTTTCGATTTTCTCCTGTTGTATCTGAGCCAATAAATGTCATGTGTAGGTAATTGTTGTTCTTTGTAATTCTGATGTTATGGCTGTCTGGTGACATGAGAATCTCCCTGAGATGCTATACTGACAGCGAGGATGACCTTAGTCTTCTTCTGGCCTAAACTCAACAAATCTCATGTTCCTCCCTTCCAGGTAAACAGTAAAGATGATAATGGTGTGGTGCAGGGAAACTGGAGTGAAGATTACTCCGGAGGCACAAACCCCAGTTCTTGGAATGGCAGTACTCTTATACTTCAGCAATGGAACGATCGAAGGCAGCCAGTTAAATATGGGCAATGCTGGGTTTTTGCTGGCGTTCTCTGCACAGGTAATATGATGCTGTAATCTATCAGTAGTGGATAGAGATGCATGCAGGATATCTACAGGACATATGTCTACTACATGAACCACGTACACGAGACGCAAATTCTGAACCGAACCGAACTTTTCATGTTCGCGTCTGACTCAACTTCCCCTGTAGTTAACAGCCACAGTTGATGAAGACAACGATTTTGGGGGCTCGCTCTTTAAGGTCTGCTAGCAAAGTCAAAAGCAGTACTTAAATGGCCCCGGGCCTGCACTGACCTGCCTGGCACTAGAATTTTTGGGAGAAATGCTCCCCGATGATGTAATCAGGAGCAACAATCCTCCCCGAATTGCCCTCCCCAAAATTTTGCCCTGTGGTCTACAGTATTCCACCTAAAAATCCATATGTTTTATTTAGATGTGTCCCAGTCACTGAATGGTTCCCTTTAAAGGGGTTCTACAATTAAAAAAAAAAAAGATATATGGCTGGGAAGGCTGTAAGAATAATAAACTTTTATACTCACCTCTCTCCGCACTCTTGTTAAGCCATGGTGCCTCCCATATATATAGAGACTGGAGGTGATATGGGGACTACAGCTGTGCACCTAATAAGGCAGGAGTTTCTGGTTTCAGCCCCTCCAAACCTCACACACATCGATGCTAGGATTGGTCTATCTGGTTTAAAATCTAAGATATTGGATACGTTGAAATTCAACAAGCCTGACCCCTAGATAATCACCCAGTCTGGTGACCACACTACGCTGCCAACTCGGAGTAGCTACATCGTTTGTGTAGCTTCTGGCGCCTCACTGTCTACGTAGCCAACCTGAGTCAGTAGTGTAGAGTGGCACTTGCGCAGACAAATGTGGGGACCTTGCGGCCGGCACCACTTTATCTGCTCGTGATTGCGCACAGTACGAAACATGCTGACCGTGAGAATTCCTGGATGTGGGTAGGTGACATGTGCAAGGGGCGTAAGAATGACGGAGAAGGACGGGTGAGGGGCGGGAATATACTTTTGAAAATCTCACACGGAGGAACAGTTACCCAAGGGTAGGGGGAAACTACTCCTCTTCAGCCATGCCCAGGGGGCGACTAGACTAGTCACACAGCACATGTAATTCAGGTAATATATAATATATTTTTCATACATAAAATGTTTAGCAGTGTATGAGCAATGCTCTATGGGGACAGGGGAGGGGGGTTGCTAAAAAGGGGTCTCCTGGTGACAGGTGTCCTTTAAGGAATCAGAAAAAAAATAGATTGAAAACTCGAAATACCCTGCATGCTTTAGACTACATCAACACCTTGGGGCATTGATATAAATTAAAGCTACAGTACAAGAATTATTTAGAGCAAATCTGGATCCCCCAGATTTAATTTTGTTGTTTCCCAAAAATCCACTACTGCAGTTCCTACCATGTCTTTCTCGTCAGTCTGCAGAGCGCTTGGGATACCGTGTCGAGTGATTACAAACTACAATTCTGCCCATGACACAAATGGCAACTTAACTATTGAAGAATACTATAGCTCGTATGGAGAGCCTTTAGACGAAAGTGATGATAGCATATGGTGAGTACTGTATTTCTACACAGCATCTCACGACATGACAAACATTGCCTCCACTTTCTAAGCACTTTGGGGAACATTTACTTACAATTTCACTGGAGTTCACAGAAAGTGCATTGTCCAACTCTAATGCACTGTGCCGCGATTCACTTAGATCATGCCCCCAATATCATGAATGCTTCCCCACTCAGGTCTGACAGAGTTTCATCTTTTTAGTGCTACGGCTTGAGGCACAATTTGAAAGTTATATCCCGCGCTCATTCTGAATTAGTCGGACTGTCTGGCGGCACGCCCCCTAATTTGTGTTGCATGGTAGCCAGCGCAGCTACGACAAATAAAAGGGTCACGTGCAACACAATCACAGTGCACCCACTACTAAAATAACTGTGCAAGCCATTTTACCATTGAAATTGGAAAAAAGTGCGTTGCAAAGTGATGATAGATGAGAAGATATCGAACTTCCCACTCATCTACACCCCTGGTCTCTCCCAGCCGTGGCTACTTGGTAGGGGTATTAACAGCCAATCCGCCAATATGTCTGGGTTGTGGGGGGCACACCCAAACCCCAAACTCAAATGAGAAGATCAGAACCCGCTTCTGATGCCTCTATCATGGGTTCTATAGCACCAAAACATTTGTATTTGTTCCTTACTATCCTAAAATTACATTTATTTAGATGATTATGGGTGCTGATAAACAAAAATGTCTATTTCTAGATGATAACACATGATCTTTTGTAGGAATTTCCACTGTTGGAATGAAAGCTGGTTCAATCGGAGTGATCTTGGATCTCATTACAATGGATGGCAAATCATTGATTCAACTCCACAAGAGATGAGTGATGGTAAAAAAAGGACTAAACATCATTAAGAAATGCAAAGTATAGGTGCTTTAGCCATGGTGGTCACAATCCAGCTGTAGCGTCCAATTTCTACTCCATGCAAGTCATGAAGTCTAACTTGTTGCCTAGTGTCTTGTTTTGTATGGGATGGGCTACAACATTCTACTCCTACCGAACCATTCCTTTCACCTTCAGGCATGTCCATCTATTTCACTTTATTAGGCAGCAGATGAGATGTAGCATTTTGAGCTGGTTGGCACATAAAGTCCGGTTCCAACAATGAGCCAAAGACACCTGTCATCTTGGTCTGAAATGAAATATTACACATAATGTGATATGACATGAAAAGAACTATAACAATTCATTATTATATGTAGATGATCCAGATTTCTATTTGTAGGTACTTTCCAACTGGGCCCCACATCTCAACGTGCAGTAAAAGACGGAGAGGTGGATAAAAAATATGATACCGGCTTTGTGTATTCAGAAGTAAATGCGGATGTGGTTAAGGTGGTCGTACAACCAAATGGAAGAAAAACTGTTGGAGAAACAGATAAGACAAAAGTTGGATATTTAATCTGCACAAAGACTGTAGGGAAAGATGACTACAGTGACATCACGAGTGAATACAAGTATGGTGAAGGTAAAGTATTTTTGCTAAATTATAATTAAAGGGAATTCCTGGTAAACCCCTTTGTGGCTAAGGCAGTTGTACCCCCAATAAAAGAAAGTGTACTAGGCCTGCTATGGCTCCTGCTTCTAGCATCATTGGGGTATTTGGTAATTTACGCTGTTGGCTGGGCTAGAGAACAAGTGATGTTCTGAGGCCTAACCCGTGCCAGAGAACTGGAGTACCCAAAGTTGCTAGCAGTAGGAGGCAGATAGAACTGAACACTTCTCCTTAATTACGGCAGAGTAAGGGAGATAAGCTGCAATGACAAGTACTGCCACTACACAGACAATGGAGCTAGAGTCACAACTTTCTTTAAGGATACCATCCAGTTAAAGCTAATTTATTGAACAATACTTGCTTCAGGAGCTGAAGGGAGGAGCAGGATTCATTTTCATTGTATTCCTAGAACCTTGCTAGAACCGAGAGTCCTGCTCCTCCCTTCAGGCCTCCACAAAGGTAGAATTCAATGAATCAGCTGTGACTGGAGTGTTCCTTTAAGTGTTAGTAATTGCACTAGTGAATGATCAGTGAGATTGCCAGGTTTTGGGCCGTTACAATATTGACTTTGATGTCCTATCATGAGGACAGGTCATTATTATCTTTAGCCCCTAAAACAGTTGGACAGGAAGTTGGAGCGATGGTCTCAAATCTTCAGAAGAAGCAAATGTTAACTCGACATTGAAAACATTACATATCATTGAAAGTAATAGCAAATATATTTGTAATGTAAACTATATTGTTGACAACAAGTGAGCCATGGGTAAAAGCAAAGTTGTAGAGCAGAAAAGTACTAATATTCTCTATATCTTCAGGTTCATCAGAACAGAATGAGGTACATAACAGAGCTCTGCGATTGACTGGCAGGAGTTCAGGATTTGTAGCATTCTCTGCAGAAGGACAACCCTCCGCAGCCCCAAAACGTGAATCTGAAGTTTCTGGGGTGATATCAGTTTCTGGATCACCCAGGGTTGGAGATGACATCGATGCAATCCTGACTCTGAAGAATTTAACATCAAAAAGCAGGAATGTGACAGTCAATATCTGTGCAGCTGCCATTAAATACAATAAGGCCGTGAGACGAAAGATCTTCAATCAGTCTGTGAATGTACATCTCAGCCCAAATGAAGGTACTGGTAACCACTTACTGATATTTTACACTTGCATGGGGTTAAAGGGTTGTCTCCTTATAAAGGGTTTGTAAAACCACTCACCCTGGAAAAATGATTTGCATATTTTCCCAGAATCCTCTAGGGGATCATCCATGGCTATAAGTCTCCACACGCCTACAGGGCGGCCTTAATTGAGAACTCTTACTTCCCGACTATAGAGGATTAGGGCGTTTTCACACTACTGTGGTCAGGTGTCCCATGCTGGACACTGTGGTTGGTCCGTGAAACAGGACAATGTGGTCCCTGATTTATGGAGCAACATCGGCCGTGTGAAATAGATCTTAGAATGGCTCTTAGGCCATTAAACGAATGCAAATTTTTAACTTTGAGTACTCCCTGTAATTAGCTGGAACATGGTGGTTCCTATACAATAAGATTAATCCAAAATGTCGAGCTCTGGGGGCTCCCTGTGATCAGCTGTAACTGGGTGGGAAAACAGGGAGAAGTACAGAGGTAAGTGCTCAATTTCCTGTTCAAATCCACAAAGAGGTATAAAGAAAAACAACGGACCTGTCCATATAATAAATACCAAAAAGTTGGGAACCGGAAACATACATTTGGGGAAAATGTAAACTTTGTGCAAAAATAACTTTGGAGAAGCAAACATTACTCCCATTACTATTTAGATAGTACCAGAACATTTTCATTGCTGTACACAGATTATAATCACCTATGTGTATGGAGGCCAGTTGGTAGACCATTACAAATAAACTCATTGTAAAAAAAAAATGCTACTAAAATGGAACTGAATGAAACATGTGTGACTGTAATGATACATGTAAATGATTACAACATTAGTGCAAAAACCTGAACTTACAGGTGAAAGAAGGCTCTAGGATCCTTCTAGGCTCAAGCAAGATAAGATATGGTTCACCATTAGGCTGGATTCACACAAACATATGCCCGCTGGGCCATAGCTGGAGTGGCATACGTCCGGTTGCATGGAGAGGAGGAGGGGTGACCCCATACCCTCTCCATAGACATGCACGGCATACAGGCTATACACACGGGGAAAGATAGGACATGTCCAATCTTTTTCTCTTGTACGGAGCAGTACAGTGCCACATGTGTGAGGTGCCGTATCGCTCCCTGTGGCCATTGCGGTCAAAGGTGGACATATCTACGGCCAGAAGCTTGCGGCCGTACATTAGTCCCCTTGACGGTCGTGTGAATGTAGCCTTGCGCATACAAATTCTGCGTGGTATTTGATGTCTCTTTTGCACAAAGTTTTCACTGCTGCACCTGGAGATGGACTCTAGACTCTAGCGAGGTTCTAAGACGACAATGAAGATGAGTCCTCCCTTCAAGCCCTTCACCAGACATTATTAAATGAATAAGCTGTGAATGTAGAGTTCTTTTAACAAAACTGTGGGACCCGTTTGAGCTTGATTTCTACTGGTAGTGGATCATCGGAAGCTTGTTCATTATATGTGCATGTTGACCACTGACCCCAAAGCCTTCTAAGAGCTAAGTCAAAAGATAAATACAGGCAATTTATTAAAACTACTGTCCTGCTTCAATAAGGGACCAATCAGTCCCTCTTAACAACATTTTTCACTCCACAAGCTGTAACGTATGGATTTTTTTGTTAACAAAGCTATATTATGGCTAGTTATCTGTGAGACAAATTTTTGTTTTCTAGCGGCAATGTTTAATATTCTGTGTCATGTACTAGGAAAAAAAATCCAAAGGTTGTAGAATTGCCCAAAAAATAGTTCTGTCATATTCTGATGGGATTTATTTTTTAAATGCTTTGCTTCGTGTACGGAGCTGTGTAAGGTCTAGTCGCTTGGATGATGTTTTCATTGATTCCATTTTGAAAAACCTTTTGATCACTTTTTATTAAAATTTCCTATTGGAGGCAAAATGGCAAAAGAGTGTTGATTCGGGCATTTAGGCGCTATTTTCTGCTACGGGGTTCATCGCCCGGAATAATTGTCTTTATGTTTTATTATATATGACATTTTGACATGTTTATGATTTTACTTGTTTTTTTTTGTATGTGTTCTATGGAAAAGGAGTGATTTGAATTTATTTTTTAACATTTTCTACATATCGTTTAAAACTTTATTTTTACTTTAAGTTCAGACCCCCCTAGGGTACGTGAATAGAGATGAGCGAACATACTCGTCCGAGCTTGATGCTCGATCGAGCATTAGCGTACTCGTAACTGCTCGTTGCTTGGACGAGTATTTCGCCCGCTCGAGAAAATGGCAGCTCCCGCCGTTTTGCTTTTTGGCGGCCAGAAACAGAGCCAATCACAAGCCAGGAGACTCTGCACTCCACCCAGCATGACGTGGTACCCTTACACGTAGATAGCAGTGGTTGGCTGGCCAGATCAGGTGACCCTGGGATAGACTAGCCGCTGCCCGCGCTGCTCGGATCATTCTCTGTCTGGATGCCGCTAGGGAGAGAGCTGCTGCTGCTCAGGGAAAGCGTTAGGGTGTTCTATTAGCTTACTGTTAGGCAGGAGTGATTCTAAAAGAACCCAACAGCCCTTCTTAGGGCTACAATAACGTTATAATTTTTTTTTTTTTTTATTTGCAGCTAGTACCATATTGTGAGGAATTAGCAGGGGGACTTGCTACCGTTGTGTTTAGCTCTTAGTGACACACATATCCACCTCAAACACCAAAGTGGGAAAATTTATTAGGGGTTTGAGTAGAATTAGGCACAGTCTGCCAGTTTCTTTTTATTTTACGTTTATTTTTTTCATAACTCAGCGTCATCTCATCTGGCATAGTAGTGTGCTGTAATACTTGGCTAGAAAATAGCCATAGGAGAATACAAACGTCTTAATTACGCCTACAGTAGCGTTATATATATTTGATTTCTGGTTGATCTGCTGGTGGCTGTACTTGCTGCAGTGCATCTACTATCAAATTGGGAGCAATTTGGAGTCAGACTTGCGACCACTGTGTTTTAGTGACGCACATATCCATCGCAAAGACCGAAGTGGGAAAATTTATTAGGGCCCGGGGTTGTATTTCAATTAGGCACAGTCTGCCAGTTTCTTTTTATTTTACGTTTATTTTTTTCATAACTCAGCGTCATCTCATCTGGCATAGTAGTGTGCTGTAATACTTGGCTAGAAAATAGCCATAGGAGAATACAAACGTCTTAATTACGCCTACAGTAGCGTTATATATATTTGATTTCTGGTTGATCTGCTGGTGGCTGTACTTGCTGCAGTGCATCTACTATCAAATTGGGAGCAATTTGGAGTCAGACTTGCGACCACTGTGTTTTAGTGACGCACATATCCATCGCAAAGACCGAAGTGGGAAAATTTATTAGGGCCCGGGGTTGTATTTCAATTAGGCACAGTCTGCCAGTTTCTTTTTATTTTACGTTTATTTTTTTCATAACTCAGCGTCATCTCATCTGGCATAGTAGTGTGCTGTAATACTTGGCTAGAAAATAGCCATAGGAGAATACAAACGTCTTAATTACGCCTACAGTAGCGTTATATATATTTGATTTCTGGTTGATCTGCTGGTGGCTGTACTTGCTGCAGTGCATCTACTATCAAATTGGGAGCAATTTGGAGTCAGACTTGCGACCACTGTGTTTTAGTGACGCACATATCCATCGCAAAGACCGAAGTGGGAAAATTTATTAGGGCCCGGGGTTGTATTTCAACTAGGCACAGTCTGCCATTTCCTTTTTTATTTTACGTTTATTTTTTTCATAACTCAGCGTCATCTCATCTGGCATAGTAGTGTGCTGTAATACTTGGCTAGAAAATAGCCATAGCAATAGGATAGCATCGTTTGGTTTTAAAAACTAAAAAACACAAAAAAAAAAAAAAAAAAAAAAAAAAAAGTTAAAAAAAAAATACAAGTTATAACTCTCATTTTCAAAATGTTTAACCCGAGGGCTAGGGGTAGAGGACGAGGGCGGGGACGTGGGCGTCCAACTACTGCAGGGGTCAGAGGCCGTGGTCCTGGGCGGGGTGAGACACCACCTGCTTATGAGGGAGCAGGGGAACGCCGCAGAGCTACACTCCCTAGGTTCATGTCTGAAGTTACTGGGAATCGTGGTAGAGCACTGTTGAGGCCAGAACAGTGCGAACAGGTGATGTCGTGGATTGCCGACAATGCTTCGAGCAATTTGTCCACCAGTCAGTCTTCCACGCAGTCCACCCATGTCACCGAAATCAGCACTCCTCCAGCTCCTGCACCTCAGCCTCCTCCCCCCCAGTCTGCCCCCTCCCAGCAAAATTTGCCATTTGAACCGGCATACTCTGAGGAACTGTTTTCTGGACCCTTCCCACAGTCACAAACCACTTGTCCGGTTGCTGATGAGCAATTTTCCGATGCCCAGGTTTTCCACCAGTCGCAGTCTGTGGGTGATCATGACCTTGTTGACGTAGTGGAAGAAGTGTGTAAAGAGGTGTCCGACGATGAGGAGACACGGTTGTCAGACAGTGGGGAAGTTGTTGTCAGGGCAGGAAGTCCGAGGGGGGAGCAGACTGAGGGATCGGAGGATGATGAGGTGACAGACCCAAGCTGGGTTGAGAGGCCGGGTGAACACAGTGCTTCTGAGACGGAGGAGAGTCCTCGACCAGAACAGGTTGGAAGAGGCAGTGGTGGGGCCAGACGGAGAGGCAGGGCCAGAGCTGGTGCATCAGCGCCAAATGTGTCAACTAGTGAAGCTCCCGTGGCGAGGGCTCCTGCGGCGAGGGCTAGATTTTCAGAAGTCTGGAGGTTCTTTAAGGAAACACCGGATGACCGACGGACTGTGGTGTGCCACATTTGCCAAACCAGGATCAGCAGGGGTTCCACCACTACTAGCTTAACTACCACCAGTATGCGCAGGCATATGAATGCTAAACACCCCACTCAGTGGCAACAAGCGCGTTCACCTCCGGCCGTGCACACCACTGCTCCTTCCCCTGTGTCAGCTGATAGTCAGCCCCCTGCCCAGGACCCTGCCACAGAAACCCCATCGTCACCTCCACGATCCTCCACAGCATCCACCAGCGTTCAGCTCTCCATACCCCAGACGCTGGAGCGGAAACGCAAATATAGTGCAACCCACCCGCACGCCGAAGCCCTTAATGTGCACATCTCCAGATTGCTAAGCCTGGAGATGCTGCCCTATAGGCTAGTAGAGACCGAGGCCTTTCGCAGCCTCATGGCAGCGGCCGCCCCTCGGTATTCGGTCCCCAGCCGCCACTACTTTTCCCGATGTGCCGTCCCAGCCCTGCACCAGCACGTGTCAGACAACATAATCCGTGCCCTGACCAACGCCGTTTCTGACAAGGTCCACCTGACCACGGACACGTGGACGAGTGCTGCCGGGCAGGGCCACTATATATCTCTGACGGCACATTGGGTTAACTTGGTGGAGGCTGGGACCGAGTGTGACCCTGCGGCTGGTCATATACTGCCGACGCCGAGGATTGCGGGGCCTACCTCGGTCCAGGTGTTTGAGGCCTACTATGCCTCCTCCTCCTCCCACCCCTCCTCCACCTCCTCCTCCGAACGACCATCCGTGGGCATGGCGCCATCAGTCGGTAGCTCTAGGCACAGCAGCAGTGCCGTCGCTAAGCGACAGCAGGCGGTGCTCAAACTGCTGAGCCTAGGCGATAAAAGGCACACCGCCCAAGAACTATTACAGGGCATCACGGCGCAGACTGATCTGTGGCTGGCACCGCTGAACCTGAAGCCAGGCATGGTTGTGTGTGACAACGGCCGTAACCTGGTGGCGGCTCTGCAACTCGGCAGACTGACACATGTGCCATGCCTTGCCCATGTGTTAAATCTGATAGTTCAGCGTTTCCTCAAGACATACCCCAATCTGTCTGATTTGCTCACGAAGGTGCGCCGCATCTGTGCGCATTTCAGGAAGTCCAGCACAGATGCTGCCACTCTCAGGGCAGCGCAGCGCCGCCTCCAACTGCCCGCTCACCGACTGTTGTGCGACGTGCCCACGAGGTGGAATTCAACACTGACCATGTTATCCAGAGTTTACCAGCAGCGCCGAGCGATTGTAGACTGCCAGATGTCAACTTCCACCAGAACTGGTAGTCAGGTCAGTCAGCTTCCTCAAGTCTACAATGAGGAGTGGACGTGGATGTCTGATATCTGTCAGGTGCTGAGTAACTTTGAGGAGTCAACACAGATGGTCCGTGGCGATGCCGCCATCATCAGCCTCACCATCCCGCTGCTTGGCCTGTTGAAAAACTCTCTGGTCAGCATGAAGTCAGAAGCTTTGCGCTCCTCACAAGAGACAGGGGAAGAAGATTCCCTTGTTGATAGCCAAAGCACCCTTAGGTCTGTTTCTCAGCGCACATCGGAGGAGGTGGAGGTGGAGGAGGATGAGGAGGAAGAGGAGAAGAATGTTGGCGAGACACAAGAGGGGACCATTGTTGAGTCCTACACTGTTGAGCGTGTATGGGCAGAAGAAGAGGAGTTGGAGGAGGAGGAAATGGACAGTCAGGCCAGTGAGGGGAGTGAATTCTTACGCGTTGGTACTCTGGCGCATATGGCAGATTTCATGCTAGGCTGCCTATCCCGTGACCCTCGCGTTCAAAGAATTTATTCCAGCACCGATTACTGGGTGTTCACTCTCCTGGACCCACGGTACAAGCAAAATCTTTCCACTCTCATCCCTGGAGAGGAAAGGAGTGTGAGAATGCATGAATACCAGCAGGCCCTGGTGCACAAGCTGAAACAGTATTTCCCTTCTGACAGCGCTAGCGGCAGAGTGCGTAGTTCTGCGGGACAAGTAGCGAGGGAGAGTAGGCGAGCAGGCAGCTTGTCCAGCACTGGCAAGGGTACGCTTTACAAGGCTTTTGCCAGCTTTATGTCACCCCAGCAAGACACTGTCACCTGTCCCCAGTCTCGGCAGAGTAGGGCTGATCTTTACAGAAAGATGGTGAGGGAGTACGTAGCTGACCATACCATCGTCCTAAATGATCACACAGCTCCCTACAACTACTGGGTTTCAAAGCTGGACATGTGGCACGAACTGGCACTCTACGCCTTGGAGGTTCTTGCCTGCCCTGCCGCTACCGTCTTGTCAGAGCGGGTTTTCAGTGCAGCTGGTGGCATCATCACCGATAAGCGTACACGCCTGTCGACTGACAGCGCTGACAGGCTGACGCTTATCAAGATGAATAAAGCATGGATTTCTCCTAATTTCAAATCTCCAGCAGGTGAAGGAAGCTCAACCTGAATAATTTATCCACTCCTCCTCCTCCTCATTTTCCTCCTTCTCCTCCTCTTTCTACAGTAAAGCAGAGGAAACTGGCTGTTTTTTGACAGGGCCCACTGGCTCTAGGTATAGTACTTTATGCATTTAATTTTTCTGGAGGGCCACCGACACGGTCCTCTGTTTTAAACAATTTTTGGGAGTGCCACATACAGGCACTCAATCTATTCAATTTTTCTGGAGGGCCACCTTTCCGGTCCTCTGTTTTAAACAATTTTTTGGGACTGCCACATACAGGCACTCAATCTATTCCATTTTTCTGGAGGGCCACCTACCTGCTCCTCTGGTTTAAAAAATTTTTTGGACTGCCACATACAGGCACTCAATCTATTCCATTTTTCTGGAGGGCCACCTACCTGCTCCTCTGGTTTAAAAACTTTTTTGGACTGCCACATACAGGCACTCAATCTATTCCATTTTTCTGGAGGGCCACCTACCTGCTCCTCTGGTTTGAAAACTTTTTTGGACTGCCACATACAGGCACTCAATCTATTCCATTTTTCTGGAGGGCCACCTACCTGCTCCTCTGGTTTGAAAAAATTTTTGGACTGCCACATACAGGCACTCAATCTATTCCATTTTTCTGGAGGGCCACCTACCTGCTCCTCTGGTTTGAAAAATTTTTTGGACTGCCACATACAGGCACTATCCAAATTGAATTGTCTCCATAGCAGCCTCCACACGTTGTCTCCATTGCTACCTCCAAAAGTCGTCCATATAGCTGCCTCCATACATCGTCCCTTTATCAAACGAGGTTTGTCAGGCCGAAATTTGGGTTGTTTTCATGGATTCCACATCAAAGTTGTTAACCTTGTCGCCACCCTGCTGTGTTATCCACAAAATACACTGGCAAACTTTTACCATTTACGGATATTATTTCAGCGCTTCTTGCGCATCTGTTTACATTCCCCTCACCCGCCATATCCTAAACTTATAAGAACGCTACTACACTTGATCTTATACAAAAGGTTCTTAGAAGTGCTGTTTGGGGAGTAGCCTAGAGACAGGGGCTTGGATTGGCGAAAGCTCGCCTAGCAGCGGAGCGCCAGCTCCATGCGCATCATGCGCTTCTTGCGCATCTGTTTACATTCCCCTCACCCGCCATATCCCAAACTTATAAGAACGCTACTACACTTAACTTGGTGCAGGCTGGGACCGAGTCTGACCCTGGGGCTGGTTATATACTGCCGACGCAGAGGATTGCGGGGCCTACCTCGGTCCAGGTCTCAAAGGCCTACTATACCTCCAAATCCTCCCACCCCTCCTCCACCTCCTCCTCCTCCGAATTACCATCCGTGGACATGGCGCCATCAGTCGGTATCTCTAGGCACAGCAGCAGTGCCGTTGCTAAGCGACAGCAGGCGGTGCTCAAACTGCTGAGCCTAGGTGATAAAAGGCACACCGCCCAAGAGCTATTGCAGGGCATTCCACATCAAACTTGTTAGCTTTGTCGCCACCCTGCTGTGTAAGCCACAAAATATACTGGAAAACTCTTTTCATTTACGGATATTATTTCAGCGCTTCTTGCGCAGATGTTTACATTCCCCTCACCCGCCATATCCCAAACTTATAAGAACGCTACTACACTTGATCTTATCCGAAAGGTTCTTAGAAGTGCTGTTTGGGGAGTAGCCTAGAGACAGGGGCTTGGATTGGCGAAAGCTCGCCTGGCAGCGGAGCGCCAGCTCCATGCCAAGAACCAACTAACATAGTTTTAACTGCAGCACCTTTAATCTACTACTAGTTCACTGCCTCCATACATCGTCCCCTTATCAAACGAGCTGTGTCAGGCAGAATTTTGGATTGTTTTCATGGCTTCCATGTTAACTTTGTCGCCACCCTGCTGTGTAATCCACAAAATATACTGGCAAACTTTTATCATGTACCAATATTATTTGAGCGCTTCTTGCTCACCTCCTTTGGTTCCTCTCTGCTACCCATTGGTTTGAAGCCTGAGTCCATTTAGGGTATGTCGCCATGCCACTCTCTAGCCTTCCGCTGCTGCCGCTGCCTCTGCATGCCGTCCCCTATAGTGTCAGGGTCAATTATTGGATGTTTTAGATGCTATCTAGCTTCATTCTGTCACTCTGTCATGGCCATGCTGTTGCCCATAATTTTGGCATAATGGTGCATTTAAGCAGCCTCAGAGGCATCCATGCATGCTGCCCCTGCTGTTTCCTGTCCATTTCCGTGGTGTTTCCATCCTTTTCTGAGGTTCCCAGGTGTTTGGCCAAGCTTCCCTGTGCAGAGCCTTGGTCCCCTTGAAAAATGCTCGAGTCTCCCATTGACTTCAATGGGGCTCGTTACTCGAAACGAGCACTCGAGCATCGGGAAAAGTTCGTCTCGAATAACGAGTACCCGAGCATTTTAGTGCTCGCTCATCTCTATACGTGAACCCTAGGGGGGTCTGATCACCTACACAATATACTACCATACAACTGTTTTGCTGTAAATTGTAGATATCCTGCTCCTATATTACTGTCTGAGACAGACTGTAATACAGAAATTCTAATGACAGGCCCCCAGCTGTCATTGTGCAATGTCATGGAGGACGAACACTTAAAAATAGCAACGCCCAGCAGCAAATCTGTTAGGTGCCAGCACTGACCACAGCAAATGTCAGCTATATAATAAAAGGTGGCAACCGCTGCATATGGAGAGGGCTCAGTCCTCTCCATTTGCAAACTTTTATGCAAATCACTTATAAACTTATGTAAACTTATATTCAAATCACCTAGGGTGAGCCAGATGATGTCAATGGAGTCCTACATATTTAATTTTACTTGCATTGCTTTGTCTACTTGTTCCTGATTGATGGGAACAAGTAAGTCATGCAGCTGTAGGGAACTAGTACTTAGGGACTGTCTGCCAATATTCAACTTCAGACATATACAACTATGCTAACTTATTATCAGTGCTAGAAAAATGTTTTACACAATGCCTTGTTGGAACGTTGAAAGCTATGTTAAATCATTCAGCACTCCATGTCATGTGACTAGGGTGATGTCACCTAAGATCTTTTACCCAATAACATTTACTTTACCAAACAACGTTAACATCTACCCCATGTATGTATCTGATCACATGAAATCACAGCATGCCTCCATGGAGGATGGGGAGGAGTGTAATTCCATGGCAGCATGTTGTGATTTTATGTAAGCAGATGCATACATGGGGTAGATGCTAATTTTACTGGGCAAAGAACCATAGATGACCCCACCATGGTCACATGACATGAAGAGCTGAATGTTAGGGGGCATGTGGCATGGTATTTATTAAAAATGTTTCATATTTGTTTAATGCTTGTATCTATTATATTGTATGGTATCTTTTCATAATTTAAAGAAGGTAAAATATGTGCTGCTAAACTATTAAGACTATTCAAAACTATTTGACACTGGTTATATATGCATATATGCCATTCTGAACATTGGAAATGATTTCCCTTAATATCTTAAGGCAGCACACAGTGACCATATATCATATAAACCAAAATTTACACACTTTGCCAATGTTAATGAAGGATGTGTTCTGGGGGATGTTCTATACTCACAAGCTGCAGTGATGGAAACAGAGAGAAGAAGTAGACTAGGACTTCATGGGCCAGAATCCTGATCTTCTGTAGAAATGTTCATCGAAGATTAAAAATGGAAACCCACTATTTTTGATACTTTTTGTTGTGCTCAAATGACATAAATGATAAAAAGATATTTTTACACAATTTTAAATAAATGTTAAAGACCGTTAAGATGTGTAAGTGGACCGTAAAACGAGTGTTTGGTCGGAAGCAGAAAAATCCAGGAGAAGAAAACCTTCAATGCAAGATCACAGACAATTCACTACAGAAGAAGTCCGTCATTCAGTTATATAAGCAGCAATGGTTGCACATACAGGAGATGACATCATCGAGGACATCATGAATGGTTAAATTGTGGACTTGTAGATAGCTTTTACATGGTAGATTGAGATATCGACCTGGATTCTTTTTTACAAACATTGGTCATGTTTGGAGTTGTCCTAAGATTATACATGATGAAAACATTGTTTGTTTGATCATTAGGGATCCCAGTGATCTGACCACATCCATTATTACATGGTTATCACATGAGAGAGTGTGAGGCATTTAACTGGCATCACACTTGCAGCTTGTGCTGGCTGGAACGACCATCCCGATCACTGACACGTTGGGGCAGATTTACTTACCCGGCCCATTCGCGATCCATCGGCTCGTTCTCTGCGCTGGAATCGGGTCCGGCCGGGATTTATGATGGTAGTTCCTCCGCCGTCCACTAGGTGGAGCTGCTGCGCTGAAGTTCGCTGGAATGCCTCGAAATACACCAGCCTATCCTGGTTGAAGGTGAGTGAAATTTTCGCGACACAATTTTTTTTTTAAATGCGGCGTTTTTTTCGAATCCGTCAGGTTTTAGTTCGGCCAGGCCCCCCCATTTCCGTCGCGTGTATGCCGGCGCCGATGCGCCACAATCCGATCACGTGCGCCAAAATCCCAGGGCAATTCAGGTACAATCGGCGCAAATTGGAAATATTTGAGTAACACGTCAGGAAAACGCGAATCGGGCCCTTAGTAAATGACCCCCGTTGAGTTCATTCCAGTGTCATTGCTCAGTGGACGTTCCCGCCAGCACAAGTTGAGTGTGATGAGAGCTAAACGCATCATACTCGCTTGTGTGTAAGGGGCCCAACATTAATTTTGGGGCAACCCCTTTAACTCCCTTAATAATCAGGCTGCTCTTATTCAACATTCAACATTTAAAAAAAAAGAAAAAAATCTTTCCTGAAGAATATCAAAAATTGCATTAATTGAGATTTTGTTTGTTGTGAATATAGTTTTGCAACATTTTTTTTTTTTATTTTATTGGTTGGTGTCTTGAAAGATATGCTAAATATTTTTTTTGCTTTATTACTTTTGCACACTTTCATTTATGTAAGTCTTTCTTTAAACTCTTTGATATAACATATATTATATATGATATCATGATAGACCCCTGGCTGAC